>NC_060268.1:71971285-72290672 GCF_021613505.1 Equus quagga
CAATCTCCTTCATACACACACACGAAGCCACAATCCTTATAGAGATTTGAGAACTTGTAGACTAGAAAAATTCTGCCTAGTACAGAAAATAACAGCTGTTTCTAGATTGCAAGTATGAGCAATTACTGCAAGAGATCAAAAGCTTGTTGGGTCTAGTTCTTTAGGTTCCCAGTAGGAGCAAATACCCTCAAGGCACTACAAGTTTGTCTCTTTTACATTTTGGGTCCAACTCTCCAGGTTCCAAGTAAAAGCAAGTACTACAGAGGGAGAAGGTCTCTACTCCTCTGCTTAGTGGAATTAAAATCTCTAGGTTCAGAGTATGGGTAACTACTCCCTGGGCAAGAAAACCATTTCTCTTCTGCTTGTGCTATTTCAATCCTTTAGGTTTCAAGTAAGGGCAATTACTCCCAGACATAAAAGCCTTGTTTTCTCTTTTTGTTGAATCGCAAGTTATGGGTTCTGAGTATGGGCAAATATTCCCAGGGTACCAAATCTTGTCTTCTTTGCTTGTTATTTCTCTGATGTCTAGAATCTGACTATTGATAAGTCTTCCCTAGACAACAGGGTCTTGTCTCCTCTTTTGTTGGATCCAATATTTCTAGGTTCTGAGAAAGAGCAATTACTGCCACAGCATCATTGATACTGAACCTAAAGTGAGTTCGCTCACCTGTTGCGCAGCAAGCCAGTCTCTGACACCCAAGGTAGTGGAATAAAGTAGGAATTTTATTTTTGCACAGTGCTGAGCAAGAAGAGAGGGCAGCTAACGCTGAAATCCCAAACTCCCCGAAAAGCTAAAAGGAAGGATTTTTATTTGGGGTTTTAGGTAGGGGAGAGGGAGCATATGGCCTTGCTGGTCAGCAGCTTTCCCACCAGCCTGTATCTCTTTGTAGGGAGAAGATAATCCAGATGCTTGTCCTTGGCAGTGTCTGTCTACATGAAGGATAGTGGATTCTGGAGCCAGGAAGCCAGAGAGTAAGCAGGAAATGAGTGTTTTGGTTTTAACCCCATATATGCTGGGTTTAATGTGGGGAAACTGATATCAGGGTCGATATCATCATGGCCTTCTTGCCTTTGCTT
Source organism: Equus quagga (assembly GCF_021613505.1). Taxonomy (NCBI): domain Eukaryota; kingdom Metazoa; phylum Chordata; class Mammalia; order Perissodactyla; family Equidae; genus Equus; species Equus quagga. The sequence continues at coordinate 71,972,363 of NC_060268.1, forward strand.
CTTGGATCCATATTCCCTAGGTTCTAAATATGGCAACAACAGTGTCTTAGTCTGTTCAGGCTGCTATAACAAAAATCCTCTGCTTGTACAAACTGGGTGACTTCCAACAACAGAAATTTATTTCTCACAGTTCCTGAGGCTGGAAGTCCAAGACCAAGGTGCTGGCAGTTTCAGTGTCTGGTGAGGGCCCACATTCTCAGGGTCAGCTGTCTTTTCTCTTTGTCCTCACATGATAGTAGGGTCTAGGAAGCTCTGTGGGATCTCTCTTATTAAAGTACTAATCTCAATTGTGAGATTGAGCTTATAATCTGAGCACCTACTAAATGCCCCATCTCCTAATATCATCACATTGGGCAATGGGAATACGTGCTCATATTCAGAACCTATAACTTGGGATTTAACACACAGAGGAAACAAGGCCTTAATGTCCAGGAGTAATTGCCCTTACTCAAAACTTAGCAAATAGAATTCACTTCAATATATGAATTTTGGGGGGACACAAATATTCAGTCTATAGCAAACACCCAAGGCACGAAGACCTTTTTTACTCTTCTTGCAAGAAGATCTAGGATCCAATTCTGGACAAGTATTCTTTAGGCAAGAAAGCCTTATCTCCTCTTTGTGTTAGATCCATAGTGTCTAGGTTCTGAGGATGGGCAACTACATCCAGGATATCAAGACATTAAATCCTCTGTTTGGTAGAAAACAAATATATATATTGTGAGAATGGGCAACCCCTTTAGTTACCCTGATGTTTGCCTCACTGCTTCATTGCTCAAAGGTCTCCAGAATGTGAATAAATAGAACTATTCCCAGGGCATCAAGGCCTTGCCCTTTCTCCTTTTTACACCTCAGATCTCTAGGTGTCAAGTTTGAGCAACGACTCCCACCACAATTGTTCCCTCTTTGTTGGCTTACACATCTCTAGGTTATGAGTATGTGCATCTGTTTCAAGTGTTCCAAAGCCGTGTCTCCACAGTTGGTTAGGTCCCAAATTGGTAGGATTCAAGTATGGGTACTACCTCCACCAAGGGCATTAAGACCTCATTTCTTAGGACTGTTAGATCTAAGGGAAGCTAACTACTTTCAGCGCATCAAGGCTTTGTCTCCTCTTCTTGTTGAATAATGGTTTTCTATGTTCTGAGAATGACCCACTTCTCACTGTCTCCTCGGCTTGTTGGATCCCAGGTCTTGGCTCTGAATTTGGGAAACTACTCCCAGGTCAGTAAATCCACTGCTTGTTGGATTAAACACCTCTACGTTCTCAGTATATATACCTATTTCCAGGAGTTGTTTCCACTGCTTGTTAGATCCCAGATGTGTAGTGTAAGTACCTGACAATTGGCTTTTTTGGTTATAATGTAAGTGCCTGACATTAAGCTTTTGATTGCTGAGGCATCCACTTCAAGGACATCTACCTTGAATAGATATCTTGCTAACTACACAATTAGATAAGAAGTCAGGCTTCCCACCCATGAAGTTTCTCTTTTACTTTTTTTTCTTTTTGAGGAAGATTAGCCCTGAGTTAACATCCACTGCCAATCCTCCTCTTTTTGCTGAGGAAGATTGGCCCTGAGCTAATATCTGTGCCCATCTTCCTCTATTTTATATGTGGGATGCCTGCAACAGCATGGCTTGATAAGTGGTGCATAGGTCCACATCTGGTATCTGAACTAGCAAACCCCAGGTCACAGAAGCAGAGTGCACGAATATAACTTCTATGCCAGTGGGCTTGCCCCTAAGGTTCCTCTTCTAGAAAGCCAAGGGTAACCTAGATAATTGCCCTCTTGAGTGACCCTGCATTTCCCTTCCCACAAAAATTCACCACGAAACCCTAGGTTCCCACCCATGACCCCAATAAAGGCAGAACCGAAGGTCTGCATGCACTTTCTCTCTCTCTCTCTCTCTCTCTCTCTCTCTCTCTTTACCTGTGACCTCAATGTGAGGCCCCAGGTGCAGTATACCCTCCAGGACCAATAAGTAATAAAGCTTGTTCTTTCAAAGTTCCCTAATGGCTGTGCCAAGGTGCATCTTGCAATCATAATAAGAACCACAGCGATCAATCCAGCCACAACATTGGCTCTGGTTGGGAAAATGTCTGTGGGGGCTGCTGCAAGTAGTATGGGCCCAGGTGAGTGCCACAGGCATTCACAGCCAATAGCATCACTGTGGATATGCTGAGACCAACATAAAACAAGATGTCTAGGTTTTAAGTATGAGTACCTACTTCCTAGGCACCTAGACCTTGTGCTATGTACTTATTGAATCCAAAGTCTCCGAGTTCAAAGTATAGACAACTACTCTCAGGGTGCCCAGGGCTGATCTCCTCCCTTATTGGTACCAAAGTCTAAGTTCACAGTAGAGGGACTACCCAGAGTACACAAACCTGGTTTCCTCTGCTTATTGGATCTCAGGACTCTAGGTTACAAGTATTGGCAACTATTCTGAGACTAAGGCCTTGCCTGTCTGTTCTTGGATAGCAGGACTTCAGGTTTTTGATATGGGCTTTTACTTTAAGCTCAACAAGTTCTATTCTATTCTGCCTGTCAGATCTCTAGTGTCTAGTAACAAATTATGAGCAGCAAGGCTTGTGTCCTCTGTATTGGATCCCAGGTCTCTATTCAAGTTTGGGAAAATACTCCCAGGGCACCAAGACCTGGTCAAATCTTCATGTTAAAAATGAGCCTTTAGTTTCTGAGTATGAGCCACTTCTCCTCAAACATCAAAACATTTTTTATCTGCTTATCAGATCCCAAGTCTCTAGGGCTTGAGTAAGAAAAACCACTTCCAGGGCATTAAGGCCTATTTTCTACTCCTTGTTGGATTCCAGGTCTCTAGGCTCTGGACTTTTAGGACACCACACCTTGTTTCCTCAGCTTATTGGATCTCAGGTAACTATGTTCTGAGTATGGGCAACTACACTCAGGGCATCAAGACCTCATCTCCTTTGCCTGATGGATTCTGGATCTCTTTATTCTCTGTATGGGCATTCTCGGGGTAAGAAGACCATGTCTCCTCTGCTTCTTGGAGTCCTGGTCTCTAAATTCAGATTATGAAGAACTACTCCTACTGCACCAAGAATTGCATCCTTCGCTCTCTGTTTTCCAGGTCTCTAAGTTTCCAGTGTGTTTGCATTCTAAGGCACAAGACCTTGTCTCCTTGCCTGAGAGTTCCCAGTTTTCTAGGAAGCGGCAGAGGAACTACTCCAAGGTCACCAAAGCTGTGTCTTCTTTGCTTATTGCACCCGAAATCTCTCATCTGAGTATAGGCAACTACTCTCAGGGCTCCAAAGTCTTGTTTCCTCTGCTTGTTCCAACAGCTCTTTATGTTTCGAGTTAGGGCGACTTCTTCCCAGGCAACAAGGTCTCATATATTCTGATTCTTGGATCCCAAGTCTCTAGATTCCAGAAATTGTTAAATGTTACTAAGGTACCAGGTCTATTTTCCTTTTCCTATTGGATCTCATATCTTTAAGTTCTGATTATGGGCAAATAATCTCCAGGCACAGAGGCATAGGCTCCTCTGCTTGTTGGAGTCCAGGTCTCTAGGATTATAGAATGGGCAACAACACCAAGGGCAGCCATGACTTTGTCTCTTCTCCTCAACAGACTTTAAATCACTATGATCTGAGCATAAATAACTATTCCAGAGCAAAAAGACCGTGGCTCCTCTGCTTGAAGGAGTCCAGGCCTCCAGGTTCAGATTGTGAGCAACTTACTCCCAGGGTACCATAGCATGTCTCCTCTGCATGTTTGATCCCTGTTTTCTTCTTTGTAAATGTGAGAACCTACGCCTTGCCTCTTCTCCATGATGGATCCCATTTCTATGAGTAGGCCAACTATTTCAAGGTCATTATTTTAAGCTGTCTCCTTTGCTTGTCACACCCAGGATCTCTGGTCTGAGTATGGACAACTACTCCCAGGGAATCAAGGCCTTGTGTCCTCTGCTTGTTGGATTCCAGGTCTGTATGTTTTTCAATAGTGGCAACTCCTCCCCTGTCAATAAGGTCTCACAAATTCTGCTTTGTGGATCCCAGGTCTCTTGAATCTGGGAGTTGGCAAGTACACCTAGGGCACTAAGGTTTCTTTTCTGCTTGTTGAATCTCAGCTTCTGATTAGGGGAAACTATCCTGGCACTGAGGCATAGGTCTCTCTGCTTTTTAGATTCCTAGTATAAATTCTCAGTGTTGACCACTACTCTCAGGCCTCCAAAGCCTTGTCTCCACTGCTTGTTTCATCTCATGAGCCAAGGTTCCAAGTATGGGAATCTAGTTTAAGGACATCAACACTTTGTCTCCTCTGCTTGTTGGATCCAAAAATCCTTATATCCAGGGAACCAAGGCCTTGTCTCCTCTGTTTATTGGATGCTAGATCTCCAGTTTCTGAGTATGGTCTACTACCCACAGGCACAAAGGCCATGTCTCCTCTCCTGGTTGGATCTCATGTCTCTGTTCTGAGTGTGGATAACTATTACCAGGGCACCAAAGCTGTCTCTGCTGCTTATTTGAATCCAGTTCTCTGGGTTCAGAGTATGAGGATCCCATGTATCTAGGTTCCAAGTAGCGTCACCTACTCCCAGGGTATCAAGGCTTTGTCTCCTTTGCTTGTTGCATCCCAGGTCTCTAAGTTCTGGGAATAAGTCTCTACTCCCTGGGAAACAAGGCCATGTTTCCTCTCCTTGGTATGTCCCAGGCATCTTGGTTCTGGATATGAGTAAATTCCCCCAGATAGAGTCTCATCTCCTCTGCTTGTGGGTCTCAGACTTAGGCTCCCAGTAGGAGCACTTACTCCCAGTACTCCAAGCCTTATCTCTCAGATTAGGTGTCTAGGTTCCAAGTATGTGCAACTAGTTTTATATGACAAATGTTTTCCCATTCTATCATCACTTTAGCTTTCAGTTTCTGTTTGCATTTCACCTGAGAGATATTCTTGAAGTTTTTGATTTGGCTGTATTTAGATTGTAATGCCATTTCCAATATGTCTAGGTGTTTTTAGGTGGAAGGGTTTTTTCTCAGAAAATTTATTCATCATATTTCCAGAAAACAAATTTTTCTAGTTAACTGAAATAAATGTTTGTATTCCATTTTTTGGTTCTTTGGTCTTCAATATTTTTAAGAATACAATTTTATATTTTTATGTTAGAAAATTAGAAAATACATACAAACATAGCTAAGAAAATAATAACATCTTTTCCTACTGTCCAAAGTTTATCACTATTAACCCCTTAGAATACACATTTCCAGATCTTTTTCTATCCATGCACAAGCACATACACACTCTTTTCCTAAAATGTTTTCATCCTATACAATCTGTTTCGCAACTTGATTTTTTTCCCTATCAATGATATCCACCTTTTCAATATCAGTATATATTTACATAATTTAAAACTCAGAGCTTATTCAGATTTCTCCTATTGTCCTCCAAATGACCTTTACATGCAAATTATCAAAAGTACTCATCCAGGACTCTGCATTTATATTTGGTCTCTTAAATCACTTAAGTGTCTCTTAATTCTCTTTTTCTTAAATTGAGTTCATAATAGTTTACGTGAATGTGAGATTTCAGTTGTACATTATTTCTTGACTGCCACCACATAAGTGCTCCCCTTCACCTGCTGTGTCCCCCACACTCCCCTTCCCCTGGTAACCACTGATCTGTCTTCATTGTTCCAGTACTTGTTTCTATTCCACATATGAGTGAAATCATCTGGTGTTTGTCTTTCTCAGTCTGGCTTATTTCGCTTAGCATAATTCCCTCTAGGCCCTTCCATATTATTGCAAATGGGATCAATTTGTCTTTTTTTCTGGCTCAGTAATATTCCATTGTACATATATACCATATCTTCTTTATCCAATCATCAGTCAATGGGCACTTGGGTTGTTTCCAGGTCTCGGCTATTGTGAATAGTGCTGCAATGAACATAGTGGTGCATATGTTACTTTGGATTGTCACTTTCAAATTGTTGGGGTAGATACCCAGTAGTGGGATAGCTGGGTCGTATGGTAGTTCTTTCAGTTTTTTGAGGAATCTCCATACTGTTTTCCATAGTAGTTCACCAGTTTGCATTCCCACCAGCAGTGTGTGAGGGTTCCCTTCTCTCCACACCCTCTCCAACATTTGTTGTTTTTAGTCTTAGTGGTTATAGGCATTTTAACAGGGATAAGGTGGTACCTTAGCGTAGTTTTGATTTGCATTTCCCTGATGATTAGTGATATTGAACATCTTTTCATGTGTTTATTGGCCATCTATATATCTTCTTTGGAAAAATGTCTGTTCATCTCCTCTGCCCACTTTTTGATTGAGTTGTTGCTTTCTTATTGTTTATTTGTGTGACTTCCTTATATATTATGGAGATTAACCCCTGGTTAGATATATGATTTGCAAATATTTTCTCCCAATTGGTGGGTTGTCTCTTTGTTTTGATCCTAGTTTCTTTTGCGTTGCAGAAGCTCTTTAGTCTGATGAAGCCCCACTTGTTTATTTTTTCTTTTGTTTCCCTTGTCTGAGAAGACATGGTATTTGAAAAGATACTTTTTAGTTTAGTGTCAAAGAGTCTCCTACAATATTATCTTCCCGGGGTTTTATGGTTTCAGGACGTATCTTCAAGTCTTTGATCTATTTTGAGTTTATTTTTGCGTCTGGTGTGAGATAGTGGTCTACCTTCATTCTTTTCCACATGGCTGCCCAGTTTTCCCAACACCGTTTTGAAGAGACTATCTTTTCTCCATTGTATGTTCTTGGCACCTTTGTCAAAGATTAGTTGACCGTAGATGTGTGGTTTTATTTCTGGGCTTTCAGTTCTGTTCCATTGATCTTTGTGCCTCTTTTTCTACCAGTAGCATGCCGTTTTGGTCACCATGGCTTTGTAGTACATTTTAAAGTCAGGGATTGTGATGCCTCCAGCTTTGTTCTTTTTTCTCAGGATTGCCTTAGCAATTCAGGGTCTTTGATTGCCCCATATGAATTTTAGTATTCTTTGCTCTATTTCCATCAAGAATGTCATTAGGATTCTGATAGGGAGTGCATTGAATCTGTAGATTGTTTTGGGTAGTGTGGACATTTTAACTATGTTTATTCTTCCAATCCATGAGCAAGAATCTCTTTGCATCTCTTTAAGTCATTATCAATTTCTCTCAGTAATGTCTTATAGTTTTCATTGTGTAAGTCCTTCACCTCCTTGGTTAAATTTATTCCTAGGTATGCTATTTTTTTAGTTGCAATTGCAAATGGAATTATGTTTTTGAGTTCTCTTTCTGTAAGTTTGTTATTGGAGTATAGAAAAGCAACTGATTTTTGTAAGTTGATTCTGTACCCTGCAACTTTACTGTAGATGTTAATTATTTCTATGAGTTTTACAATGGATTTTTTGGGGTTTTCTATATATAAGATCATGTCATCTGCAAACAGTGAGAGTTTCACTTCTTCACTTCCTATTTGGATTCCTTTTATTCCTTTCTCTTGTCTAATTGCTCTGGCCAAAACCTCCAGTACTATGTTGAAAAAGAGTGGTGATAGTGGACATCCTTGTGTCATTCCTGTCCTCAGGGGGATGGCACTCAGTTTTTGCCCATCGAGTGTCATGTTGGCTGTGGGTTTGTCATATATGGCCTTTATTACACTGAGGTAATTTCCTTCTATCCCCATTTTGTTTGGAGTTTTTATCACAAATGGCTGTTGGATCTTGTCAAATGCTTTCTCTGCATCTATTGAGATGATCATGTGGTTTTTATTCCTCAGTTTGTTGATGTGGTGGATCACGTTGATTGGTTTGCAGATGGTGAACTGTTCCTGTGTCCTTGGTATGAATCTCACTTGATCGTGATGTATGATCCTTTTGATGAATTGCTGAATTCAGGTTGCCAAAATTTTGTTGAGAATTTTTGCATGTATGTTCATCAGCGATATTGGCCTGTAGTTCTCCTTTTTCGTGCTGTCCTTGTCAGGCTTTGGTATCAGTGTGATGTTGGCCTCATAGAATGTGTTAGGAAGTGTTCCATCTTCCCTAATTTTTTGGAATAGCTTGAACAGGATAGATATTAAATCCTCTCTGAAAGTTTGGTAGAAATCCCCAGGAAAGCCATCTGGTCCTGGGGTTTTATTCTTTGGGATGCTTTTGATGGCTGTTTCAATCTCTTTCCTTGTGATTGGTGTATTCATATTATTTGTTTCTTCTTGACTCAGCTTTGGGAGGTTGTAAGAGTCTAAGAATTTATCCATTTCCTCTAGGTTATCCATTTTGTTGGCATATAGTTTTTCATAGTATTCTCTCATAATCCATTGTATTTCTGTGGAGCCTGTTGTTATTTCTCCTCTTTTATTTCTGATTTTGTTTATTTGAGCTTTCTCTCTTTTTTTTCTTTGTAAGTCTGGCTAGGGGTTTGTTGATTTTATTTATCTTCTCAAAGAACCAGCTGTTTGCTTCATTGATCCTTTCTACTGCTTTTTTTGTTTCAATAGCATTTATTTCTGCTCTGATTGTTATTATTTCTCTCCTCTGCTTACTTTGGGCTTTGTTTGTTCTTCTTTTCCTAATTCAGTTAGGTGTGATTTGAGATTGCTCATTTGGGTTTTTCTTGTTTGTTAAGATGTGCCTGTATTGTGATGAATTTCCTTCGTAATATGGCTTTTGCTGCATGCCATATGAGTTGGTATGGCATGTTATCATTTTCATTTGCCACCCGATACTTTTTTATTTCTCCTTTAATTTCTTCAATGATCCATGGCTTGTTCAATAGCATATTGTTTAGTCTCCACATCTTTGTCCCTTTCTCAGCTTTTTTCTTGTAATTAATTTTTAGCTTTATAGCATTATGATCGGAGAAGATGCTTATTATTATTTCAATTTCTTTAAATTTATAAAGGATTACTTTGTTTCCTAACCTATGCTCTATCCTTGAGAATGTTCTGTGCACACTTGAGAAGTATGAGTATTCTGCTGTTTTTGGATAGAGTGTTCTATATATGTCTATTAAGTCCAACTGTTTTAGCTTTTCATTTAATTCCACTGTTTCCTTGTTGACTTTCTGTGTGGATGATCTGCCCAATGATGTGAGTGGGGTGTTGAGGTCCCCTACCATTATTGTGTTATTTTTAGTATGTTCTTTTAGGTTTGTTAATAGTTGCTTTACGAACTTTGGTGCTCCTGTGTTTGGTGCATAGATATTTATAAGGGTTATTTCTTCTTGATGGAGTGTCCTTTTAGTCATTATATATTGGCCCTCTTTGCCTCTCTTTACCTGCCTTATCGTGAAGTCTGTTTTGTCTGATATAAGTGTTGTGGCACCTGCTTTCTTTTGTTTGCCATTAGCTTGGAGTATTGTCTTCCACCCCTTCACTCTGAGCCTGTATTTGTCATTGGAGCTGAGATGTGCTTCCTGGAGGCAACAAATTGTTGGATCTTGTTCTTTAATCCATCTTGCCACTCTGTGTCTTTTTATTGGAGAGTTCAATCTGTTTACAATGATGGTGAGTATTGATGTATGAGGGCTTAATTCTGTCATTATATCACTCGTTTTCCAGTTTTCCTGTATTTCTTTTGTTTCTCGTCCTGTGTGATTCTGTCTACTCATTGAATTATGCACTTTTTTATGCTGCGGTTCTTTGTTTATTCCTTATTTATTTTTTGTGTCTCTGTTCTGCTTTTAACTTTAGTGACCACCCTGAAGTTTATATTCAGAATCTTGTGCATAACATAGTCCGTTTTCTGATGGCCTCTTATTTCCTTAGTCTAAACTGATTCAGTCCCTTTCCTCCTCCCCTTCTCAGTTATTATTCTCATATCTTAGTCCAACTTGTGTTGTGAGTTTGTGGTTAAAGTAACAAGATTGTCTTTGTTTTTGGTGTTTTCCCTCCCTTTAGCCTAATGCTATAGTTGAATATCTGCTATCCTATTCTGATTCTATCTATTTTTCTCCTTGCTCTGTTTTGTGGCCCCTTTCTCCCTTTTTTCTTTTTTCAGGTATGAGAGCCTTCTTTAGTATTTCTTGTGGGGGGGGGGGTCTTGTGACTACGAAGACCCTCAGCTTTTGTTTGTTGGGAAAGATTTAATTTCTCCCTCATATCTGAAGGTATTTTTGCTGGATAGAGTATTCTTGGCTGAAGATTCTCATCTTTCAAAGTTTTGAATATGTCACTCCAGTCTCTCCTAGCTTGCAAGGTTTCTGCAGGGAAATCTGCTGAAGGTCTGATCAGGGTTCCTTTGTAGGTTATTTTCTTCTGCCTTGCTGCCCTCAGTATTCTTTCTTTGTCCTTCATTTTTGCCATTTTTACTACTATATGCTTGCAGTAGGTCTTTTTACATTAACAAATCTAGGAGATCTGAAAGCTTCCTCCACACGTATTTCCCTCTCATTTCCTAGATTTGGGAAGTTCTCTGCTATTATTTCTTTGAACGTGCTTTCTGCTCCATTCTCCTTCTGTTCACCTTCTTGAATGCCTATAATTCTTATGTTGCATTTCCTCATTGAGTTGGGTATTTCTCAGAGACTTTCTTCATTTCTTTTTAGTGTTAGTTCTCTCTCCTCTTCTGTCTGGAGCATTTCAACATCATATCTTCGATTATGCTGATTTGCTCCTCTGTGGTGTCCACACGCGCATTCAGGGAATCCGTATTTTGTTTTATCTCTTCCATTGTGTCTTTCCTCTCTAAGATTTCTGAGTGATTCTTCTTTACAGTTTCAATCTCCTTTGTGAAGTAGCTCCTGAACTTGTCAAATTGTTTCTCTATGTTCTCTTTTACGTCATTGAGTTTTTTGGTGATAGCTATTTTGAAATCATTGCTTAGTTTCCTTATTTCTGTGTCCTCAGGACTGAATTCTGGGTGCTTGTCGTTTTCTTTCTGGTCTGGAGATTTGATGAAGCGCCTGATGTTGGACGGTCGAGTCTTTCCCATTGTGATGTTATTCGTTTGCAGTTACAGCCTATCGCTACTGGGTGGCAGCAAGAGCTATGTATTCTGAGCCCTCCACCTTCAGCTGAGATGGCACAGCACCAGTGGGGGGAGGAGTGCTTTCTCCTGCGTGCAGTCCCTGGGTTTCCTGATCAGCTCTCACTATCTGGTATCCTGGAGTCTTGTTTTGATGAGGTCACCCCGTGGGAAAGCTTTCCTGCTGTTAGAGGGCTTCCCTCTAGGATACAAGGGTCCTAGGGAGTCCTGGGTGATCCCACAGACATGTGACCCTTCCCCCACTCCTTCCCTCTCGGAGCCTCCTGTGGCAGTGACTGCAGTCTTTAGGGGAGGGAGTGAAGATCTTTCTTACCCCATTCCAGCTCCACTGAGGGGGCTCCAGCCTGTCTGCCCTCCGTCGTGTGGCTGCTGTGACTCTCCAAGGATTTTTGTGCTTTTAGGGTATTTTCTGCTGGAATGTGGTTGCTCCTTTTTGATGTATGTTGGAGGGGAGAGAGTCTGGGGCAAGTTCACTCCACCATGATGCTGACATCACTCTCTTAATTCTCTTTTTATCTAACTCAGCCCTTTCTTCATACCAATGACTTGTTCATGAGACTAAGATAATTTTCTTTTGATTATTTTAGCATGTTCCTCTATTTCCTATGTATAATTCAAAATTTATAAGAGCTTAAAGACTTGATAAACTTAACTAAAATATTTTTTTAACTAGAATATATCATGGATGATATTGTGTATTTCATGTTGTGTCAGAAAACTCAAAAAATCTACTTGACCCTTCGTAAGTGGTGATAAGACTGACCACTGGATTAGCATGATGTAATTCAGGATGATTAAGTTTAACCCCCTCCCCATCCCATGTGACTAGAAAACCATCTGGGTGGTGTTGCTGTAGGAATGCCAAGTTCTCCGTCAACCATTTTCCTAATGGCTTTAGCATGAGTTGCCTGAGTCAATGTCATTAGGATTTGCAAAACAATACTTCCTTAATTATGTCATTACTTCTACATTTATTTCCTAGCTTCTTCTGACAAGTATATCCTCAGAATAGATGGGGATGTGCTGCAGTAACACATAATTCTGGAATCCCAATGACTAAAAAGCCACAAAAGTTTAATTCTTGTCAAGCTACATGTCAAATACGAGTTGATAGTGAGACCTCTACTCTCACAATCACTTAGGGACTCAGGTTGATGGAGGCTCAAATTCAACACCTGCTCCCACAATTGTCATGCAGAGGAAGAGAATGCTAGAGGCTCTCATATTAGCAACTTAATACTCTAGCCTGGAAGTGACACATGTCACTTCTACCCATGACTCACTGACATGACACTACCTCACTTCAAGGGGAAATAAAATCTTCCCATGTGCCTTGAAAGGAAGGGAAATTGTTGCTGGTACTACTGCTGGTTATTGAGCAATTCCTGTTTGCCTGCCACCTCTCTCTGACTGGCTGAATATCCCAAGAGGTATGTAGTGATATCCCCACACCATAGATAAAGAAAGTGAAGTTAAATGATTTCCACCAGGTCACATAGAAAGTAGCTAAATCAGAATTCAAATCCAGGTCTCTCTGACTCTACAGCTCACAGAGGAATCTTTTGGCAGGATAGTCAGATGAAAATATCTTCTTTTCTCTTCTTTATCTTTCTCTTAGGGATACGTCTTAGAGTTTAGGGTCTCCTTGGGCTCTGGATAACTCACTGGAGTTGGGGTGGATGGCAGTAATGATGATGATGGCTAACATATATTAAGATCTTACTAGGCACTGTGCTAAGTGTGTTGCATCAGTTATCGCAATCTTCAAAGTAACTTTGTGAGGTAAACAGTTTTATTATCCTCATTTTAGAATGAGACTAAACAACTTGCCAAAAGTCACATAGCTAGTAAGCGGCAGGAATGAGATTTGATATGGGCAGTCTGACTGCAAAGCCCTTTCTCTTAATCATTACAGACCTGACCAATCATGTCTGGCCTTGCCCTAGACTTTAGTAAGAGAAGTAAAGAAATTGTAACAGATGTATTACAAGCCTATCCAACTCATGCATCTTATTTGAAAATGCATCAAACAGCAGTTTCTGCTGAAGGACTGGCTCCAAGTAGGTCTTTTGCACCACATGACTCTCCTCCTGTCTCTAGGGATTGATCCAAGGGTGAACCTGCCTCAAGGGAGAGGGACAGTTCATAGCCTGGGAATAGCCAAGGAGATTTCCTCTTTGGAAATTGAAAGTTGGGGTGTGGGGTCAGGTAGGTGGTGGTGGGTCTTTGAGCCATGTACAGACAGATGAAAGCCAGATAAATTTCCAAGGGACGATCATTCTCAGTAGAAAGAATAGCAAGTGCAAAGTCCCTAAGACAGAAATATTTTGGCATGTTGGAGAAGTATCAAGAAAACCAGAATGCTTGGAGTAAACTGAGTGAAGAGGAAGTGGGAGGAAGTATAGACAGACAAGGAGCCAGGAGTAGATCATATAGGGCCTGTGGGAATAGTAATGATCTTGAATTTCATTTGAAGTATGATGAGAAGCCATTAGAGTTTGGTCAGGGAGAGAGACAATCTGAAGCATATTTGAAAAGCATCATATTGGTTGCTGGGTGACCGATATGATGATAAAGGCACAAAAATTGAAGCAGGGGGAGCAGTTAGGAATCTCTTGCATAGGTCCGGGTGAGAGATGAAGGTGTTTTGGATCACATTATTGTCAAGGTGATAGAAAGCAGCCAAATTCAAGACAAAGCCAATGGGATTTTTTCTTGGATTGGATGTTGAAAGTGAGAGAGAGGAGTCAAGGATGATTCCAAAGGTTTTGGCCTGAGTAACTGAGCGAATAGTGGTCTATTTACTGAGAGGTATGGGGATGGGGAGGGGACATCTTACATTCAGTTGTGGACATGTTAAATTTGAGACACATATTATTCTTTCTAGTGGGTCTTTGGATGTAGACTATGGAATTTAGAGCTGGAGATCTATATAGCTTATTTCCTCACTTCAGAGACACACATTTTCCATATATTAATATCTCTGAAATCAAGATACATCCCATTATCAATGGCTGTCAGACAAATGGCAGTTGTGACTTCATTATGACATCTTCTTTTGACACCTCTCAGTAAGATCAAGAAAGTAATGACATCAGTACACCTTAAATTTAATGAAATATGTAAAAAATGGGAGTCATTAGCATGCTGAAAGCCATAGGATTAGATTATACTACCCAGGGAGTGATTGTTGATAAAGAAGAGAGTTTAGGAATAAGCTATGTTGCTCCAATATAGCAAGGTAAGGAAAATAAGGAGCCTGATGAGGAATTTCCAGTCACATAGGAAGAAACCTGGGAAAATGTGAAGAAAAGGTTTCAGTAACGAAACAACTGTGAACATACAACTGGCAGCTCACCTATGGTGAGAACTGATGACTGACATGAGATTTTACCAAGTGAGGGTCATTGGTAACCTCTATAAGAGTGTTCTGGTAAAGTAGTGGGAACAAAGTCTGACTGGTGTGGGTTCAGGTGAGAGTGGGGTGGAGAAGTAGAGGCAGAAGGTAGAGACCATTTGTAAAGGATTTTGCTATTATAAAAATGTAAGGAGTGACATCAGCATCCTGATGGAGTGAGTTGTTCCCTTTGTCTCTCTCCTCCAAGTTACAACCAGTAGGACATCCATAGGCAAACAAAGGACTCTCTGAACAGCACACCAGGACACCTGAGAGACCATACATCTATATATCTGAAGGTGGGTGGACTAGACCTCATAGAGGCAATGGAACCAGGGGAGCAGTGGCATGGCTCCCACCACTGCAGGCTCCAGGAATTGTGGCCATGCCTGCTATCAGAGGCCCCAGGAACTGTGATCATGCCCATGAATGAAGGACCCAGGAACCCAGACAGCCCATGCTCCCAGGTGCTGCTCCCATTGCAGCACGTACAACTGGAAGCTCTGGAAATCACCATGGTACCTGCAACCCAGCCTCTTCCCCCTTCCCCAATGGCAGTGCCTTTGGCCCTGGCCCTCCCAATATCAGGGGCTGCTTCTAAGACCCTGATCCCCCCACAAGTGGTGGTGGTGCCCATGATCTGTGTTCCAGGAATCATACTGGCACCCAAGAGTCTCCAGGAACATTGGTGGTGCCCACAACCCAGGTACTCCTCCATGGCAGTGGCAATGTCACCTGCAATCCTGGCCCACCCAGCAGTGGCAGTGACACTGCAAACCCAGTACCCCTGGCATCAATGGTGCCAGCACCCCCAGAAAACCTGGGAGCAGCAACACAGGCAGCAAATATGGCAGCAGTGCCCAAAGCTGTGGGGAGTCTAGTAACAGTGATAGCAATGCCCATAACCTTGGTCCCTCAAAGCTGCCATGACACCTGCAATTTCAGCCCTACCATCTGTGGCAGTGGTGCCTGCAGCCCCAACAAACCTGGACATGCTGGAGGTGCCCATTACCCAGCCTCCCACCCCACTCTCCTCCTACCCCAATGCAGCAGGGGAAACTGAGACCCAGGAAACCTTAGAAGAAGCAGAGGTGCTCACAGCCTGATGACTCCAGTGGCAACACCCACAACTACAGTGACAATGTAAGCAGCAAGCCACTAGTAACCTCAGAGGCACAAGCAGCATGACAAAGGCACTTGATAGCACCTCTGGCAGAGGCAGTGGAAGGTGGAAAGTGCAGGCTCTCAAATACAACCAGAAGCAGCTAAGAGTCAAAATTTTTTTTAAAGATTTTATTTTTCCTTTTTCTCTGAAAGTCCCCTGGCACATAGTTGTGTATTTTTAGTTGTGGGTGCTTCTAGTTGTGGCATGTGGGATGCTGCCTCAGCATGGCTTGACGAGCAGTGCCATGTCCGCACCCAGGATTTGAACCGGCAAAACCCTGGGCAGCTGAAGCAGAGCGCACAAACCTAACCACTTGACCACAGGGCCTGCCCCCTTCAGAATCAAATTAGACAGAACCTTATCCAAATAAGAAAGGTGTTCACTACCACAAATGTTCTGGCAGAGGAAATACTCTTTAAGCACCATGAAAAATGACAGTAACATGGTATCACAAAAAGAAAATTATACATACCAAACTTGAAGTCACAAAAGACTGCAATCTACCTAACAGAGAATTCAAAATAACTATCATGAAGAAGCTCAAAGAGCTACAAGAAAATTCAGAAAGACAGGTCAACGTGCTCAGGTATAAAATTAAAGAACAGAAGGAGTACTTCACTAAAGAGATTGAAACTCTAAAAACAACCAACAGAAATTCTGGAGCTGAAGAACTCAATAAGTGAGATGAAAAATAAATTAGAATGCACTGGAAACAGAGCAGACCACATGGAAAAGAGAATTAGTGAGTTCAAAGATAGAAACTTAGAAATGATTTAGGTGGAAGAGGAGAGAAAACAAAGATTATTTATTTATTTATTTATTTTTAAAGATTTTATTGTTTTCCTTTTTCTCCCCAAAGGCCCCCAGTACATAGTTGTATATTTTGAGTTGTGGGTCCTTCTAGTTGTGGCATGTGGGATGCTGCCTCAGTGTGGTTTGATGAGCAGTGTCATGTCCGCACCCAGGATTCGAACCGACGAAACACTGGGCCGCCTGCAGCGGAGCGTGGGAAATTAACCACTCCGCCACAGGGCCAGCCCCAAAGATTTTTAAAAAATGGACAAATTCTACAAGAAATATCTGACTCAATTAGGAAAAGTAACATAAGGATAATGGGTATCCAAGAAGGAGAAGAGAGGGAGAAGGGAGCAGAGAGCTTATTTAAAGAAATAATAGCTGAGAACTTCCAAAACCTGGGGAAGGAACTGAATATATAAGTACATAAAGCTAATAGAACACTTAATTATCTGACACAAAAGGACCTTCTCCAAGTCACACTATATTAAAACTGTCAAAAGTCATGGCAAAGAAATAATGTTAAGGGTGACCAGAGAGAAAAAAAAAATAACCTATAAGGGAACCCCTATTAGGCTGGTAGCAGATTTCTTGGCAGAAACTCTATAGGCCAGGAGAGAGTGGAATGATATATTTAAGATACTGAAAGGTAAAAACAGTCAGCCAAGTTTGCTCTATCCAGCAAAGATATCTTTCAAATATGAAGGAGAAATAAAAGCTTTCCTAGACAAACAAAAGCTGAAGGAGTTCATTGCCACTAGATGTGCCTTATGAGAAACGTTGAAAGAGCTCTCCTACCTAAAACAAAAAGGCAAAAGTATACAAAGCTTTAAGGAAGCTTATAAATGAACAGATAGAATCAGAAAAGTGCAATGCTATATCCAACAGATTAGTAAACCATTATAACATAATGGCTAAAGGGAAAGAAAGCATCAAAAATAACTATAACCACTTCAATTTTTTTTTTTTTTGGTAAGGAAGATTATCCCTGATCAAACATCTGTGCCAATCTTCCTCTATTTTATATGTGGGATGTCGCCACAGCATGGCTGATGAGTGGTATGTACATCCATGCCTGGGTTCTGAACCTGCAAAACCCAGGCCACTGAAGTGGAGCATGAGTACTTAACCACTATGCCACTGGGCTGGCCCTTATAACCACTTGATTCTGATAACAAACTCATAATACAAAAAGGGGTAATTTGTGACAACAAAAACATAGAAGGAGAAGAGGAAAAGGACAGAACTTGCATAGGCAAATGGAGATAAGATGCTATCAGTAGAAAAAGGACTATCTCATCTATGAGACATTTTATATAAATCTCATGGTAACCACAAAACAAAAATTCAGAGCAGAGTCACAAAACATAAAACAAGAGGAAACTGAGAAACACATCACAGAAAACCACCAAACTGAAATGGCAGACAGAAACACAAGGAAAAAGAAACAATGAAAATAGAGAGCAACCAGAGCACAAAAGATAAAATGGCCATATTAAGTCCCTACATATCGATAATTACTGTAAATATAAATGGATTTAATTCACCAATCAAAAGACACACAGTGGCTGGATAGATTAAAAAACAAGACCCAACAACATGCTGCCTCCCATCTTACCTCTCAAGACAAACATAACCTCAAAGTGAAGGGATAAAAGATGATACCCCAAGCAAATGGCAACCAAAAGAAAGCAGGTGTAGCCATACTTATTATTAGACAAAATAGACCTCAGCCAAAAAAGATAACAAGAGACAAGGGTGGATATTATATAATGATACAGGCGACAATCTATCAAGGATACATACTATTATTAATATTTATGCACCTAACATAGGTGCACCAAAGTATATAAAGCAACTATTAACAGACCTAAAGGGAGAAATTGGCAGCAACACAATAATAGTAGGGGACTCAGAAATGAAAGAGGAGAAATTACAATGGATCCCACAGAAATATAAAGGATTATACGAGAATACTACAAAAAACTATACACCAACAAATTGGATAACCCAGAAGAACTGGATAAATTCTTAGAATCATACAACTTCCCAAAATGGAATCAAGGAGAAATAGAGAATCTGAATAGACCAGGCACTAGTAAGTAGATTGAAACTGTAATAAAAAACCTCCCCCAAAAACAAAAGTCCAGGACCAGATGACTTCTCTGGTGAATTCTACCAAACAATGAAAGAAGATTTAACACTTATCCTTTTTAAACTCTTCCAAAAATTTGAAGGGGATTGGATGCTTCCTAGCTCATTTTACAAGGCTAACATTACCCTGATACCAAAACCAAACAAGGACAACACAAAAAAGGAAAATTACAGGCCAATATCAATGATGAAAATAGATACAAAAATCCTCAAAAAAATTAGCAAATTGAATATAACAATATATTACAATGGTCATACACCACACTGAAGAGTGATTTATTCCAGGGATGCAGGGATGGTTCAACATCTGCACATCAATCAATGTGACACACCACATTAACAAAATGAAGAATAAAAATCACATGATCTTCTTAATAGATGCAAAGAAAGGATTTGACAAGATTCAATAGCCATGTATGATAAAGACTCTCAAGCAAAAGGGTATATAAGGAAAGTACCTCAACATAATAAAGGCCATACATGACAAACCCACAGCTAACATCATCTTCAATGGTGAAAACCTGAAAGCTATCCCTCTAAGAACAGGAAGAAGACAACGATGCCCACTCTCACCACTCTTATTTAACATAGTATTGAAAGTCCTAGACAGATCAACTAGGCAAGAAAAAGGAAAGGAAGAAGTAAAACTGTCACTATCTGCAGATGACATGATATAAAAACCCCTAAAGAATCCACCAAAAAATTATTATAAATAATTAACAAATACAGTAAAGTTGCAGGATACAAAATCAACATACAAAAATCAGTTGCATTTATATACACTAACAATGAACTAGCAGAAAGAGAAATCAAGAATACAATCCCATTTACAATTGCAACAAAAAGAATAAAATACTTAGGAATAACCTTAACCAAGGAGGTTAAAGGCCTGTACACTGAAAACTATAAGACATTATTGAAAGTAATCCAAGAAGATATAAAGAAAGGGAAAGGTATTCTATGCTCACGGATTGGCAGAATTAACATAGTTAAAATGTCTTATTACCTAGAACAATCTAGAGATTCAATGCAATCCCCATCAGAATCCCAATGACATTTTTCATGGAAATAGAACAAAGATTTCTAAAATTTGTATGGAACAACAAAAGACCCCAAATAGCCAAAGCAATCCTTAGAAAAAAGAACAAAACTGGAGGCATCACACTCCCTGATTTCAAAATATACTAAGCCATAGTAATCAAAACAGCATGGTACTGGCAGAAAAACAGACACACAAATCAATGGATCAGAATAGAGAACCCAGAAATAAACCCACATTCATGGACAGCTAATTTACCACAAAAGATCTAAGAGCAAACAATGGAGAAAGGAAAGTCTCTTCAACAAATGGTGCTGGGAAAACTGGACAGCCACATGCAAAGGAATGAAACTAGACCATTATCTTAAAAAACACACAAAAATTAATTCAAAATGGATTAAAGACTTGAACATAAGACTTGAAATCATAAAACTCCTAGAAAAAAACATAGGCAGTATGCACTTTGACATTTGTCTTGGTAGTATCTTTTTGAATATATCTCCTCAGGCAAGGGAAACAAAAGAAAAAATAAACAGATGGGACTACATCAAACTAAGAAGCTTCGGCATGGCAAAGGAAACCAACAACAAGATGAAAAGCCAACCTACAACTTGAGAGAAAACATTTGCAAATCATATATCTCATAAGTGGTTAAGGTCCAAAATACATAAAGAACTCTCAAACAACTTAACAGCAAAAAACAACCCAATCAAAAAATGGGCAGAGGATCTGAATAGACATTTTTTCCAAAGAAGATATACAGATACAGAGATGGTCAAGAGGCATATGAAAAGATGTTCAGTATCACTAATTATTAGGGAAATGCAAATCAAAACCACTATGAGATAATACCTCACACCTGTTAGAATGGCTATTATCAAAAAGACTAGAAATATCAAGTGTTGGCGAGGATGTTCAGCAAAGAGGACACTTGTGCACTGTTGGTGGAAATGTAAAGTGGTGCAGCCACTAGGGAAAACAGTATGGAGATTCCTCAAAAAATTAAAAATAGAACTACCATATTATCCAGTTAGTCCACTTCTGGATATTTATCCAAATAACATGAAAACACTAATTCAAAAAGATATATGCACCCTTAGGTTCATTGCAGTATTATTCACAATAGCCAAGAGTTGGAAGCAACCTAAGTGCCCATCAATGGATGAATGGATAAAAAAGTTGTGGTATATATATACAGTGGATACTACTCAACCACAAGAAAAGACGAAATCTTGCCATTTGCATCAACATGGATGGACCTTGACGGTAGTATGCTAAGAAAAATAAGTCAGATGGAGAAAGACAGTTGCCCTATGATTTCACTCATATTTGGAAGATAAACAAACACATAGATACAGTGAACAGATTGGTGGTTATCAGAGGGAAAGGTGGGTAGTGGGAGGGTGAAAGAGGTAAAGTGAGATGTGTATGATGATGGATGGCAACTAGATTTTTGGTGGTGAACACAATGTAGTCTATACAGAAGTTGAAATATAATAATGTACATATAAAATTTATAGCATGTTATAAACCAATGTTACCTCAAAAAAAAGTAGAAAAATGAGGTGGCTTCTGGAGGGATATGTGGAGTTCAAATGAGGGTCTTTAAAACTAGGATCATGGCCTTATTTATAAGTTGATAGAACAGATGCAGCAGAGAGGGAGACGTTCATTGAAGAGTGGAGGGGAGGCAATTCAGGTACTAATAACTGAGTAGAGTCATTGATAGGTGAGGGGTTAGAGCTATAGCTAGTAGGAGGATTGTCCACTCACAAGATATGGGAAGCTTTATCTACAGTAACAGAAGGGAAGGGAGAAACTAGAGGCACTGTTGTGGTAGTAATTTTCATGGTGAGAACAGTTTCATCAAAGTGCCTCTGGATTCAATAATATCCAGTTGTTTATTACTTCAAATCTCAGCAAACCTGGAGGGGTATGGGCCCAAGATTAGGTCAGTGGTGCATGTACATCTTCCTGGGCCTCCTTCAATCCATCCCTCCACTTAGCTGCCCTCAGCTGGTTGGCTTTTCTTCCTCAAGCCTATAGTATCCTAGATACCCCATGGCAGTGCAGCACCAAGGGAAGGGAAAGGACTACTAAGTAGATCTTCTGAGCGTGGCTTAGGAGTTCAGCCACGTTCCAGCTGAATGGAGTGGATTCATCCAGTGTTGAGGTTTGCCAGGCAAATACAATGGAGGGAAAGAGGAGCAAGTGATTAGAGATTACGGGCAAGAGATATGCTGGGCTTCAAAATCTAACTTGGCTAAAAAGGGAAGCAAGGATGTGAGTCAAGACTCCTAGAGGAGTTGAAGTCTGTTGGCATAGTTACTAGAAGAAGTGAACTAGAAAGATAAGATATAGTGATCAAAGAGTCAGAGGTTCACAAGTGTGATCTTCAAGGTGATCTGGTGAATGGACTTGATCATTGTGATAAGTGGCTCAGTGGAGCAGGAAGCAGGATGGTTGAAAGCGAGGCCATGAGGAACTGAGAGGAAAGGGCACCAGGTGGATAACTCCTGTACTAGGAAAGGCCCTAATGGGACCCAGTGGTAGCAGTGGGACAAAGGTCATGAGCTGAGTGCTTAGATCTTCAATGAACATGGGAAGTAATGGGAAGGACTGTGGATTACTGCAATCAGGAGCGAAGGGTGGTATAATCTGATAGCAAGTGTTTCAAAGTTGAGTTTTTGTTTTTTTTTTAAATGAAGAAGGAGGAATAATGGCCTAAAAATGGCAGGGACCCACTTTCATGCCCTAAGATGTATAGATGTGGGAGAATAAAAAGTCACTGCTTTCGACAAGGGACAACAGCTTTTTTATTAGAACAGTAACATGATGAGAATATTACAAAATAAACTGAAGATGTTGCTGATGACAGTCTGTAAATGCCACAGGGTTCAGGGGTGGAGGTAGGGGAACAGAAGAGAAGCAGGGACCTAAATAAGATTAGGGATATACAAAGTTTTAAATTTATTCAATTTATCTATTTTTGTTGTTGTGGCCTGTACTTTTAGTGTCATATCTAAGAAATCATTGCTAAATCCAATGTCACGAAGATTTCCCCCTACATGTCCTTTTAAGAGTTTTGTACTTTTCGTTCTTATGTTTAGGTTTGATCCATTTTGAGTTAATTTTTTTTTTTTTGGTGAGGAAGATTTGTCCTGAGCTAATATCCATTGCCAATCTTCCTCTTTTTTTTTACTTGAGGAAGATTAGCCTTGAGCTAGCATCTGTGCCAATCTTCCTCTTGAGTTAATTTTTATATATTGTGTAAGGTAAGGGTCCAACTTCACTCTTTGGCATGTGGATATCCAGTTTTCTCAGCACCATTTATTGAAAAGGGTGTCCTTTTACCATTGAATGGTCTTACCCTTGTCAGAAATCAATTGACCAGATACGTGAGTGTTTATTTCTGGGTTGTGTATTCTATTCCACTGATCTGTATGTGTATCCTTTGGAAGTACCACACTGTTTTGTTTATTGTAGTTTTGTAGTAAGTTTTGATGTCAGGAAGCGTGAGTCTACCAATTTTGTTCTTTTTCAAGGTCATTTTGATTTTAATGTAGGTTTCACAGATGTCCAGTATCAGGTTGAAGACTTCCCTTCTTTTCCTAGTTTGCTGAGACTTTTTCTAATGAGATGTTGGATTTTGTCAAAAGCATTTTCCGCACCTATTGACATGATCTCATGGTGAATTACACTTAGCTTTGAATGTTAAACCAATTTTGAATTCTTGGGATAAACCTCACTTAATTATGATGTATTATCCTTCTATACATTGTTGGAATCCAATCGCAAAAAGTTGGGTAAGAATTTTTGCATTTGTTTATGAGGGATATTGGTCTTAAGTTTTCTTGTAATGTCTTTTTTTTTTTAATCAGGGTAATGCTGGGCTTATAGACTAAAAATGCTCACTCTTTTTCAATTTTCTAGAAGTGTGTGTAGAATTGGTGTTACTTTATTAAATATTTGGTAGAACTAGAATCCACCAATGAAACAATCTGGGCCTAAAGATTTTTTTTTGAAAGGTTGTTAACTGTGAATTCAATTTCTTTAATAGGTATGGTGCTGTTCAGATTATCTACTTCTTTTTGAGTGAGTTTTGGCAGTGTATGGCTTTCATAAAATGTCTATTTCATATAAATTGTTGAAGTTGCATGTAAATTTTTCTTGGTATTCCCTTACTGTCCTTTTGAAGTCTGTGAGGCCTCCAGAGCTATCTTTTCTTGCATTCCTGACATTGGTAACCTGTATGTTTTCTCTTTTTTTGGGCAGACCTACCATATTTTCTTTTTATCTTTTCAAGGGACTAGCATTTAGTTTCATTCATTTTTCTCCATTGTTTTTGTTTTCCATTTAATTTATTTCTGCTCCTCTATAATTTCCTCCTTTCTGTTTTGGTCTACATTGCTCTTCTTTTTTTTAGTTTAAAATGGAAGCTTAGATGGTTGATGTTAGACCTTTCTTTTCTTCTAAGATAAGCAGTTAACGCTACAAATTTCACTTTAATCTCTGCTTTAGTTGCATCCCACTGATTTTTTTTTTTGAGGAAGATTAGCCCTGAGCTAACACCTGCTGCCAATCCTCTTCTTTTTGCTGAGGAAGACTGGCCCTGAGCTAACATCCATGCCCATCTTCCTCTAATTTATACGTGGGATGCCTGCCACAGCACGGCTGCTGAGGCAGAACATGCGCATGTAACCGCTATGCCACCAGGCGGCCCCCCAACTGATTTTGATGTGCTATATTTTTAATTTTTGTTCAATTCAAAATAGTTCTATTTCCTTTGAGATTTCTTCTTTGACCTGTGGATTGTCTAGAAGTGTGTTGTTCAATTTCCAAATGTTCAGAGATTGTCTTATTTGTTACTGACTTGTGGTTTAATTGCTTTATGATCAGAGAACATACTTTGTATGACTTCAATTGTTTCACATTTCTTATGATTTGTTTTATGCACACTGTGGTACTGAAAGTTCTGATTTCCTTCTCGGATTCCCCTGCTACCAGTCGTTCCAGGTATTCTGCCCAGGATTTTAGTTGCGCTCAGTGGTACAGATATGAGGAGGCTCTTGCAGACCCAAGCCGGCCTCACGCGTTGCGCCCTCAACTTCAGGGGCGCTCGTCGCGTCCACACCAGCCACGCGGAGCTGGAGTACTCAAGTCTCCCAGAACCTCGCCACGCCAGGTGGCTTCTGGGGAACGTTGTACAAAGTCCGAAAGGTAGTGCGTGCGTACTTGGGCGGAAATCCCGCCTCCCGACGCCGGCAGTTGGCCCTGACGGCAAGGTCTGGGCGCTCCCAGAAGGAAGATAAGCCGGATGGAAGGAAGCGGGAGGATCGGGAGGAGGGGCGAGGGGCTCCTCTTCCCAATTGGCTGGGCCCGCGCAGCAGCCTCGCTGCGATTGGCTGGGCGGCGGGGGCGGCAGGCCTGTCGGCCCGCCCCTCCCGCCGCGAGAATCGCCGGGATCGCGAGTTCTGGCGGAGCTAGCAGGGGCTTGGAGGCTGTGTCCCTTCGCAGCCGGGGCGAGGCGGCCGGGCCCTCGCAAGTCAGGTCCTCGTCCTGGGACTGCTAGGGTGGCCGGCCGCTGGGCTGTGCGGTCTGGGGCCGGGGCCAGGTTAGCGGGGTGCGGCCGACGTTGGCTCGGCCGGCGAACCTGGGCCTGCGCGGACTGCCCGCGGTGCGCGGCTCTGCTGTTTTTCTATTCTTAAGTGATTGTTGTTGGGGTTTTCTGCAGACGGGAATTTGATGAATTCGTTTCCCGCAGCACTCACAAGTCTGGGGTTAAGCGGCAGATGCATGCTGATGTCACTTGTCGCTGAAATGTGGGCTTCCTGTCGTGTTTACCTTTGGGACTTAAGGGAGGGGGATGACATTGTGGTTTGGTCTCTTGTGACCGTCGTTCCCAAGGTCTTGCCCACGTAGTGCAGAGAGCAGGCGAATCCCGCATCTGCCTGTTACCTTGTGTTGGGAGTGGGCTCTTCCTCTCTTCCTCCTCCTCCTCCTCTCCCCGTCTCTCTCCATCTTCTTCTTTCCTTCTCTCCTCCTCTCGCTCGCCTCCCCCAGCTCTCCTCTCCCTCCTTTTCTGTTCTTCTCTTTTGCCGCATTAAACCTTGGGGGAGGGTCTTTGTAAAATACTGAAAAGATTTGTAAAGTGATCGTCACCATTTCTCTTTTACTTGCAGGTCTGACAACTGGGAGGATTTGGAGGGAAGATGCCCTCTGATTCTTTCTGTTTGGCTGCCCAGGCTCGACTTGACTCCAAATGGTTGAAAACGGATATCCAGGTGGGTTTTTGTACATACCTTTCTATTGGTGTGTTCCTGCCTCCATATTTAAATATCTGGTTAAGTCTTTCCTTAGGATATGTAAAGGGATGCAAATCGGATCTTGCCATATTAGAGAAGCCGGTTTATTTTCTATTAATTAAAATGTATCTTTTATTGTATCAATTTTTATTGCTATTTTTATAGATTTTGCGTGGCTACATTTTAGTTACACTCATTTGTAAGTGCAAGAAACTTGAGATCTAGTTATGTGAAAATTTTTCCTGTTACCGTTTTTTAAGAGGTCTATCATTTTTAGCCACATCTTGGTGACTGTTTAGTGATAGTTTTTGAGATGTGGAGTTAATTAGGTGAGGGGGAGAAGTGACATGCAGTAATTATGTTCTGTAGAAGCTCACTCATTTTTATGGTCTCTTGTGTTTGTGCTTCTGGACAGACAGGAGTTCAGCTGAGCTGTTTGTTTTGTATTTCTGATTGGTCTTAGAAGAGTGCTCATATTTTCACATCAAGAACATCTGAAAACAAAGTATTGGCCTTAGATTCTCTCATGTATGATTTAGTAAGGTAATTGAAAGCTTGTGCATAAATTATCAAATAAATAATAGCAGTAATGTTTCTGTAGACTATTCTTTACCCCAAGTTAGTTATGTTTGCAAATGGTTCCGAAAAACTACAAATTACCAGCAAAGTGTCTGAAATATTTGGTAGTATATGTGTATTTTTTTCTCTTCCCTGAGGTTAACCATTTTAAGTATTTCTCAAGTAATCTGACTTTTTAAATACAATCTTACATACTGCATGATAGTTTATCGAGTCATGTGTTCTGTAAACAGTTGATCATAGGTACTTGTAGTGAAGCATTATTGTTCCTCCTTACCTTTTTTTTTTCCTTAAGTGTTGAGTCCTGGCAGGTATGAGAGCCACATGTTTAGAACTGTGTTGTGGATGATGGGATTGTTATTAGTGTAATGTTAGATAAGGAAAGCACAAAGAATTGGGTCAAGAATTGGCATAGTAGTGACTCTTGGTTTGTTTTTGTTTAAACGTTACTTTTTATGTAGCAGTTACTGTCTATTTTTCTTTGTCATCTCTTTTTTTTTTAAATGGGGCATGGGGAGGTGAGAGATCAGTAATTTCTTATTTCTGAAATCTTGAGATTCAAGCAAACTGATTGTTTTTATATTAGTTTTTATGTATTTTGTGAAACTTGTTGAAGTAAAGAACTTTACCTAAAGAAGTTTTTTTTTTCTTGGTAATCATAATTGAATAACTGCTAAATATGAGTTTTTGCATCTTGATCTAAAACCAGTTTAATGTTGAATTGAGTGCCTTTGATGAGTCAGGCAGATATACATAAAAAGAAACACCACTTATAGTTTAGAGCGCTTACCATTTTACTTTTGATTTATTCAGTGTAATATACGATGCTTGGCCCTTCTTAGACATTTTGCATGTTATTCAGAAGTCTTCCCAACTCCTAGGAATAAGTGAAGAGACCTAGGTTTTGCATAGTACACCAGAGGAAAAACGTGTTATGGGCATTGAAGCTATTTAATATTGTGAAAAAAGTGATTGCTGGCCTTGGTTTTATACCACTTCTCCAGCGTGCTTGTGAAATGAGAGGAATGAATGTTGCTGTTTTACCCTAAGGAATTGCTTAGAGTTTCACTTGTTGGAATCCTTCCTGCAGACACACATTGCGGATGCCAGCCTCATACTGACAGGTTTTACCCTTTTCTTGTTGGGGATGTCTCTCCCACCTGGCACGGGAAGCATCTCATTCCTTAGGTAGGGCTTTTCTATTGGAAACAGAATTGACACCTGGGTAAAGAATAACGTGGGATAGAAAGGTGTTTCTTAACCACAGGATTTAGCAAATCTGTTTTCTATGGCCGTTTTTGTTTGAAGTGCCCTTGAAGTTTTTAGTGACTTTAGAAAGGAAAAATTTTTGGAGACTGAAAACTTTTAGTGTATGTGTGTTATGAAGAACAAAGACACTGATCCTAGACTTTCTTGATCCTAGATATTTAGATACCTCAGGCCTAGGTCCTTGCAACCAGCTGCCTCTAATGGAGTGTCTGTTATATGGCAGGCATATATCTGGTTTTTACATATATAAAACTTTTAGTTTTTCAACACTCTTTTCTGATTGTTGTGTATCTCTTGAATTGCCTTGTTTTCCTTCACACTTCTCTTGAAAATGCAGTAAAATATAGAGCTAAGAGGTGTTAGCTACATAGTCACTACCATTATCATTTTTATCTTTTTAGTAAAAGTTCTTCTGTCTGAAGTGATTGGTAGTTTCTTAGTGAGCCAGAAAGTCAGTTAAGCAAAGGAACTATAAAAGATAGTACATGACACCTTAAAAGCTTTTTTTTTTTAAGATTGGCACCTGAGCTAACAGCTGTTGCGAATCTTTTTTTTTCCTGCTTTTTCTCCCCAAAGCCCCCCAGTACATAGTTGTATATTGCAGTTGTAGGTCCTTCTAGTTTTGTTATATGGGACACCACCTCAGCATGGCTTGATGAGCAGTGCTAGATCCACGCCCAGGATCTGAACCCGTGAAACCCTGGGGCTCTGAAGTGGAGTGCACGAACTTAATCACTCGGCCACAGGGCTGGCCCCTGTTAGTCTTTTTAAAAGAACTAGCTTTTAGCTTTGGTGCTTGGAAAAGACTAATAATAGTGATAGAGGAAAGAAAACGAGTTTACCATCAGACTTTGACAACAAGGCTTTATGCAGAAGAAAATTGAGTAATGTATTTAAGGTACCCGAAAAAAGAAAATGTGAGCCAAGGATTTTATGTTCTAGCAAAACTGGCTTTTCAGGTAAAAAAGACACCAACTTATCATTGAGCAAGAACTCAGGAAACATTGTTCCCATGAGCCCTTCCCCAGGAATTGAATAGAGAAATATCTTTAGATAACTGAATGACTGTAGATTGACAGGAATACTGGTGGTGGGCATTAAACATACAGTTAACGTGTAGATAGAACTGGGAGTGAGTGAGTTCTAAAAGGGAGCAAGCATAACATGTAATAGCTGTATGCTTAGACATGGTAGATTATAGTGTAACTGTTCTGCAGTGTCTAATAATCCTGTGCACTGCAGTTTTCACTTTAGATGTTTTGTTTTTTAATCTCTAGAGGTTTCGTTCAGGTCCTTTTCACATCTTCATTTCTCTTGTCATCCTGTTCATATTTTCCTCTCTATTTGTGAGCATAGGGACCATATCTATAAAAGAGATTTTAACATTCTGGTCTGCTAATTCCATCATCTCTGTCATTTCTGGATTTATTTCTCTTGATTGATTCTGTCTTTTCTATTGATTGATTGCTCTGGTTGGGGGGCATGTTTGCATGCCTGCTAATTTTTTATTGAATACTGAACATTATAAATATTATATTATTCTGTGCTGGATTTTGTTTTATTTCTTTAAAGATTGTTAGTTTTGTTTGGCATGTGTGTAAGTTACTTGGGATCAATTTGATGTTTTCAAAGCTTGACTTTAAGGTTTGTTCAGGCTGATCTAGCATAGCCTTTAGTCTTGGGCTGATTTATCTGCCTTATTAAGGCAATATGCTTTTTAGAACTCTCCCTAATGCTCGGTGTGTTGTAAGATCTTTCCATTCTGGTTGGAAGAAACATGAGCTTTTCCCAGACTGTGAATCATGGGGATTCTGCCCACTCCTTTCTAGCACTTCTTTCCCCAGCCTTGGTAGGTTTCTCAACCCACGCCCAGATCAGTACTCAGCCAAAGACTCAAGGGGTCCCCCCCTGCGCATCTTCAGAAATCACTCTTCTCTGTAGCTCCCTCCTCTCCTGTATTCTTGTCTTTTGACCTACTAATAGCTGATCCGTCTCCTCAACTCATCAAGACCTCTGGGCTCTATCTGGGTTCCCATTTCCTGTGTTGCAGCCTGGAAGCTGCTTCTAGACAGTAAACTTGAGCACTTGTAGGTCTTCGTTTGTTGCCCTTCTTGGGATCACAGTTCTGGGCTGTCAGTTGTCTCATGTTTGAAAAAAGCTGTTTGCTGTATTCTGTCTGATTTTCTAGTTGATTACAGCAGAGAGGTAATTCCTAAAGAAGTTAATACTTTATAGGCAGAAGCACAGGCCCTCCCAATCTACTTTTAATCTCATTCATTGAGTTCTTAATTTTAGATATTCTATTTTTTGGTTCTAGAATTTCCATGTTTTTGTTTAAATGAATTTTATTGAGGTATAATTATATTTTTTAAAAAACGTCTATTTTGAATGTTTAGTTTGAAGTGTTTTGGCAGTTTGCTCAACTGCCACATTAGGTACTTTTTTATAATTTCCAGTTCTCTTTTGAAATTTTCAGTCTGATCTCTTAATTACCTGAACAGTCAAACCTTGTGTAGTCTCTTTAGATTCCTTGACTGTATCTCCCATTCCCTCTGGGTTGACACTCCATGCCTGTGGGCTGCCCTTCCACTTTCAGTCTTGGTTGTAATGTCACACGACAGGGTGTGGGTTATAGCTTCCCAGCTGCCGACCACAGAACCGATGACACAGCCTAGAAGGTGAGAGAGCAGGAGCTAGCTCCCTATGGGGTGAACATTCACAAGTTAGCAAGGAAAGCTTAGGGAACAGGGTGTTTTAATTCTTCCCTCCTAGGACTGTTCTGTGGTTTCTTCTTGCAAACCTTGTAGAAGAGTCCCACATGCCTAATGAATGTGTCTGCTGTATCTGCAGCTCACTGTCTAGTGGGGGCCAGTGCAGTAACACGGAGTTAGCAGACTTTCTGTAAAGGGCCAGGTAGTAAATATTTCTCTGGGCCATACTTTCTCTGTAACAGCTACTCAGCCTTGCTGCTGTCGTGTGGAAGCAACCGCAGATGATACATAAACAAGTGAGTGTGGCTGGATTGCAATAAAACTTCATGGATACTGAAGTCTGAAAGTCATAATTTTCATGTGTCACAAAATGTTTTCCTCCTGTTGGTTGTTTTTTGACTGTTGAAAAATGTGAAAACCATTCTTAGCTGTGGGCCATATATAATCGGTGGTGAGCCAGGTTTGGCCTGTGGGCCGGGCCATAGTTTGCTGTCCCCTGTGGTAACATGCTGCTTCAGGTGCTTCACGTGTCCCTTTTCCTGCCTACTCCTTTCCCCTCCCCTCACTGCTCTGGGCTGGCACCTGCCAAGTAAAGTGTCAGCACTTTAATCCATTGATTGAAGTCCATCCTCAGGCTCTCCTAAAAAGGACAAAGTCTGTGTCTGTATTTTTATTTTCTGGGTCCACTCTTGATTTGTTTCTGTTGTCTTCTGTTTTTTTCATTTTCGATCATGTGGTCTTGTCTTATCCATTATTATTTTTGTTTGAGTTCTAGATATTGTATATGAAACATTCTGATTATTTGAGACGCTGTGTCATGATATCCTCCTCTAGAGATGATCTGCCAGACTAGCAGCACTAGCAATCCCAGGTCATTGCTGAGCAGTTGGGAACTGAGATGATTCAAAACTGGGCTCCTTCCCTGGGAAGGCTGGTCTTCTTCCACCTCAACTGTACTTGTGGTGTATGACCCTTTGAAATTCCATTTATATCATGGTGTGTTTACCAAGCCTCTCTCCTGTGAGGACCCTGGCTCCAGCCTGTTTCTCAGCAGCATCTCTGTTCCACTCTTGGTCTCAGCCCTGCTTGTGGAATTGGCAGGTGCCTCTCAAGAGGCAGCCTTTGGCTCGCTGGGCTGTCCTCCTGTCTTGAGCTCAGGCTTGCTCTTCCTTGCTGCTGAATGTCTTCAAACAGATGTACTTTATGTTTCTCTCTGACCTTCCCAGTTGTTCTAGAGACTTATTCTTAAAATTTTTTGGAATTTTATGTTGTCGTTTGTTCAGTAGGTGCTTAGTATTTTTCTGCAAGATAAAGAAAAAAGCCAGTTACCTTTACTTTAGTCATCTGCAAATACTTGAACAGATTACATTTCAGGCATATATCAAAGATAGTAAAAACAAACATTTTCTAATCTATAAGGTAATCAAAATGCCATGTATTCATTTGCCATATTCTAATTTGGATTTTGCCTAATTATACAGTTCTGAAGTAGTCATTTTAATAGATACCTTAACCTTAAGGGTTGGCTTGTTCAATCCTGTTTGGTGGTCAAGTGTTCATCGCAGTTGTGTGGGGGCTTGATGGCTCCTGGAGGCATCCTACCGGTGTGTGTGGGTACATGTTGTGGTGTTGGTGAGAAGAGAGGGAGTTAGGCTTCTTCCCAAATCGTACCTCTGATAGCTTCGGTGTTGTGTGATCTTGGTCAAGTCATTGAACCTCAGAGCTTCATTTTACTGTCCCTCAAGAACTGAGCTTATTAATATCCCCCTTGCTGACTTCTGTACAAAGAAAGTTAAAATTTAAAACCTATGTTATCATCCATTGGGAACTTTTATGTAAGTTAGCTACTAATGAAGGCTAGCTAATTATAGACAGTTGTACAACTACTCAAATTGGCAAATTGAAGTGATTTTTATTTCCTGTACAGGATGTTCTTACAATGCCCTGATTATTTTCCAGTTTTCCTGGCTTCTTTGCCTCAGGAATCCTGTGCTTCCCTCCCAGGGCCCTGGAATGCTCTCTCAGGCTTCGTCTCTTCCTTCCACAGTTTAGCTCTTTCAAGACCTCTTCCCCAGAGGCTTGCTTTGTTGCCTTAGTAATGTTCCTACTTGCTCAAATCCTTTAAGATACCTGAACCTTGTACTTTGAATGGTGGTTACTCGGGTGCTTGGCTCATTTCCATCTTTGGGTCCTCACCTCCTAGGAGGCTTCCACAGTGTATGTCCCTCTAGACACCCAGTCTCTACCTTCCACACAGTCTCAACCCTGCTTTCTCCCAACACCCAAGTGGTGATTGGGCATTAATAATAATTCTTGTTTCCACGTAAACTTGGCTTCTTCAGGGGCTTATTCTTTAAATGGTTCATCTTTTGGCTTTTTCTTTTTCTTTTTTATAGCTCTAAACACCAATGGTTTTCAACCTAGGCTGCACCCAAAAACAGTGATGCCTGGACCTCAGCCACCCTGGGGTAATCCCAGTGTGCAGTCAGAGCTGAGGACATTGGTCTACCCTCTCTCCTTGGGTGTTGACATCTTCTCCAGGCCATGGTCTACAGCCCATTTGCTGACAACTCCCAGATTTGAATTTCTAGCCCTGAACACTCTGCTAAGATCTAGATTTGTATTTACAGTGTGTGTGTGCACGTGCTTGTGTCTGTGTGAGTGAGCATATGTGTGTGTGTGCACATGCATGTGTGCACGGGGAAAGGATCTCTACATTTATGTTCAGTAGTTAGTGAAAATCTCAGTGGTTAAACTGAGCAAATTCTCTCATTCCGATTCTGTTCCCTACCTCTTTTTTCACTTTTGACATCTGATCTGTCTCATTATCTGAAATGTCTTAAATACTCTACTTTTCTTGTCTTGGCTTAGGCTCTCATCCTTTTTTAGGGGGTTCTTGACAGAGGCCTCTTAAGTTATTTTCTCTTTTTCTTGTTTCTTCTTCTTTCTCCATCCATTACACTAACAGAATTATGACCTAAGGCGTAATCATTTATCCCCTCGAGTGCCTAAAGATGGTGTGTACCCACTGGAGCATGGGATGCACACGGCTGTTTAGTCTGACCACTGTTTGCCT
Organism: Equus quagga; assembly: GCF_021613505.1. NCBI lineage: Eukaryota > Metazoa > Chordata > Mammalia > Perissodactyla > Equidae > Equus > Equus quagga. Next base: position 72,005,797 of record NC_060268.1, read on the forward strand.
CCCAGCCTCTTGTGGCTGTGTGGGGACTGGACTTAACCCCAGCGCAGGTCTTCACTACCCTCCTGTTACCCAAATGAGTAGATGAGCCTTTTCATTCCCTCATTAAAACGTCAGGGGCCCTGAATGCTTGCGGCTCACTTTTTAGGAAGGAGTTTACTTCTCTTGTCAGTTGATACTTTTGCCACAGGTCATTTGTTTTGGTCCCAAGTATGTTTATGGCAGTTATCTTGTTAGCGATGTGAACAGATAAAATATGAGTGATGAAAGAAAGCTGTTGTGTCTGTGAAAACTAAGTTGGATGCTGAACTGGTTTTCTGTTGCTGTGTAAGAAGTCACTGACCCCAAGTTTAGCAGCTTAAAACAATTCACCTTTACTCTCTCTCTCGGTTTTTGTGGGTCGGGAGTCTGGCCATGGCTTAGCTGGGTCTTATGCTTTGGGTCTCACAGGTTGCTGTCTGGATGTTGGCCATGCTGTACGCTCATCTGGGATCTCATTGGGGTCCTCGTTGGCAGAATTCAGTTCGTTGTGGTTGTGGGACTGAGTCATGTGCTCCTAGAGGCTGCCCTCCTTCATAGGTAACTCATGGCAGTTTGCTCTTCACTGCTGTAGAGTGTCTTTTCTGGATAGCCCCATCTTTTTAAGAGCTTTCACTTGATTAAATAGGACCCCTAGGATAATCTTCCTTTTGATTAACTGGTGTGAGACCTTAATTATATCTGAGAAATTCCTTCACCTTTGCCGTAGTAGGAAACAAAATCTGGTCAGAGATGTGATGTTCCATCCTATTCGCAGGTTTGGCCCACACTCAGACAGTGGATTACACCAGATGTGTGTGCATCAGGGGGCTAGGATCTTGAGGATTGTCTTAGAGTTTTGCCTACTACACATGCTTTGGCTAAAAGTGAGATCCTAAAAAAATTACTTGTACAGGTTAGGTGAGAGAGAACTGTAAAGGATTGGGAGAAAAGTCTTGAAAGTCTGGAAGAATTCTATAATTGCTCACAAATTGCCCTTCAATTCTTGCTTCATTTAAAGAAACTGAGACTGGGAATAGTGGATGCTTAATGAGTGTAGTGCATGCCGGAATGATGATGAGGAACGAGTTAGTGGACTCGTGAACAAAGAAAAGGCTCTGGCTTTCCTTTAAAGATTTTATTTTTTATCTTTTATTTTCTTAAAAGATTTTATTTTATTTTTTTCCTTTTTCTCCCCAAAGGTCCCCGGTACATAGTTGTATATTCTTACTTGTGGGTCCTTCTAGCTGTGGCATGTGGGGTGCCACCTCAGCATGGCCTGATGAGCGGTGCCATGTCCATGCCCAGGATCCGACGCAGGGAAACCCTGCGCCACCACCGCAGAGCGCGAGAACTTTACCACGCGGCCATGGTGCCGGCCCCTGGCTTTCCTTTAAAAGATAGGCAAACAGATGCGTCTGTTTTAGTGTAAAGTATCTTGTTTGTCTGATAAGAGGGCTTCTGTTGCACGTGTAGTTTTCAGAATGGATGTCTTCTTTGGGTGTCTACTATGCCTCTGCTCCTCACTGGCCGCTTGCTCTGGGAAGGCTTTTCTGACTCCCAAATGCTGACAAGCAAGAGCACTTTTGTTTTTTCTTTGAATATCACTATAGACTCATGTGCTTTTGTTTCCTTTTGCAGTCCAGTGCAGTTGTTACGTATTTTGATGCTCAAAATTGTTCTAAATTTGACCAGTAGAGTCTCCATTAGGCTTTGAACAACCACTTTTTTGGTGCAAACATAAGATATTCCAGGCTCATCTGCCTTGGTCCTCAAATCAGCCTTTTGTCCAAGAGCCTGGGTTTCATTTAGTGGGAAGTGGTATGTAGAAACCAATATCTGGGTGCTGGGTGTACTCATTGCTGCCCCAGTGCCATTGATTCTAAGTCCTTTCCAAAGATAGAGCAAGCAGATATATTCAAATATAAATTTATATTGAGATTTCTAATTCAAATTGTTCTTAAAAATTTCCTCGATTTTTATCTCTTTTACACTTAAAACCTTATAGTTTCTGGTAACACTAACATACTTTATCATAAACATAGGTTTTATTATATCAACATTGCTTTATTATACACTATGCATGAAATACTTTTAAAATTTTAATGTTGATATTATGATTATCAATAATACCAATGAGAAGTTTAAGATTGTTTTCCCTTAGAGTATATCTGACTAAAGATGTATAGTTCAAAAGGCCCTTGAAATACTTTTTCTTTTTGATAAACATAGGTTGATTTGCTTGTTACCAGTTGTAGGTTGTGCTTTTTTATGATTTAATTTTAATTTTTGAAGATGAAAATATAGTTATATGTTTTAGAAGTTACGATATGTAAGGTTTACTCAAAATCTTGTTTTCATTCCTCTCCTGCCTTCTGTTTGTTTTGCCCTTCCCATCTCCTCGTACCTGATCATTGTCATTTGTTTCTGTTTATCTGTCCAGAGCATGAATGCTCCTGTGTCTTTTTTCTTCTATCTAATGCAAAAGTTAGCATAGTATATACACTATTATGCACTGTGCCTTTTTCACTTAGCTATATTTCTTGGGATGATTTTCATTAAATGTTGAATGATTGAATAAATAAGAGAAAATGAGATTTTTTTAATATCTTTCTTTAGGAATTGCATATTGAGCATGATCACTCTGTAAGTTGATCTTATTTATCATTGGCAGCTTGCATTCACAAGAGATGGGCTCTGTGGTCTGTGGAATGAAATGGTTAAAGATGGAGAAATTATATATACTGGGACGGAATTAACCCAAAACGGAGAGCTTCCTCCTAGAAAAGGTAAGGGCCTTTAACTAGTGTTTTTCACTTCATAAAGACCTTTATAAATTGTATGCTATAGAAATTTTGCAATGTGCTTGCTATAGGAATAGTAGCATCTGAGCGTATCTCTTTGAAGTTTTGTTTTTGCTTTGGTGAGTGTTGTCTAAATGATAGTTAATATTACAAGCTGCCTGGATTTCATTGTTCTATGTGAGTTGAAGGCCTTTCCATTGCAAAACCACCCCAGTGTGGTATCCTTCCTCTGATGTCTCAATTGCAGCTTATAGGAACTCCAATTAATATTTCGTCTTTTAAGTTTTGAAATAAATCTTGCCTTGGCTAACTGTAATAGTAATTATTATAAGATTGAGTAGAAATAATTATTCCTAAAGTTTTTCCTGTATGACTGTGCTGTGGGAGTGCACAAAACACTTTTTTTGGAAGCCTTTGGCCTGTACACTGGACTTGATCCCTTATTTTACTATATCTTGTTGTCTATGCAAGGACATACCAGTGAACACTCTTATTTAGGCCAATAGTTATGAAAACTCAACGAGACTCTATCATTCAGTTGTTCTTGACTGCGGCTGTGAGTCAGAATCACTGTTGAGGCTTTAAAAAGAAATGGATGCCTGTACCCACCTCAGACCTGTGGAATCTGAAAAGCCACACTTGAGACCCACTGCTGAAGTTCATTAGTCCCACTATTTGAAAGTCATCAAGATGGATAACATGTTACTTTAGAAAGTAGTTCCTTTTCTCTTTGTGGAATGAATTGGGGGATAGTGTCCACTTGAAAATACATTGGAAAAACATATCTGATATGTCACATAAAAATATAAATCTTTTCAATTACAGCTGAAACAACAGTTTAGCAGAGTTAGCTCTTTTTTTCTGATATTTTATTGTGAAAATTTTCACACACACAGAACTTCTGAAGATCTACACAGCAAGCTGCACATTCACCCCCCAGATCCTACCATCAGCATTTCTCTCCCTTGGTTTATCTCAGGGCTTCCTGGCTTTCCATCCCTCTGTCCATCAGTGCGTTTTTCCCACTCCTTAGGTACTTAATGCATATCATTAACTCAACAGGGTTCAGTTTTATATTTTGTCTTTAAGGTAAAATTTATGCATAATGAAATGCATTTTTTTTTTGCTGAGATTAAGTTTGGTGTGCTCTGCTTTGGCGGCCTGGCTTCAGTTCCCGGGTGTGGACGTACACCACTCATCTATCAGTGAAATGCATATATTTTAAGTTTACTAGTCCACAAGTTTTGACAGATGTAATCTGTGTAAGATAAACCTCTTTCAATGTTACTCTCACTCAGAAAGTTCCCTGGTGCCCCTTCCTGGCCCCTTCTGCCCTGAGGCAACCACTGGTCTGATCTTTCTCTACTGCTGATTAGTTTTGCTGTAAGTGGAATCACGTAGTCATGTGTGCTCTTTTGTGTCAGGCTTTTTTTACTCTGAGGTTTTAGTGGTTTCGGTAGTTCATTCTATATATTTTTAAGTTTTATACCTCATTTTCCCAGCCCTCCAGTATTTGATAATGAAGTAAAATAGTGTTTCCCAAAATGTTTTTTGTGAAATGCTGGTTTTAAAAGATGCTCTGAGAAAAACTAATTACATGGAAAAATCCGAAGTATATCTTATTCATTACATTTGATGAATATTTTTTGTTTTTTGTTCTTTTAAAAATCATGTGGTTAGAAAGCACAGCATAATTATTCTTTATGTAGATCCCAAGTGAATAGTTTTTTGGGTTCATTTTTTTGGCATTCAGTAAAAGTTTCTATTTTTAGTGTGGCATGTTGTGTGCTTTCTCTTATTAGAAAATACTTTAATACATACCAAATTTCATTTTTAAGACTGTGCACTTATATGTTGGTTGTACTGTAGCTAATTGTGAGGAAAATACAGATTAGAGTAGAAGTTCCTTCAATGCACAGTTTTTCTACTGTATTTCCCTAAGGAATCAATTACTTTCTTCCACACGCAACCACCCGAGGGTGGGTTTTACTCTTGTCAAGCTTGATCCCTTCATGGTCTATTTCTGGGAAATAGCAGCTTTTAATAATTGCACTTCACCTGGGATAAACTTTCCTTACTTTCTTTTGCAATCACATTTAGAATTTTCTGGTCCTACTGATGAGGAAAGAAAGCTACCTCCTAGATAGTAAGCTTCTGTGTTTACTTCTTCTGGGAGCCTGTGCCACAGAAGGCAGGTTCCGGATAAGGCTGGATTATGGTCTTAGACTTTTTCAAGTGAAGGTTTATTACTAGCACCCTCTTTGGGGTTGTTTGTGTTTATTATTTTGAGGGAAAGTAGAAGAGAGAATAAGATGTAAAGAAAGGAAAGTTAGGAGGCTGCTAAAAGATATGCTAACCTTATTTTTTATTTTTCTCTATTGCTGGTCTTGTGTAAAGAATTTATCATGAGCCGTTTCATTTATCATAAACCTTTTCAGTCTATGCAGATAGTGGAAATAATATTAGTCAGTACTTTTCTTAGATGTATCTTTTCTTGAAAGTATTTCCTAATTATTTCGTTTAATCCTCAACTCTACCAAGAAATGGAGGCCACATTTGTACAAATAACAGGAGGCAGAGCTAGAAATTGAAGCCAGACCTCTTGAAAAAGTTTCATTGCTATTTCCATTACACTAAAAATGTAATTTACTGACATCAGGACTAATTTTTTGTAGTTCCATGAAGCTTGTTTTTTGGCTTTTTCTGGCTTCATATTGTACATTAGTGTGGTAATTGTTTTGAGGTTTTTTTGGGTCAGTATTCTTTAGTTGTTATGTGTTCCAATTTTAAGAGCCCAGAGATGAGTTTTTGATTTTTTTATGGAACATGAGTTTTTCCATTATATCTTGTGCCAATTGACAACTTTGCTTCTGGTTTTATCGTTTTTTTTTTGGAACGTGTAAAAAGCATTAAATATGGTCTTTCCCTCCAAGTAACTCATGATTATTTAGAGAAAAAAGGTGTCCACATACCAAGGTATATAACAGGACGACAAAGACCTCATGATGTCACCCACACCCAGGGCTGGAGGAGTTCAGGGGTGGAGCATTTCCTGTGGTTGCGTAGTAGTCAGGGAGACCTGGCCTGGGCTTGAGAGACGGTGGCCTGTGGTGTCACAAGGAAAAGGCCAGCACAGAGGATTGGAAAAAGCAGAACTGGCAGTGGGTGTGCAGGGGTGACAGGGAGCAGTGAACAGGGAGCAGCAGGAGTGGATTGGGCCAGACTGGAGAGAATCGTACTCCTTTGAGTGCCCTGCTACATCTAAATCCTGGAGGGTGTGCCTGCTGATGCAGTGGACCCAGGTGACATGTTTATGCACTAAAGGTTAAAAGCCAATGCACAGAGGGCCATGAGTGTTAGGAAAAGTAGTCAGGTCTCTATCCTCCTAGCTGTGGGGAGCTCAGAGAATTCAATCCTGATTCCTTAGCTCAAGGGTTCTCAAACTCTCTTGCTTCTCAGGATCACCTGGACCTCTTCGTCAGACACCCTTGGCTGGCCCCCTTCAGCACACTCCCCCCAACCCCGTCCCGAGTTTCTGATTCCTTAGAGTTGGAGTGGGGCCTGCATTTCTAATATGTTTCCAAGTCCCACTGATGACACTTGTTTTTCAAAGTGTATGTCATGTCTGCACAGGCACAGTCTATTAGATTGGGAGTTAGAGACCCAGAGGAAAGGAAAATTGCTCTTTAGCAAATAGAACATTAAAAAAACCAACAATATTCCAAAGCAAATAACCACAATTAAATTTCCCTCATAAATTTATTCTTTCCTCCATAATTAATTCTTTCTGCTTTGGATTTTGAGTTCTTTATGGAAAGCTTAACCCACCCTTGGGAGTCTGCCTGGTATCTACTGGAAGCAGTGCTCTCAGCTTCTGCTGGAGTCTGTTCCCTATATGATTGGTAACTCCATTGAGGCTCTGTGATTGTTTTTGTTTGTTGAAGACCCAATTTCTGGCCTTTAGCTTTGGAAGGAAGCAGACGATAAGACTCATGGCTCTGGTTAATTGATTACACTTAGCAACAGTATCAGAAAGGACAAAAGTAAAATTCTTTACAGGGTGAGCTTCATGGCTGTTGTATGAGAATTTGGTCATTGTCCCCCCTGGGGGTTACAACTTAGTACTTAGACATGGATGCATCTCTAGGGCTCCCACTGTCCTGGGAAGTGCAGTGTGTTGTTGTTCTTATATGAAGTTCATCTAGGGAACATGAATTTTCTGTTTGATTTGCTAGCTCATTCCATATTGTGGGCCTGAAGCACAGGGAAGCCCTAATGATAGCAGTGAGTTAATGAAGAAATAAGGAGCATTCCATCTATACCCAATTTTATTTCCAGCCTTCTTCCTGCTTGTGAGTGTTGTATTATGAATTCCATATGTGGAAGCTAGAGATTGTTATTCTGGTCTTCTAGGAAGTTCCAAAGACCATTTGGGTGTAAAATTACTTTGACAGGTCTGATCTTGGAAAGGTGTCATGAAACGCCTTCCAGAGGAGGCTGACCTGGGCTCAAGAGAGGGCTGGCTGTGCTGTGTCTTCTCCAGGCTGGTGGATTGTGGTCACAGAGAGGAAGCCCAGTCTGGTAGTAAAAGGACTCACACGTTTGTTTACTGATTAACTTTGTCAATTCTGACACATTTTTACAGGTTTTGTAACTAAGGCAGATAAAGTTCATTTTCCCTCAAATCTTCTACAGTTTACTCTATCTGCTTACTGTGTCTTACTATCTTCTTTCATTTTTTGGCATAACTAGACATTTTTCTTTAAGACAAAAATTACTGTCTTCCTTGATAGAAACATTCATCATCTTGCTTATGTATTTATATTTCTCTGCCATCATTCTTTCTGGTTTAATCTCAACCATCATCCATATTAATTACAACTTTTACCCAAATTAAATAGCTTCTAATTCAGATAGTGTGTGTTTCTTCTGACATCAAATATATGTCATTTTTCTGGCACCAATCTGTAATTCTCAGACACTAGCTGGGTGTCTAGCAGTTCAAGCCAACTCTGACACTTTACTGGTGTTAGCTCAGGCCCCACAAATTAAGGACTTGGTCCCACAAGACTGCCTACACTTCAGATGCCAGCTGCATGTGGGGTTCTCAGACTACCCACACTTCTACCGGGCTTACTGCAAATTCAGGGGTTTCCATGACTCACTAGATTCATTAGAACAATTCACAGAATGCAGGGAAACACTTTACTTACATTTATTGGTTTATTTTAGAGGATATAACTCAGGAACAGCCAAATGGAAGAGATGCATTGGGCAAAGTATGGGGGAAGGAGCTCTGAGCTTTCATGTCCTCTCTGGGCCCTCCACCCTCCCAGCCACAGGCATGGGTTCACCAACCTAGCAACTCCCCAAATCTTGTGGTTCAAGAGTTTTTATAATTTAATCTCTAGCCTGCCTTCCCCTCTCCTGAGGTCAGGGGTGGGGCTGATAATTCTCACCCTCTAAACCTGTTTGGTCTTACTGGTGACCGTCCCACACCCTGAAGCTATCTAGAATTCCCACCCTGAGTCAGCTCATTAATAAACTCAGGTGTGGTGGAAAGGGGCTCATTATGAATAACAAAAGACACTTTTAGACACTCCTGTCTTCAGTAAATCCCAAGGGTTTTAGGAGCTCTCTGCCGGGAACCTGGGGAAAAGATCAAATGTGTATTTCTATCATACCACAGATAAGAAAAATGGGAAGTAGGTGTTAGAGCATTTTAGCAGAGCTCTGGAGCCCACATTATAAGAGCCCCATTTTACATATTAAACAGGCAAGAAGAACATGCTCCTTAAGAAGTGCAAAGGTGGGGCTGGCCTGTGGTGGAGTGGTTAAGTCAGCGCGCCACCCAGGGTTTCACCGGTTCAGATCCTGGGCACAGACATGGCACTGCTCATCACTTAAAACTAGAATATACTACTCTATACTGGGGGGTTTTGGGCAGAAGAAGAGGAATAAGAAGAAGAAGAAAAGAATTGGCAACAGGTGTTAGCTCAGGTGCCAATCTTTAAAAAAAATAAGAAGTTCAGAGATGTTTTTGCATCTGGCCATGGTGGTAGCCACGAGAGACAAAGGCATGTGTGCATGTATTTGTTAACCTGTGCTTGGTGACTGATGATCTAATATTCTTTCAGCATTTGTTCAGAGGTTCACAGATTAGTTATCGATTAAATCGATTTAATATTGGGCCAGTGTCTTTAAGTTAATGAAAGACTTGAACATTGCTTTTAAGCTAATACACTACAGAACAATATGATTTTTGTTGATACAAAAAACTTTGTCAGAATTTGATAATTCAATTAGAGTGAGTCTATAATCTTTCAATTTCACAGCTTAAACATGTGGAAGTCATGTTGGGTTACCTGATGAGTAAAACTTACGTAGGAAGTTTAGAAAATTTGGATTAACTAGGCTTTCTTGAGAAAACAAACCCAAGGCTTAGAAAACATATATGCTGTGTTATATGTTACACTGTTAGCACGTCAGGGAATGGATTTAGTGCTGTTTTTAACTGGAGTTTTCAAGTCAGTCTGATTTCTCCAGACTTGGGTTATGTGAATTTAGATTTTATATGTAAAAGTGCTTTGACGTTATCAGTTTCTGAGAGATTTTTTTTTTGTTTTCCCCAGCTTTATTGACATATAATTGATGAATATCATTATGTAAGTTTAAGATATACAGTATGATGATTTATTATGCATATATGTTGTGAAATGATTACCCCAATAAGGTTATTTACACCTCCATCACTTTCCGTAATTACCATTTTTTTGTGTGTGGTGAGAACATTTGAGCTTTACTCTTTCAGCAACCTTCAGATAGACAAGACTCTATTGTTAACTATGTCACCATGCTGTATGTTAGAGTCCCCATAACTTATTCCTCTTAAAACTGGAAGTTTGTACCCTTTGACTCACGTCTCCCCATTTCCCCTACCTGCCAATCCCTGGCAACCACCAATCTGTTCTCCTTGAGTTTGGCTTTTTAAAATTCCAGATATAAGTGGAGCATGCAGTACTGTCTTTCTCTGTCTTATTTCACTTAGCATAATGTCCTAATCATCCATGTTGTCTAAATGGCAGGATTTCCTTCTTTTTTATGGCTAAATAATTTATTTATATATATATCTATATATATTGCACTTTCTTTATCCATTCATCCATAGATGGACGCTTAGGTTGTTTCCATGTCTTGGCAATTGTGAATAATGCTGTAGTGAATATCGGGGTACAGATATCTTTTTGAGATAGTGATTTCATTTTTTTTGGATATATACCCAGGAGTGGGATTCCTGGATCTATTTTTAATATTTTTGAGGAACCTCTTACTGTTTTCCACAGTGGCTGTACCACTTTACATTCCCACCAATAGTGTACAAGGGTTCCCTTTCTGAGAAATGTTTTTTCACCCCCTTATAAGACTAACCACTATTTAAAGCATCAGAAATTTATTTCTGAGCCAGCCCTGATGGCCTACTGATTAAGTTCGGCACTTTTACTGCTTCGGCAGCCCGGGTTTGTTTTCCAGTTGTGGAACCATTCCACTGCTCTGTCAGTTGCTGTGCTGTGGCGGTGGCTCACGTAGAAGAACTGGAAGAACTTAGAACTAGGTTATATAGCCATGCACTGAGGCTTTGGGGAGGGAAAAAAAGAAAAAGAGGAAGACTGGCAACAGATATTAGCTCAGGCAGAATCCTTCCCTGCAAAAAAAAATAAGTAAATAAAGGGGAATTTCTTTCTTTCTTTTCTGAGGATTCTTGATTTCCATCTTATTAGATTATATAAGCCTTTGTTGGTATTTTTAAACAATTCACAGTAGGAGTACTATCAGATTTAGTAGACGTCATAGTTAATTTAATAATTCCTTACATAAATATTAAATTGTAATAAAATTATTATCTGTAAGAAAATATGCATACACAATGAAGGGTACTTAATAGTGGTATTTTATATCAAAGGTCTGTTGGCTGTGTAGGATTTTCTGTTGAATGAGTCTGAATTATTTTTAATCATCTCAAGTTCCACCACAGTCTCATCCCCTCCAAAACAAATCCAGTCAGCATTTTGATGTTTGGCCTTGCTGTGAGGTGGTGAGCTGCACAGACCTTGGGGTCAACAGTGGGGTGGCTCTCCTTACCAGCCCAGGGCTCTTGGCAAGATATATGCTCATCGCATTCACTGGGTAGTAAGAAAGACATTTCAGCAATCTGTGATGCCTCAGTAGTAAAATGCACTATTTTTACCACCAGGAGAGAATGTGCTGCTCATGAATCTGATGCATCCTGATCTGACATGCTGAACTTTTGCAAATGTGCATCTTGGGATTGATGAAACACACACCTACTTCATGGGGTTGTTGAGTTGATTAATGAGTGGATTATGATTTATGACGTATGTGGAACAGTGCCCACTTCCCAGTCTGTGCTACTTAAGGGTTTGTGGTTTTCATAGTGGTTGTTTAAGTGCAGGCAGGAGTATCAGTGTCCTGTCTGTTCATGAGTTCTCTTGTCCCTATGAGTCCCTCTGAGTCCCTGTGCCAAACACAGTGCCTGGCACATAGGACGGACCAGTACCTAGGATGAATATGAATGATGTTCACGTTCCCATATTAAATCAGCTTGTAAAGGAACATGCCTGCTCTTAAATCTCTTAAAATTATGTTTGTACTCATTTGTAAATAGAAAAAAAAAATTTCAGTATCATCCAAAAACAAATACAGGATCTCTTTAACTAGTATTTGATTAATTGTGACCCTTAGTGTGATGGTTAATTTTATTTATCAACTTTGCTGGGCCATGGTGCCCAGATATTTGGTCAAATATTATTCTAGATGTTTTTGTGTAGGTGTTTTTTGGATGAGATTCTCATTTAAATCCGTCGACTTTGAGTAAAGTAGATTACCCTCCAAAATGTGGGTGGGCCTCATCTAATCAGTTGAAGAGCCTGAATAGAAAAAGGTCTGACCTCTTGCCAGCAAGAAGGAATTCTGCTCCCAGCCTGCCTTTGGACTAAAACTGTAGTATTAGCTGTTCCCTGGGTTTCCAGCCTGCTGGCCTGCCATGTAGGTTTTGGACTTGCACCTCCACAGTTGTGTCAGACAATTCCTTAAATGTCTCTCTCTCTTTCTCTCTTCCCCTACACATTCTGTTGGCTATTTTTCTGTGGAGCATTCTGAGTAATACAGTTAGTTACCAATAATGTTTTCCTATAGTCTGTTTTTTTTTTTAATTTGAGTTCATATTAGTTTGCATCGTTGTGAAATTTCAGTTGTACATTATTTCTTGTCTGTCACCACAAAAGTGCTCCCATTCACCCCGTGCCCACCCTCCACCCCCTTTCCCCTGGTGACCACTGAACTGTTTTCTTTGTCCATGTGCTTGTTTATACTCTACATATGAGTGAAATCATGTGGTGTTTGTCTTTCTCAGTCTGGCTTATTTCACTTAGCATAATTCCCTCCAGGTCCATCCATGTTGTTGAAAATGGGATGATTTTATCTTTTTTTATGGCTGAGTAGTATTCCGTTGTATATATATACTACATCTTCTTTATCCAATCCTTGGTCGATGGGCACTTGGATTGTTTCCATGTCTTGGCCATTGTGAAGAGTGCTGCGATGAACGTAGAGGTACATGTTACTTTGGATTGTTGATTTCAAGTTGTTTGGGTAGATACCCAGTAGTGAGATAGTTGTGTCATATGGTATTTCTATTTTTAGTTTTTGAGGAATCTCCATACTGTTTTCATAGTGGCTGTACCAGTGTGCATTTCCACCAGCAGTGTGTGAGCGTTCCCTTTTGTCCACAACCTCGCCAACATTTGTTGTTTTTCAGTCTTAGTGATTATGGGCATTTTAACAGGCATAAGGTGGTATCTTAGTGTAGTTTTGATTTGCATTTCCCTGATTATTACTGATGTTGAACATCTTTTCATGTGTTTATTGGCCATCTGTATATCTTCGTTGGAAAAAATGTCTCTTCATATTCACTGCCCGTTATTTCATTGGGCTGTTTGTTTTTTTGTTGTTGAGTTGTGAGAGTTCCTTATAAATTATGAAGATTAACCCCTTATCAGATATATGATTTGCAAATATTTTCTCCAAATTGGTGGGCTGTCTTTTTGTTTTGATCCTAGTTTCTTTTGCCTTGCAGAAGCTCTTTAGTCTGATGAAGTCCCACTTGTTTATTTTTTCTTTTGTTTCCCTTCTCTGAGAAGACATGGTATTTGAAAAGATCCTTTTGAGTTCGATGTCAAAGAGTGTACTACCTATATTATCTTCCAGGAGTTTTATGGTTTCAGGACTTATCTTCAAGTCTTTGAACCAGTTTGAGTTTATTTTTGTGTATGGTGTGAGATAATGGTCTACTTTCATTCTTTTGCATGTGGCTGTCCGGTTTTCCCAGCACCGTTGGTTGAAGAGACTGTCTTTTCTCCATTGCATGTTCTTGGCACCTTTGTCAAAGATTAGCTGTCTGTAGATGTGTGGTTTTATTTCTGGGCTCTCAGTTCTGTTCCATTAATCTTTGTGCCTGTTTTTGTACCAGCAGCATGCCATTTTGATCACTATAGCTTTGTAGTACATTTTGAAGTCAGGGATTGTGATGCCTCCAGCTTTGTTCTTTTTTCTCAAGGTTGCTTTAGCAATTTGGGATCTTTGTTTGCCCCATATGAGTTTAGGATTCTTAGTTCCATTTCCATGAAGAATGTCATTGGGCTTCTGATTGGGCTTGCATTGAATCTGTAGATTGCTTTGGGTAGTATGAACATTTTAACTGTTTATTCTTCCAATCCATGTGCTTGGAATCTCTTTCCATTTCTTTTTGTCATCATCTGTTTCTTTCAATAATGTCTTATAGTTTTCATTGTGTAAGTCCTTCACCTCCTTGGTTAAATTTATTCCTAGGTGCTTTATTCTTTTAGTTGCGATTGTAAATGGAATTGTGTTCTTGAGTTCTCTTTCTGTAAGTTTGTCGTTAGAATACAGAAATAGAACTGATTTTTGTAAGTTGATTTTGTACCTCGCAACTTTACTGTAGTTGTTAATTATTTCTAATAGTTTTCTGATGGATTCTTTAGGGTTTTTTGTATGTAAGATCATGTCATCTCCAAACAGTGAGAGTTTCACTTCTTCACTCCCTATTTGGATTCATTTTATTCCTTTCTCTTGACTAATTGCTCTGGCCAAAACCTCAAATACTGTATTGAATAAGAGTGGTGATAGTGAGCATCCTTGTCTTGTTCCTGTTCTCAGAGGGATGTCCTTCAGTTTTTCCCAATTGAGTATGATGTTGGCTGTGGGTTTGTCATATATGACCTTTATTATGTTGAGGTAATTTCTTCCTATACTCATTCTGTTAAGAGTTTTTATCATAAATGGCTGTTGGATCTTGTCAAATGCTTCTCTGCGTCTACTGAGATGATCATGTGGGTTTGTTTTTAAGTTAATTTTCATTGAGTTAATAATAGTTTACAGTCTTGTGAAATTTCAGTTTTATGTTATTGTTTGTCAGTCATGTTGTACGTGCACCCCTTCACCCTTTGTCCCCACCCCCCACCCCACCTTTCCCCTGGTAGCCACTAATCTGTACTCTTTGTCTACATTTTAAAATTTGTCATATGAGTGGAGTCATACAGTGATTGTCCTTCCTTATCTGGCTTATTTCACTTAACATAATTGCCTTAAGGTCCATGCATGATGTTGCAAATGGGACGATTTTATTATTTCTTATGGCTGAGTAGTATTCCATTGTATGTATATACCATATCTTCTTTATCCAATCATCAGTTGATGGGCACTTAGGTTGCTTCCATGTCTTGGCTATTGTAAATAATGCTGCAGTGAGCATTGGGGTGCATGGGACTTTTGGAATTGCTGACTTCCAGCTCTTTGGATAGATACCCAGTAGTGGGATGGCTGGGTCATATGGTATTTCTGTTTTTAATTCTTTGAGCACTCTCCATACTGTTTTCCAGAGGGCTGTACTAGTTTGCATTCCCACCAGCAGTGTATGAGGGTTCCTTTTTCTCCACACCCTCTCCAACATTTGCTACTACTTGTTTTGGTTATTTTTGTCATTCTAATGGGTGTAAGGTGATATCTTAGTGTAGTTTTGATTTGCATTTCCCTGATGATCAGTGATGATGAACATCTTTTCATGTGCCAATTGGCCATCCATATATCTTCTTTGGATAAATGGCTGTTTGTGTCTCCTGACTATCTTTTGAACAGGTTGTTTGATTCTTTGTTGTTGAGTTGTGTGAGTTCTTTATATATTACGGATATTAACCCTTTGTCAGATGTATGACTTGCAAATATTTTTTCCCAGTTAGTGGGTTGGTTTTTTGTTTCAATCCTGTTTTCCTTTGCCTTGCAGAAGCTCTTTAGTCTGATGAAGTCCCATTTGTTTATTCTTTCTATTGTTTCCCATGTCTGAGAAGACATGGTGTCCAAAAAGATCCTCTTAGTACTGATGTCAAAGAGTGTACTGCCTACATTTTCTTCTAGAAGCCTTATGGTTTCAGGTCTTACCTTTAGGTCTTTGATCCATTTTGAGTTTATTTTTGTGAATGGTGAAAAAGAATGGTTAATTTTCATTCTTTTACATGTGGCTGCCCGGTTGTCCCAGGACCATTTGTTGAAAAGACTTTCTTTTCTCCAGTGTATGCCCTCAGCTCCTTTGTCAAAGATTAGCTGTCCATAGATGTGTGGTTTTATTTCTGGGCTTTCAATTCTGTTCCATTGATCTGTGCACCTGTTTTTGTACCAGTACCATGCTGTTTTGATTGCTGTAGCTTGGTAGCATGTTTTGAAGTCAGGGATTGTGTTGCTTCCAGCTGTGTTCTTTTTTCTCAGGATTGCTTTAGCAATTCGGGGTCTTTTGTTGCCCCATCTGAATTTTAGGATTCTTTGTTCTATTTCTGTAAAGAATGTCATTGGGATTCTGATTGGGATGGCCTTGAAATTGTAGATTGCTTTAGGTACTATGCACATTTTAACTATGTTTATTCTTCCAATCCATGTGCATGGAATGTCTTTCCATCTCTTTATGTTGTCATCCATTTCTTTCAGACAAGCCTTATAGTTTTTGTTGTATAGGTCTTTCACTTCCTTAGTTAAAGTCCCCTGGATGTATTTTATTCCTTTTGTTGTGATTGTGAATCGTATTGTGTTCTTGAGTTCTTTTTCTGTTCTTTGTTAGAGTATAGAAATGCTACTGATTTATGTAAATTGATTTTATACCTTGCAACTTTTCTGTAGTTGTTGATTATTTCTAAAAGTTTTCCACTGGATTCTTTGGGGTTTTCTATATATAAGATTGTGTCATGTGCAAACAGCGAGAGTTTCACTTCTTCCCTCCCTATTTGGATTCCTTTTATTCCTTTTTCTTGCCTGATTGCTCTGGCCAGGACCTCCAGAACTATGTTAAATAAGAGTGGTGATAGATGGCATCCTTGTCTCGTTCCTGTTCTCAGGGGGATGGCGCTCAGTTTTTGCCCATTGAGAATGATGTTGGCTGTGGGTTTGTCATATATGGCCTTTATTATGTTGAGGTAGTTCCCTTCTATGCCCATTTTGTTCAGAGTTTTTATCATAAATGGCTGTTGGATCTTGTCAAATGCTTTCTCTGCATCTATTGACATGATCATGTGGTTTTTATTCCTCAGTTTGTTCATGTGGTAGATCACGTTGATTGATTTGCGGATGTTGAACCATCCCTGTGTCCCTGGTATGAATCCCACTGGATTATGATGTATGATCGTTTTGATGTATTGCTGAATTCAGGTTGCCAAAATTTTGTTGAGAATTTTTGCATCTATGTTCATCAGCGATATTGTCCTGTAATTCTCCTTTTTCGTGCTTCCTTCTCAGGTTTTGGTATCAGCGTGATGCTGGCCTCGTAGAATGTGTTAGGAAGTGTTCCATCCTCCCTAATTCTTTGGACTAGCTTGAAAAGGATTGATATTAAATCCTCTCTGAAAGTTTGGTAGAATTCCCCAGGAAAGCCATCTGGTCCTGGGGTTTTATTCTTTGGGATGCTTTTGATGGCTGTTTCAATCTGTTACCTTGTGATTGGTCTGTTCAGATTGTCTGCTTCTTCTTGAGTGAGCTTTGGGAGATTGTAGGAGTCCAAGAATTTATCCATTTCCTCTAGGTTATCCATTTTCTTGGCATATAGTTTTTCATAGTAATCTCTTATAATCCGTTGTATTTCTGCAGAGTCTGTTGTTATTTCTCCTCTTTTATTTCTGATTTTGTTTATTTGAGCTCTCTTTTTTTCTTTGTAAGTCTGGCTGGGGGTTTGTCAATTTTATTTATCTTCTCAAAGAACTAGCTCTTTGTTTCATTGATCCTTTCTACTGCCTTTTTTGTTTCAATAGCATTTATTTCTGCTCTGATTTTTATTATTTCTCTCCTGCTGACTTTGGGCTTTGTTTGTTCTTCTTTCTCTAATTCAGTTAGATATAGTTTAAGATTCCTTATTTGGGATTTTTCTTGTTTGTTAAGTTGTGCCTGTATTACGATGAATTTACCTCTTAATACAGCTTTTGCTGTATCCCATATGAGTTGGTATGGCATGTTATCATTTTCATTTGCCACCCGATAGTTTTTGATTTCTCCTTTAATTTCTTCAATGATCCATTGCTTGTTCAATAGCGTGCTGTGTAGTCTCCACATCTTTGTCACTTTCTCAGCATTTTTCTTGGAATTAATTTCTAGGTTTATAGCATTACGATCCAAGAAGATGCTTGTTACTATTTCATTTTTTTAAAATTTGTAGGGAGTTGCCTTGTTTCCCAACACATGGTCTATGCTTGAGAATGTTCCATGCGCGCTTGAGAAGAATGTATATTCTGCTGTTTTTCGATGAAGTGTTCTATATGTCTATTACAACCACCTGTTTTAGCTTTTCCTTTATCTCCACTGTTTCCTTGTTGATTTTCCGTCTGGATGATCTGTTCAGTGATGTGAGTGGGCTGTTGAGGTCCCCTACTATTATCGTGTTATTTTTGATATCTTCTTTTGGTTTGTTAATAGTTGCTTTATGAACTTTGGTGCTCCTGTGTTGGGTGCATAGATATTTATAAGCATTATTTCTTCTTGATGAAGTGTCCCTTTGATCATTATATATTGGTCCTCTATGTCTCTCTTTACCTGCCTTATCTTGAAGTGTGTTTTGTTTGATATAAGCATTGTGACACCTGCTTTCTTCTGTTTGCTATTATCTTGGGGTATTGTCTTGCACTCCTTCACTCTGAGCCTGTGTTTGTCCTTGTAGCTGAAGTGTGTTTCCTGGACGCAACAAATTGTTGGATCTTGTTCTTTAATCCATCTTGCCAATCTGTCTTTTTATTGGAGATTTCAATCTGTTTACATTGTTCGTGATTATTGATGTATGAGGGCTTAATCCTGTCGTTGTGTTGCTCGTTTTCCTGCATTTCCTTTTTTTCTCATCCTGTGTGTTTTAGCCTACCCATTGACTTCTGCAATTTTTCATGCTGGGTTTCTTAGCTTTTTCCTTATTTATGTTTTGTGTCTCTGTTCTGTTTTTTAGTTTAGTGTCTACCTTGAAGTTTGTATTCAGAATCTCATGCGTAACATAGTCCATTTTCTCGTGGCCTCTTACTTCCTCAGCCTTAACTCATCAGTCTCTTTCCTCTTCCCCTCCTAAGTTATTATTTTCATTTCTTATTCCAACTCTTGTTATGAATTTGTGGTTAGAGTGATAAGATTGTCTCTGTTTTTGGTGATTTCCTTCCATTTATCCTAATGCTATAGTTGAATATTTACTATCCTATTCTGATTATATCTGTCTCTCTACTCTGTTTTGTGACCTCTTTCTCCCTTTTTTTCTTGTTTTAGGAATGAGGGCCTTCTTGAGATTTTCTTGTAGGTGGGGTCTTGTGGTTACGACATCCCTTAGCTTTTGTTTGTCTGGAAAAGATTTAATTTCTCCCTTATATCTGAAGGATATTTTTGCTGGATAGAGTATTCTTGGCTGAAGATTTTTTTACTTTAAAGTTTTGAATATGTCTTTACAGTCTCTCCTAGCTTGTAAGGTTTCTGTAGATAAATCCACTGAAAGTCTTACAGGGGTTCCTTTGTAGGTTATTTTCTTCTGCCTTGCTGCCCTGAGTATTCTTTCTTTGTCCTTCATTTTTGCCATTTTTACTACTATATGCCTTGCAGTAGGTCTTTTTACATTGACAAATCTAGGAGATCTGAAAGTTTCCTCCACACACGTTTCTCTCTCAATCCCTAGCTTTGGGAAGTTCTTTGCTACTATTTCATTTTGCACACTTCCTGCTCCGTTTTCCTTTTCCACGCCCTCAGGAATACTGATGATTCTTAAGTTGCATTTTCTCATTGAGTCAGGTATTTCTCAGAGATTTTCTTCAGTTTTTTTTTAATTCTTAGTTCTCTTTCTTCCTCTGTCTGGAGCCATTCAACCTGTCCATCTTCGATTATGCTAATTTTCTCCTCTATGGTGTCTACACCGGCATTTAGGTAATCTGTATTCTGTTTTATTTGATCCATTGTATTTTTCATCTGTAGTATTATACTTTCAATCTCTTTTGTGAGGTAACTCCAGAACTCATTGACTTGTTTCTCTATATTTCCCTTTACCTCATTGAGTTTTGTGATGATAGCTATTCTGAATTCATTGTTGCATAGTTTACCTATTTCCAAGTCCTCATGACATAATTGTGTGCTTTGATTGTTTTCCTTCTGCTCGGGAGCTTTTATAAATTTCTGGATGGCTGCGGAATGGTTTTTACACATAATGCTATTATTTGGTTGCAGTTATAGCCTGTCGCCACTAGATGGGAGTTGAGTGCCACGTGTTCTGTGCCCTCCGCCTTCAGCTGCTATGGCAGCATACAGCGTGGTTTGGGGGAGGAGGGGCACTTTCTCTTGCAAGCAGACCTGGATTCTGATCAGCTCTCGCTCTCTAGTTTCCTGCAACCTTGGCTTGATGGGGTCCCCCCAGGCGAAAGCTTTCCCCTGTCCAGGGTTTCCGTCTGGGCTGCACTGGCCTGTGGGAGTCCTAGACAATCTCCCGGATGTGCAGCCCCTCCCCTGCTCCTTCCCTCATGGAGCCTCCTGGGGCAGCAATCCCAGTCTCTAGGGGAGGGAGTGAAGTTCTCTTTTACACCAGTTCAGCTCCTCCGGGGGGATGGAGGGCTCCAGCCTCTCTGCCCTCCGTCGTTTGTGTCCTGTGGATCACTGACGAATTCTGTGCTATTGGGATTTTTTGTTGGAATGTGGTTGCTCCTTTTGGTTGTATTTTGGAGGGGAGAGAGTCCCAGGTGAGCTCACTCTGCCATGATACTGACGTCCGGATCTGATCATGTGGTTTTTATTCTGTATTTTGTTAATGTGGTGTATTACATAGATTGATTTGCGCATGTTGAACCATCCCAGTGTCCCTGGTATAAATCTCACTTGATCACGATATATGATCCTTTTGCTGTATTGCTGTATTTGGTTTGTCAGTGTTTTGTTGAGGATTTTTGCATGTGTGTTCATCAGCGATACTCACTGTTTTTCCTCTTTAGTGTTTTACTTGTTGTTGATTCCACTTTGGGAGGTTGTAAGAGTCTAAGAATTTATCCATATCCTCTATTTTTTCCATTTCTTGGCATATATTTTTTTGTAGTATTCTCTTATAATCCGTTGGGTCTGTTATTTCTCTTTCATTTCTAATTTTACTTATCTGAGCTTTCTGTCTTTTTTATCTTTGTAAGTCTGGATAGGGGTTTGTCAGTTTTGTTTATCTTCTCAAAGAACCAGCTGTTTGTTTCCTTGATACTTTCTACTGCTCGTTTTGTTTGAATAGCATTTATTTCTGGTCTGATTTCTATTCTCTTCTTTTGCTGACTTTGGGCTTTGTTTGTTCTTTTTCTAAATCAGTTAGGCGTAGTTTGAGCTTCCTTATTTCTGAGTTTTCTTGTTTGTTAAGGTCAGTCTGTATTGCAATGAGTTTCTCTCTTAATATGGCTTTTGCTGCATCCAGTATGAGTTGGTATGATTTGTTTTCATTTGTCTCCAGATGTTTTTTGATATCTCCTTTAACTTCTTCAATGATCCATTGGTTGTTCAATAACATGTTGTTTAGTCCCCACATCTTTGTCCATTTCTCAGCTTTTTTCTTGTAAGTCATTTCTAGCGTCATAGCATTGTGATTGGAAGAGATGCTTGTTATTACTTTAATCTTCTTAAATTTATTGAGGCTTGCCTTGTTTCCCAGCATATGGTCTGTCCTTGAGAATGTTCCATGCTCACTTGAGAAGAATGCGCATTTGCTGTTTTTGGAGTGCTCTATATATGTCTATTAAATCCAACTGGTTTAGCTTTTCATTTAATTCCAGCGTTTCCTGTTGATTTTCTATCTGCATGGTCTATCCACTGATGTTAGTCAAGTGTTGAGGTTCCCTACTATTATTGTGTTATTATTAATGTCTTCTTTTAGTTTTGTTAATAGTTGCTTTATGAACTTTGGTGCTCCTCTGTTGGGTATATAGATATTTATAAGTGTTGTGTCTTCTTGGTGGAGTGTCCCTTTGGTCATTATATACTGCCCCTGTTTGTCTCTGTTTACTTGGCTTATCTTGGCGTCTACTTTGTCTGATATAAGTATTGCAACACCTGCTTTCTTTTGTTTGCCATTAGCTTGGAGTATCGTCTTCCATCCCTTCACTCTGAGCCTGTTTGTGATTCGAACTGAGATGTGTTTCCTTGATACAGCATAATGTTGGGCCTTGTTCTTTAATCCATTTTACCACTCTGTGTGTTTTTGTTGGAGAACTCAATCTATTTACGTTTATGGTGAATATCGATATATGAGGGCTTACTGCTGCCATTTTGTCACTTGTTTTCCGGTTCTCCTGCATTCCTTTGTTTCTGTTCCTGTGTGTTTCGGTCTACCAATTGAATTATGTAGTTTTTTATGTTGTGTTTTTATGTTGTAGTTTATGTCTTTGTTTTCTCCTTATTTCTTATTGCTGTCTCTGTTGTGCTGTTTTGTTTAGTGATTACCATGATGTTTGTATTCAAAGTTTCGTAGATAAGGTAGTCCCTTTTCTGATGTCCCTTATTTCCTTAGACTAAACTGCTTTAGTCCCTTTTCTCTTCCCCTTCTAAGTTGTTTTTCTCATATCTTATTCCATGTTGTGTTGTGATTTTGTGGTTAAAATATCAACATTATCTTTGTTTTTGGTGTTTTCCTTCCCTTTGTCTTTCATGCCATACTTGAGTTTTGTTATCCTGCTGTGACTGTCTACCTATTTATCTTCTTACTCCATGCTTTATAACCCCTTTCTTTTTCTTTTTTTTTGTTAATCAGGGGTGAGGGCCTTCTTGAGGATTTCTAGTAGGAGGCATCTTGTACCTACTGGCTCCCTTAGCTTGTTTTTGTCTGGGAAAGTTTTTATTTCTCCATTGTATCTGAAGGATATTTTCTCTGGATAGAGTATTCTTGGCTGAAAGCTTTTGTCCTTCAAAGATTTGAGTATGTCTTTCCAGTCTCTCCTAGGCTGTAAGGTTTCTGCAGAGAAATCTGCTGAAAGCCTGATAGTGGTTCCTTTGTGGGTTATTTTCTTCTGCCTTGCTGTCCTTGGTGTTCTTTCTTAGTCATGCACTTTTGCCAGTTTCACTACTATATGCCTTGCAGTAAGTATTTTTACATTGACATATTTAGGAGATGTGATAGCCTCTTCCACATTGACTTCCATCTCCATCCCTAGGTGTGGGAAGTTCTCTGCTATGATTTCTTTGAACAAGCTTTCTGCTCCATTCTCCTTCTCTTCTCCCTCTTGAATACCTACAATTCTTATGTTGCATTTCCTGATTGAGTTGGATATTTCTCAGAGACTTTCCTCATTTCTCTTTAGTCTTAGTTCTCTCTCCTCTTCTAGTTGGAACATTTCAACATGTCTGTTCTTGATCATGCTGATGTGTTCCTGTGTGATCTCTGCTTGAGTCTTCAGGTAATCTGTATTTAATTTCATTTTTTTTCATTGTTTCTTTCATCTCCAATGTTTCTGATTGATTCTTTTTTATAGTTTCTATCTCTTTTGTTAAGTAGCTTCTGAAGTTGTTGAATTGTTTCTCTACCTTCTCTTTTAACTTGTTGAGTGTTTTGATGATAGCTATTTTGAATTCTTTGTCATTTAGATTACATATTTCTGTGTCCCCCGACTGATTTCTGGGTAGTTTTCATTTCTCTCTGGTTTAGAGAACTAATATCTTGTTTCATATTGCTGGAGGAAGTGGCTCTGTGTTTTGCACCCTGGTGTTATTTGGTCACAGTTACCACCTATTTTCACTGGCTGGGGGTCGAGCCCTGTATTCTGAACCCTCTGTGTTCCTCTGAGATCCCAGACGCTGGAGCTGGCATTGGGAGGTTGTGGGAAGGGCACTTTCTCCTATGTGCCCTTGGGGTTTTCTTGCTCTGCTCTCGCTATCCACTCTCCTATGGTGTTGGCTTGATAAGGTCATCCCCCAGGAAAGCTTTTGCCCCCATAGAAGGCTTCCCTTCAGGGATCTTTGATGTTCCCGTGAACAAAAGACCCCTCCCCTGTTCCTTCCCTCTCGGAGGCTGCCCATGGTCCTAAATCCCGGTCTTTAGGGGAGGGAGTGAAGTCTTCTTCTACCCTGTTACACTTCCTCCCAGGGGGGCTCCAGCCTCTCTGCCCTCTGTCATATGCCTGCATTGGTCTCTCTCACTTTTTTGGTGTTGTGTATGGATGTCCTCTGTTGGAGTATGAATGTCCTTTTTCTTGTATGTTGAAAGGGAGAGATTGCTGGGAAAACTCTTTCTGCTGTGATGCTGATGTCACTCCTCATGTGTGTAGCAAAGCACGTCTGAAATCTAGTGCAGGCTGTTGGGAAGGGCAGGCTAGAACTGTAGAACAGTAGCTGATGCTTCAGATATTAGCTGAAATGTCCCTACAGTC
Organism: Equus quagga; assembly: GCF_021613505.1. Classification (NCBI taxonomy): domain Eukaryota; kingdom Metazoa; phylum Chordata; class Mammalia; order Perissodactyla; family Equidae; genus Equus; species Equus quagga. The sequence continues at coordinate 72,029,576 of NC_060268.1, forward strand.
TGATTTTGAGAAGCAAATGATAGTGAGGAAACTTTCTTAAAGGTAGTGATTAAAAAAACAAGGCACAAGTGAACCTTGTTGAACAGCAGAATGCAGATGTCCCTGATGGTGGCCCTGGGCCATTGTTGTAGGTATTCCACTCCTCCTGCGGCCCCCTGGCTGCCATGGGGGAGCCTTACAGAGGGGTTGCCTCCTACCTCTCTAGGCTTCTGCTCTCCATCGGCCCTGAGACTTCCCACCGTGGCACTTCTCTTCTTCCTAGGTCCTACAGACAGTGCTTTGAATGGAAATGACTTTGAGTGGTTTGTAAAACCCTCCTCACCATAACTAGACAGGAATGTCTTAAAGTCTTGAGGTCAGCCAGTCCTAGTTCCATCCTTAGGGACCAGTTGGCAGAGCACCTGGAATCTGCTGTCCCCTTCAGTGGCCCGCCGTGGTATTGCCCTGGGGCCTGAGGAAGGTTAGCTTCTCTGCTTTTCCCTTCTTCACAGCTTTCCATAATTTGCAATGTGTTTGGGCAGTTTGTGTTTTGTTTTCTCTCTAAACTGTGAACCCTGCATTGATGAAAAGACAAATACTGAAGCTAATGTGTGTGTTGTCTTTGAGCTGGTTGTGCTAATTATTCTTTTTGGTTGTTTTGATAACCTCCAGTGACTTCATCCTGCCTTTACCGTTGTAAGTGTTTTCATTCATGCTCCTGAGAATAAAACTTGAGATGTGCTTAATGATGCTTCTTGTCTGCTTAGTGGTGACTGTCAAGGCCTTTTATCCTGGATGAGAGATTATATGACCAGTGTACTAGGTTTAAAATGAGAATTTTGCATTCTTTTTTTTTTCTGGGAAAGATTCTCCATGAGCTAAATCTGTTGCCAATCTTCCCCTGTTATTTTTCTTCCTTCCCAAAGCCCCATCACATAGTTGTGTATTCTGCTTCTAAGTCCTTCTAGTTCTTCTGTGTGAGCCACCACCACAGCATGGTTACTGTGGTACCATGACGAGTCATGTGGTTCCACACCTGGGAACAGAACCTGGGCTGCTGAGTGTGCTGAACTTTAACCTCTAGGCCATCAGGGCTGGCTCCTGTCCATTTTTTTATTTGTAAAATTTATAGAATGATGCCAATCAGGGGTTGGCAAACTTTCTGTAAAATGCCACGTAGTAAATATTTTAAGCTCTATGGGACCCTGCTCTTGTTGTGCCAAAGCAGCTGCAGACAAAACTAAGTGAATGGACGTGGCTGTGTGCCAATAAAACTTTATTATTGGCACCAAAATGTGAAGTTCACATAATATTTACAGCGCAAAATATTCTTTTGGTTATTTTTCAAACATTTAAAACTGTAAAATGTTTTCTTAGCTGTTTGGGCCATACACAAACGGCCTCGGGCTGGAGTTGGTCGTCCATCTTGTCAACAGACCCCATGGACAGAGAGGAGCCTAGCAGTTAGAGCCGCCACCATGTTCCAGCCCAAACTTGTGTCCCTGGCAGGACCTACTCTGTGAGGCACAGTTTCGACATCTGTGAACTAGAGACAGCAAAGCCTGCCTCCTTGAAAGATTATTTGTAAAGATTAAAAAGGATAATTTCCTGTTGTTTGGCCAGTTGCTTTGTGAAGTACATGTTAAGCTTATTTTCACTTTCCATTAGCTACTTCCTTTTTCCCCCCTACTTAATGTCCTACCTTTTTGGGTATGATTTCTAAATTACATATATCTCCTTTCTTAACATTCTGCTTTGTTCTCACACTTCCCACATTATTAGGTTAAAATAAGCGGCTAACTCAGACATTTAAATTTTAGTTTAGTTCATCAGGTAAGATAGATCTGTTGCAGAACAGGAACCTGATCTCACCTCACTTCTAATACCTTTCCTAGTGTCTTACTGGCCCGAGGCCATGTCCCACTCCAGTCTTCAGGTCTCTGCTTATTGCCTGAAAATGCTTCTTCTAGACTCTCTTCTAGTTGTCCTCCCTGGTCCTTGATACTGTGCTCAGGACCCTTGTCAAAGCCTGATTCATATTGATTAGTTACGCATGTGAAATGTCTTCTTTAGGGCCTAGAAGGTATCTTTTACTTTTGTTTAAAAGTTTTTACCATGATACTTTGAATGTGCTGGGTGATAAATATGTGTTTGTTGAAGTTAATTAAAATTTTATTGTAATTTTAGTTTTATAACTAAATTTTAGTGTTAAAACCATTTAGGAAGTTTTTGTTTTTTAAATTATATAGTACAATTTATTCCTTTTAGGTGTCCACTTCAATGAATTTTAACCCGTATATAAATTCATATAACCATCACCATGATCACGGTTCAGGACAGTTGCATCACCCCAGAAAATTTGCTTGTGTTGCTCTTTTATGTCACACATTCTCCCAACCCCTGGTCCCTGTTGACCACTCATCTGTTATCCATTACTGTGGCTTTGTCTTTTCAAGAAGGTCATATAGGTGGAATTATACATTACGTAACATTTTGAAACTGGCTTCATTTACTCGCCAGTTATGTCTTTAAGGTTCATCCACATTGTTGTGTGTATTAATAGTTCTTTTTATTGCTGAGTAGTTTTCCATCATTTGAATGTACCAGTGTGTTTATCCATTCACCTATAGAAGGCCATTTTTGTTGTTTCTGTTTTTTGGTAATTATAATAATGCTGCTACGGACATTTCTGTACAGGTTTTTTTTTTTGAATATAGTTTCCATTTCTCTAGGATAAATACCTAGTAGTGTGATTGCTGGGACATATGGTAACTGTATGGTAAAGTTTCACTTTATACAAAACTGCCAAACTGTTTCCCAAAGTGGCTTTATCATTTTGCCTTACCACCAGCAATGTGTAACAGTGCCTCTTGCTCTATATCCGTGCCAGCACATGGTATCATCAGCATTTTTTATTTTAGCCATTCTCATAGGGATCTCATCATGGTTTTAATTTGCATTTCCTTAATGGCTAATGATGTCAAATACTTTTTGAGGGGCTGTTTGCCACTCTTATATCCTGTTTATTGTACTTTGTATGCTCATTACACGTCATTTGTTGGATATGTGATTTGTAAATATTTTCTCTCAGTCTATACCTTGTTGTTTCATTCTCTTAATGGTCTTTTACAATTTTTTCTTTTATGAGTTGTGCTTTTGGTCTCATGTCTAAAAATTTTTGTGTGTAGTCCCTGGTAACAAAGATTTTCACCTGTGTTTTCTTATAAGAATTTTAGAGCTTTATATTTTATTCTTAGATCTGTGGCTCATTTTGAGTTAATTTTTGTATAAGGTGTAAAGTTTGGCTTGAAGGTATTTTTTACTTTTGCATATGGGTATCCAGTTGTTCCAATACTGTCCTTTCTCCATTGAATTGCTTTTGTACCTTTGTAAAAAATTCAGTTGACTCAATTTGTGTGGGATTATTCCTGGACTCGCCAGTCTGTTTCATCAATAGGTGTTTATCCCTTTGCTAATGCCATACTGTTTGATTACTGTGGTTTTATAAGAAGTATTAGAATTGGTTTTTGTAATTCCTCCAACTTTATTGTTTGTTTTGAAAATTGTTTTATCTACTTTAGTTCTTTGCCCTTATATATAAATTTTAGAATTAGCTTAGCTAGTATCTATAAAAAAATTTTTGCTGGGTTTTTGATTGGTTTTGTGTTAAGGCTATAGGTCAGTTTTGGAAGAATTAACATCATTACTGTGTTTTGTCTTTGAATTCATGAACATGGCATATCTCCATTAAAATAAATGTACTTTTCAGCATACAGTACCTATACATATTTTGTTAGTGTCATACCTAAGTATTACTTCTGTTGGAGCTATTGTAAATGTATTTAAAAAATTTTTGTTTCCAACTGTGTTACTGTTATATAGTATACATTCTACGGTATATCTATTATGTAGAAAATTTCATGTAGCTTATATTATATATTGCAGTTTTGTGTGTGACCTTGCTAAACTCACTAGGAGGTTTTTTTGGTAGATTTCTTGGCATTTTCATGAAGACAATCATATCTGCAAATAGGAAATTTTTATCTTTTCTTCCAGTGTGTATGCATTTTCTTTTTCTTCCCTTGTTGCATTAACTTGGACTTCCAGTAGAGTATCAAATAGGAATGGGCAGAATGGACATTCTTGCCTTGTTACTGATCTAAAGGGAAAAATATTCAATTTTTTACTATTACATGTGATGTAAACTGTAGGGTTTTGTAGATGCTGTTTATCAGGTCGAGGAAGTTCCCTTTCATTCCTAACTTGTTGAGAATGTTTATCCTGAATGGATGATATATATTGTCAAAAGCTTTTTATATGTCAGTTGATAGTATCAGGCCATTCATCTTGTTTACATGGGGGATTACATTGATTGATTTATGAATATTGAGCTAGCATTGTGTTCCTGGGATTAACTCCTCTTGGTTATGGTGTATTATTCTTTTTAGATATTGGAGGATTTCATTTACTAAAGTTTTGTTGAAAATTTTGCATCTATGTTCATGGGGGATATTTATTTATAACTATATGTTTTTGTGTTCTTGTTTGGTTTGGTGTTGGTGTAACATTGGTTTTGTAAAATGAATTGGAAAATGTTCCTCTTTATATTCTAAGAATGATTGTGTAGAATTGGTGTCATTTTTTTCTGTAAATGTTTGGTAGAATCTCCAGTGAAACCTTCTAGGTCTTGAGGTTTCTTTTTTGGAAGGTTTTAAACTCTGAACTAAATTTCTTGAACAACTGTTACACTATTCAGCTAACCCATTTCTTCTTGGTTTGAGTTTTGGTAGTTTGTGGTCTTTGAGGAGCTGGTCCATATCCTCTACGTTGTTGAATGTATGTGTATAGAGTTGATGTAGTATTAATATCTGTAGGGCCTGTAGAGATAGCCCCTCTTTCATTCCTGATATTTGTAATTTGTGTCTTTTCCTTTTTTTCCCCTAACGGTCTTGTCCAAGGTTTATCAATTTTATTGATCTTTTCAATGAATCAGCTCTTAGTTTTATTGTTTTTCTATTTTCCTGTTTTCAATTTCATTGATTTCTGCTCATATTTTCGTTGTTCCCCTCCTCCTGCTTGCTTTGGTTTATTTTGCTTTTCTTTCTAGTTTCTTAAGTTGGAAGTTTAGATTGTTGACTTGGGATCTTTTTTCCTTTGCTAATATAAGTGTTTAATGTTACAAATTTCTCTGTAAACACTGTTTTAACTGCACCCCACAAATTTTACTGTGTTTTCATTTTCATTCAATTCAAAATATTTTCTGATTTCCCTTGAGACTTCCTCTTTGACCTGTGCATAACTTTGAAATGTGTTGTTTAATTTCCAGGTCTTCTGAGATTGTCTTGTTCTCTTTCTGTTATTGACCTCTGGTTTAATGTCATATGGCCAGAGCACATATTTAGTATGATTGATTGCAGTTCTTTTAAATTTAAGATTTGTTTTCTGACCCAAGACGTAGTCTGTCTTGGTGAATATTCAATGTGTACTTTAAAAAGAATGTATATTCTGCTGTTGTAGGGTGGCACATTGTATAAAATGTTGGTTACATCCATTTAGTTGATGATCCTCATGTTCAGTTCTTTGTTATTGCTGTTTTTTTTTGTCTCTACTTGTTCTGAGAGGGTAGTGTTGATACTTCTCATGGATTTGTCCATCTTTCCTTTCAGTTCTCATTTTGTGTGCTTTGAGGCTTCATTGCTGACTTCATAGACATGTAAGATTTGTTATGTGTGTTTGGTGAATTTATTGTTTATTATTATGTCATATTCCTCTTTATCTCTGGTAATTTTCCTTCCTCTGGAGTCTGTTTTGTCTGATATTAATATAGCCATTTCAGCTTTCTTTTGGTTAGTGTTCCTTGGTATATATTTTTTATATCCATTGACTTTTAATTTCCCTATATCATTATATTTTAAGTGAGTTTCTTAGAGACTGCACATATTTGGGTCTTTTTTTTAATCCATTTTGACACTTTGTCTTTTAATTTGTGTTTAGACTATTTACATTTAGTATATTTAATAATATGTTTGGATGTAAGACTTATCATTTCATTATTTGTTTTTTGTTTTCTCTCTTTTGTTCTTTTGTTTCCCTCACCTGCCTTCTCCTATGTATTTGAACATGTTTTTAGTATTCCATTTTAATTTCTTTATGTGATTTTTTTTGTTTTTGGAAAAGAGATTAAAATGCCAATTTTTAATGTCTATAATAAAAGTACAATTTATTTACTTTCTTTGGATCTGCTAGGTCATTTGTTTCTTTATATTAAGTCTGAATTCTGAGAGGATGTTTAGCAAATATTGAAATTTACCATTAACCCCAAGACTGATTTAGGAGACTAAATGGGACATTACTTTGTCTACAATGTAAACCAATTAAATGTAGACAACTGGTATTTCTTTCCTAAAAGTTTGGTAGAATTTACCAGTGAACCTATCTAGGCCTGGTACTTTCATTTTTGGAAGGCTATTGATTATTGATTCACTTTTTAAAATAGATACAGGCCTGTTCACATGGTCTGTTTCTCCTGTGAGTTTTGGTGGTTTGTGGTTTTCAAAGAATTGATTATCAAATATGTGGTCATAAAGTTGTTCATTATATATTTTATTATCCCTTTAACGTTGATGGGATCAGTAGCAATGATCTTTCTATCATTTCTGATATGAGTAACTTATGTCCTCTCCCTTTTTTCTTGGTCAGGCTGACTAAAGATTTATCAACTTCATTGATTTTATCAAAGAACCAGCTGTTTGCTTGATTGACTTTCTTTATCAACTTCCTGTTTTCATTTTCATTGATTTCTGTTTAAATTTTATTATATATTTCCTTCTGCTTTTTTCTGCTTTGTCTCTAGTTTCTTAAGATGGAATCTTCTATTATTTAAGATCTTTCGTCTTTTCTGTTTTATGTATTTGTTGGTATAGATTTCCCCCTGAGCTGATTTCACTGTATATCACAAATTTTGATAAGTTGTGTTTTTATTTAGTTGAAATATTTTTAAATTTTCTCTAGAACTTTTCTTCTTTGACCTGTGTATTATTTAGAAACAGTACATGGGTTGGTTAAAAGTATGTTCTTTTGTTAAAAAAATTAGTTAATTTTTTTGTTTGTTTTTTTGCTGAGGAAGATTAGCCCTGAGCTAACATCTGTTGCTAGTCTGCCTCTTTTTTCTTTTTGCTTGAGGAAGATTAGCTGTGACCTAGCATCTGTGCGAGTCTTACTCTATTTTGTATGTGGATTGCCACCACAGCATGGCTGATGAGTGGTGTGGGTCTGTGCCTGGGATCTGAACCTGCAAACCTGGGCTGCCGAAGTGGAGCACGCCGAACTTAAACACTACACCAAGGGGCCGGCCCCTAGTTAATTTTTTTTATTGAGGTAACATTGATTTATAACATTGTATAAATTTCAGGCATACATCATTATATTTTGCCTTCTGTGTAGACTACATCGTCTCCTCTGCCATAAGTCTAGTTGCCATCCATCACTGTATACATGTGTCCCTTTACCCCTTTTGCCCTCCCCTACCCCAGTCTGTTCTCTGTATCTATATGTGTGTTTGTTTATCTTCCACATATGAGCAAAATCATATGGTTTTTGTCTTTCTCCGTCTGACTAATTTTGCTTAGCTTAGTATCATCAAGGTCCAACCATGTTGTTGCAAATGGCAAGAGTTCAACTTTTTTTATGGCTGAGTAGTAGTCTGTTGTGTGTGTATGTGTGTGTGCATGTGTGTGTATACACACACATACAGCACATCTTCTTTATTCATTCACCTGTCAGTGGGCACTTGAGTCGCTTCCAAGTCTTGGCTGTTGTGAATAATGGTGCAGTGAACATAGGGATGCATACATCTTTTTGAATTATTGTTTTCATGTTCTTTGGATTAATACTCAGAAGTGGAACAGCTGGATAATATGGTAGTTCTCTTTTTTATTTTTTGAAGAATCTCCATACTGTTTTCCTTAGTTGCTGCACCAATTTACATTCCCACGAGCAAGAGAGATCCCTTTTATCCTCATCCTCTCCAGCACTTCTTATTTCTTGTCTGTTTAATAATAGCCATTCTGACAGATGTGAGGTGATATCTTATTGTAGTTTTGATATGTATTTCCCTGATAATTAGTGATGTTGAACATCTTTTCATGTACTTGTTGGCCATCTGTATATCTGTCTTGGAAAAATGTCTGTTCAGATCATCTGCCCATTTTTTGATTATTTCTTTTTGTTGTTTTTGAGTTGTTTGAGTTCTTTGTGTATTTTGGATATTAACCACTTATCAGATATGTGATTTGCAAATATCTTCTTGCAATTGGTAGTTTGTCTTTCATTTTGTTGATGGTTTCCTTTGGTGTGTAGAAGCTTTTTAGTTTGATGTAGTCCCATTTGTTCATTTTTTCTTTTGTTTCCCTTGCCTGAGAAGACATATTCAAAATGATACTGCTAAGACTGATATCAAAGAGCATACTGTCTATGTGTCCTTTTATGAGTTCTCTGGTTTCAGGTCTTATATTCAAGTCTTTAATCCATTTTGAGTTAATTTTTGTGTATGATGTAAGATAGTGGTCTAGTTTCATTCTTTTGCATGAATACCCGATACCCATTTATCCCAATACCATTTATTGAAGAGATTTTTCATTCCCCATTGAATATTCTTGACTCCTTTGTCATAAGTTTATTGTCAATGTATGTATAGGTTTCTTCATCTGCAGAATTTGGTTTTTTTTTTTTAGAGTTTCAGTCTCTTTGGTGAAGTACTCCTTATGTTTATTAATTTTATTCCAGAGCTCATCAAACTGTCTTTCTGAGTTTTCTTGTAACTGGTTGAGTTTCTTCATGAGAGCTATTTTGAATTCTCTGTCATTTAGATTTTAATCTTCTGTGACTTTAAATTTAGTTTCTAGAGAGTTGTCATTTTCTTTTTGTTCTGCCAGGTTACCTGTAGTTCTTCATGGTACTTGATGAGTTGATCCTCTGCTCGTGCATTTGTGGTAGTAGCCACCTTTATTATTTGGATAAGGCTTTGGTTACTTTGGTTCTAAGCTGCTTCTGATTGTACTTGAGAGCCTGCGCTTTCCATCCTTCACTGCCTCTGCTAGAGATGTTGTCAGTGCCTTCCCTGTGCTGCCTGTGTCTTGATGTTGGTGGTACCTTGCTGCTTATGATGTTGCTGCAGTCTCAGGTGTCACCACTGGGGTCACCAGGCTGTGAGCACTTCTCTTCCTTCCAGGGTCGCCTGAGTCTCATGTTCTTCCACTGACTCTCCACAGGCTTGCATGCTGCTGTTCTGTGCACCCCCTGCGCTGTTGCTTCCAGCTTGTCTGAGGGTCCTGGCTGTACCATGGCCAGGAGTGCTGGGTTCACAGGTATCGCTGTCACTGCTGGGGACCCGGAGACTTGTATGCCGCCTCTACTGCTGGTAGAGCTGATGTTGGAGGTGCCACCACTAGGGGCAGGGTCACTGGTTCTGCTGTGGTTCCTGAAGCCTCTGGTTGCAAGTTCCATCTGCCACTGCTGGGTGGGGAGGGGCAGAGGCTAAATAGGGAGAGATTGTTGTTGTGCTGACTTGTGAAGCCTCTGGTCTCTGGTGTGAGCCAGTGTGTTTTACAAACTGAGGTCAGTGCACCTTGCCCTAGCTGGAAAAATACAAGTTTTATATACTGTCCCTACTCTTGGAAAAACCTGGCCACTGCTGTTAGAGGGGGAGGAGGCTGGGTCACTGCCTCTGTCCTGTGTCCTGAATTCTCGGGGCATGTGCACCATCCTCCATTGTTTCTGCTCCTGCAGCTACTGTTCCTTTGGCATGAGTGCCAGTGTGATGATCCATGCCTTGGATTGCTGCTGCTGGAGGAGGGGGCGGAGTCTGCTTTTAGTTCCACTGCCTCCCAGAGGTCCAGACCACCCACCTTTAGATGTGTAAATGCGTGGATCTCTTAGGAGTCCTGTTGTGCTGTGTACGGAGTCCTTTGTTAGTCAGTGGATGTCCAATTGGTTGTAACTTAGAGGGGAGAGACAAAGGGAATAACTCACTCTGCCATGATGCTAATGTCACTCTCTGAGGCTATCTTTTTCTTTAGAGCTTATATGAGTCTCCTGGAGGCAGCATATTGTTGGCTCTTGTTTTGAAATTTGTACAGCCATCATGTGTATTTTAATTGGTGAATTCAGTCAATTTACATTTAGGTTGGTTATTGATATGTGGGAACTTAATACTGCCATTTTATCTTTTATTTTCTGATTATTCTAAGTTTCCATTGTTTCTTTTTCCTTGTGTTTCTTCTGCCATTTCAGTTTGGTGGTTTTCTTTGATGTGTTTGTCAGTTTCCTCTTTTCTTTTTGTTTTGTGACTCTGCTCTTAATTTTTGTTTTGTGCTCACCACGTGGTTTGTATAAAAGTTCTCATAGAAAAGATAGTGCTTTTCCTGCTCATAGCCTCTCATCTTCATTTGCCTCTGCAGGTTCCATCTTTTCCCTCTTTTCCTTCCATGTTTTTGTTGTCACAAATTTTCCTGTTTTGTGTTGTGACTTTGTTATCAAATTGAACCCGTTATAATTATTTTTAATGCTTTCTTTTCCTTTAACCTTCTTGTTATAATTAAGTGTATACTATCCTATTCTGATACAGATTTACAGTTTTCTGACTCTGTTTATTACCTTGCTCAAAGCTTTGCCTATCTTTGCATCTTCATTTCGGGTAGGAAGACTCCTTTCAACATTTCTTGTAAGGCAGGTCTAGTGGTGGTGAACTCCCTTAGCTTTTGTTTGTCTGGGAAAGCTTTTATTTCTCCTTTGTATCTGAAAGATAACTTTGCTGGATAGAGTATTCTTGGCTTACAGTTTTTATCTTTCATTGTTTTGAATGTAGCTTTCCACTTTCTCTTGACTTGTAGGGTTTGTATTGAGAAATCTGATAGCTTAAGGGGGGTTTCTTTGTAAGTTGTTTTCTTTTCTCCCTGGCTGCTTTTAATATTCCTTCTTTCTCATTGATTTTTGACAGATTTCTTATCACGTGTTTTGGAGAAGTTTTTTTCGCATTGGGATAATTGGGTGTTCTCTTAGCTTCATGGATTTGTATATCCATTTCCTTCTCAGGTTTGGGAAGTTCTGAACTATTACTTCTTTATATAAGCTCTCTGCTCCCTTCTCTCTCTACTCCTTCTGGGATACCCATTACCTTATGTTGCCCTTCGTAATGGAGTCAGGTAATTCTTGTAGTATTTCTTTTTTTTTTTTTAAAGATTTTATTTTTCCTTCTGCTCCCCTAAGCCTCTCAGTACATAGCTGTATGCTTTAGTTGTGGGTCTTTCTAGTTGTGGCACATGGGACACCACTTCAGTATGGCTAGACAAGTGGTGATAGGTCTGTGCCCAGTATTCGAACCGGTGAAACCCTGGGCCGCTGAAGCAGAGTGCGTGAACCCAACCACTTGGTCACGGGGCTGGCTTCTCTGTTTTTTTGTTTCTGTTTTTGTTTTTTTTTTGAGGAAGATTAGCCCTGAGCTAACATCTGCCGCCAATCCTCCTCTTTTTTCTGAAGAAGACTGGCCCTGAGCTAACGTCCATGCCCATCTTCCTCTACTTTATATGTGGGACGCCTGCCACAGCATGGCTTGCCAAGCTGTGCCATGTCTGCATCCAGGATCCGAACTGGCTAACCCTGGGCCGTCAAAGCAGAACGTGTGCACTTAACCGCTGTGCCACCGGGCTGGCTCCAACTACATGTTTTTTAAGTCTTCTCTTCTTTCAGTCATTTTTGAAATGAATGGATCGGTCATTTCTAGGTTTCTGTTTTTGAGCTTGCTCATTCTCTCTTCCATGTGACTTGCTTTATTCATTCTTCATCTCATTTATTGAATTCTTCAGCTCCAGAATTTGTTTGGTTTTTCTTTTTTTTTAGTTTCATCTCTTTGGTTAAGTATTTCTTCTGTTCAGTGATTTTATTCCTGAGCTCATTGAACTGCCTTCCTGAGTTTTCTTGTAGCTCATTGAGTTTATTCATGATAGCTATTTTGAATTCTTTGTCAATTAGATCACAGTCTTCCATGACTTTATATTTAGTTTGTGGAGAATTATTTTCTTTCTTTCTTTTTTTTTGCTGAGGAGCTAATATCTGCTGCCAGTCTTCCTCCTTTCTTTTTCTTTTGTTTGAGGAAGATTAGCCCTTACCTAACATCCATGCCAATCCCCCTCCATTTTTTGGTATGTGGGACACCCCCACAGCATGGCCAATGAGTGGAGTAGTCCATGCCCAGAACTGAACACACAAACCCAGGCTGCTGAAGTAGAGCATGTGGAACTTAACCACTTGGCCACAGGGCTGGGCCTGAGAATTGTTTCCTTTTTGATAATGCAGCTTTTTGTCATGCTTATTGAGTTATTCCTCTGCCAATGCATTTGATTTAGCAAATCTTTTTTATTTGGGTGTAGCTTTTTTTCGATTCAAACTTTTCAACTGCTTGGAAACTAGAAGCGTTTCTTTTGTTTTTCATTATTGATGCTATGGTGTTAGTTTTTGTTTTTTTCTTGTCAGAGCTGCCCTTGATTGTATTTGAGGAGCCACGTGTTCCACCCTCCACTGCCTGTATTTGAGGTGGCACTGGTACTCTTGTTGCCACCTGTGCTTGGTGGGCGTCACTGATGCCTTGCTGTTGATGGTGTTGCTGCAGTCACTGGCTTTGCTGCTGGGGGCACAGGGATGGCTGACACCTCAACTGTATCTGGGATCACCTGGGTTGGAAGCTCTGCCTGTGTGGTGCGGGGAGGGAGAGATCTGTTAACTTGTGGTCACAGGCGCTGCCATGGTTAGGATGTAGGAGTCCTGTATGCATCTCCACCACTACTAGTAGGCTCTGAGCCAAGCCTGGGTGGCCCAGGATCGTGGGTCTCCACCTCCACTGCTGCTCTGCTTCCTGTGGCTACAGGTGCCGCCATGGCTGGCTAGCTGGAATTGCATGCATGCCTCTGCTGATGCCCACTGTATTCTCAGCCACTGCAGCTGGAATCCAGAATGCTGGGCTCTGCCTCTGCTGTTCCCCCATTTAGCTTCCTTTTTGTGCTCTGATTCACTCTCCTTTGTATGTACTGATGTGTAGTTCTTTCTGGTGTCCTGGTGTGTTGTGTAATGTATCCTTTGTTGTGTTATGGATGTTTTACTTGTAGACTGAAGGGGAGAGACAGAAGGATCCTCTCACACTGCTGTGATGATGACATTTCCCTGTGATTTTTGAGTATATTTCTTTGTAATTTTTTTAATAGTTGCTGTTGGGATTACAAAATTCATACTTAAACTTTTCCATTTATTTAAAATCACTTTAATTGGAATGTAGAAACCTTACCACCTATAGATACCTTTACCCTTCTTCCTTTATATTATAGTTTCAGTATATATTACATCAACATGCTTTGAAAACCTTATTAGACAATGTTGAAATTTTTGCTGTCAATCATCAAGCTAAGTTGAAGCGAAGGGGAGAAGAATAATTTATTACATTTTCTCAGGTATATATCATTGCTATTGCTCATTCTTCATTCCTGATGTTCCAAATTTTCCTCTGGTATTGTTTTTCTTGTTTTTAAGATCTTCCTGTAGCAGCTCTATTAGAACAGGTTTGCTGACTACAAATTCTCTTAGTTTTTCTTCATTTGAGAATGATGGCTATTTTTGCTAGATACAGAATTCTAGTTGATATTGTTTTGGTACAGCATTTTAAAAATGTAGAACCTTAATTTCAAGCCTTAATTGTGGTATAAACCACAATTGGCTTTTTGATAACATGACATCAGTTTAAACCTTGGTGATGACTGAGACTTTTAGGGAGTAAGAAGGTGCCCCCTAGGAAGTGGGTTGGCACTTGACCAGGAGGGAGAGACCACAGGGTGAACTGCCTCCGCTTATAGGGGAGGTGGAAATGTCATTGAAACTCTTCTTCACGGGCCCAGTGTTCTGTATTCTGAGAAGCTGAATGAGTGCCTTGGTCACTATCAATAATGTCTGGAACTCCAAAGGGGCAAGGAATGTCCTTGTCCTTACAAAGATAAGACAAGGCCTCATATTCTGGCCTTAGTAGATGTAGAGATGTAGCACATTGATTTATATTTTGGGTATCTGTGAGGCATGAGATTCCTAGGGTTTTGTACCCTAAAAAGAGAACTCTAAGGCTGTGGCCCAAGGATTTGTGAAAATGTGCACATGGGGCCCTTTGTTGGCCAGGGCATGTAGTGCTAAGATGACTGCCAGAAGTTTGGCCAGTTGGGCTAACCCTTGGGTCGTGTCCTTTATTTGGGACATCCTGGGTAAGCAGTGAAAGCAGCAGCATTCACTGAGCTCCATCACCAATGATGGTGGTGATGCTGTCTGTAAGGTGTGTGAGCTTCCAGTGCTGTTCTGTCAGGTGATCTAAGGGGTTCTTCCAGGAGCCGAGGAGTCTGGGAGAGGGGTGACTTCTTGCACCATGGCATCTGGCAACGGACCTAGGACAGGGGAGACCACCCCCTCCTGCAGGTAGGATATGCCAGGGGCCCCAGGTTTGGTTCCATCTTATAGCTGTGCTGAGCTTGTGGGTTGTTGCTTCTGTGACCCAAAGCGTAGTGGGGAGCTAGGTATGGAGGGTCACAGGCTCAGGGTCTTTGGGAGTTTCTGTTTCCAGGGAAGCTCAGTATATGGCCAGCAATTTCCGCTCCAATGATATATAGTGCAGGGCTGAGAAGGACAGTTTCTTGCTTCTAAAGCCTCTGGACAACATGCAGTCGTCATAGGTGGTCCAGAGACTCCAAGGGGCATGAGAGGAGGTTGCAAAAGCCTCTTCAGTGGCCTCTCTTAGGGCACTAAGGGGAGTATCTGTATTAATTTCTTAGGGCTGCTGTAGCAAAGTAACACAGACTGAGTACCTTAAACAATAGAAATGTATTGTCTCACAGTTCTTGAGGCTCTAAGACTGAAATCAAGGTGTTGGCAGGGTTGTTTCCTTCTGAGGGCCATGAAAGAAGGCTCTGTTCCAGGCCTCTCTCTCTCTCGCTTGCAGATGACCATCTTCCTCCTGTCTCTTCACATTCTTTCCTCTGTGCATATCTATTTGTGTTCAAATTTCCTCTTTTTGTAAGGACACCAGTCATATTGGATTAGGGTCCACCCTGATGACCTCATCTTAGTTTGATCATCTGCAAAGACCTTATTTGCAAATAAGGTTTCATTCACAGGTACTGGAGATTAGGACTTCTAACATCTTCTGGGGACATGATTCAACTCATAACAGGTCCCATATTTGTCAAGCCAATTTGTAATTTCTAAAGACTTAATTTTAATTTATTACTCATTGTGTCAGGGTGGATGTTCACTATGGGATATCGTAGGGCAGTGAGTGCTATAACTGTAGGAATTTAGGCAAGACAATAGTTCTGCTGGTTAAGGTGAGACACACCTATTTGTCCCCTAGATTATATGTAGTAACTCCCCTAAGATTATAGGGGATACATTGTTTAAATTTAGTGGGATCTCCAGGTATAAGTGTAATTTGAGCCCCAGTATTGATTTAAATCCATGAAGGTTTGCCAATTGGTGCATTTCAGCAGATATTAAAGTTAATTCAGAACCTGTATCATAGAGGCATAAAAGCCCTTTTATCTTTTTGTTGCATAAATTCTTTCAGTAAACTTTGGAGTCCCAATTGGGTCAAATTGTGGAGTTTTGTTCCAATTTAATTTTGTTTTTCCTCCAGAGAACCTCAAATCAGTATTTGGTCAATGTTAGGGGCTGCCCACGTGGCAAAGGTTACTTTATAGGGTTTAAGTACCCTGGACTTAAGTTGGTCTTGAATTAACCTCTGCTGTTCCCTCAGCTGCCCAGCAGGTGTTTTCCCTACAACCCTGGGGATTAGGATCTTTGTTGTGATAGAGGTGTGGGCCACAGAGTGGCCCAGTAGAAGAGCACTGGGCCCAAAACCCAGAGGCTGGTGCATCAAAACCATCTTCTGTTGCAGCCTCGCCTTTTCCACACATGACAAAAAATAGTCTTTACAAAAATATCTTAAGAAAGTCGATAAACAAACAAAACAACTACAACCCAGAGTAGGCAACAAAAGCAAACACTAAGGAGGGTGAAGAAGCTGACTTCCAGAATTGCTACGTTATAATTTTGTGTGTGTGCAGTTTTCAGTCTCTCTCTCTCTTTTTATTTTATTGAGGTTAAAATAGTTTATAACATTGTAAAATTTCAGTTGTACATTATTTGTCATTCACCATATAAATGTGCCCCTTTACCCCTTATGTCCACCTCCCAACCCTCTTCCCCTCTGGTAACCACTAATCAGTTCTCTTTGTCCATGTGTTAGTTTATCTTCCACATATGAGTGAAATCATACGGTATTTCTCTTTCTGTATCTGGCTTATTTTGCTTAACGTAATACCCTCAGGGTCCATCCATGTTGCAAATGGGATGATTTTGTCTTTTATTATGGCTGAGTAGTATTCCATTGTGTATGTATACCTCAGCTTCTTTATACAGTCATTGGTCGTTGGGCACTTGGGTTGCTTCCACATCTTGGCTATTGTGAATAATGCTGCAGTGAACATAGAGGTGCATAAGTATGGTATTTCTATTTTTAATTTTCTGAGAAATCTCCTTACTGTTTTCCACAGTGGCTGCACCAGTTTGCATTCCCAACAGCAGTGTATGAGGGTTCCCTTTTTTCCACATCCTTTCCAACATTTGTTATTTCTTATCTTGGTGATTATAGCCATTCTAATGGATATAAGGTGATATCTGAATGTCCTATTTTTTTTAAAAAAGCTTTATTTACTTCTCTGTGGCCTTAATTTGTTACATTAAGAGTGGCGCTGGTATCCAAAACTACCATTGTTGTTTAGTCAGTTACATTTGCGTTGTCTTAGTAATGTTTTATCTTCTATGTCAGTGGCCCTTAATCCTGGCTGAATATTAGATGTACCTGGGAACTTAGAAATGCTACTGCCTAGGCCACATTCCAGATCAACTGAATCAAAATCTCAGACGATAGAATTCAGGCTTGAAATTAAAAATGCATGCATGCGTGCATGCGTGTGTGCGTGTGTGTGTGTGCATGTGCATGCGTGCGTGTGTATCTCCCTCACCCCATGCTTCTGGTGTACAGTTCAGGTTGAGAACCTGATTCCAACCCTGACTTTTTCTATGATTTAAGCAAATCTGCAGTGCTTAATTTAGAGGTGCTATGTGATTTTACATTTGTAATGTATAAAGATGTACACATTGCAAAAAACATCTTATTTAATTCCCAGGAGCTTGTTGGATATTTCTGTAAACACGTAAACAAGAGAGGTGCCATTAAGAACAGCTGTGGCAGGAGATTGGAAGAATGGGACACATGAAGTGTACCAGTGACGAGGACCCTTTCTTGGGCCTCAGAGAGTTGAGTTAATTACACTCCCCAGTTCCAGGCACACCAATATCCAAATCCATCTTTTTAAATGTTTTCTTTTATATTGTACAGTCACGCATCACTTAACGACGGGGACACGTTCTGAGAAATACATCATTAGGCGATTTCATTGTGTGAACATAATAGAGTGTACTTACACAAACCTAGATGGTATAGCATGCTACACATGTGGGCTATATGGTACTAATCTCATGGGACCACTGTCATATATGCGGTCTGTCATTGACTGAAACATCGTTATGTGGTGCATGGCTGTATTTGTGTATCCTTTTGTTTTTATGTCACTATAAAACATACTAGTGTTCAACATGCATGAATTTTTAATTTGTGTAAATGGAATTTGTGGTTCCTTAACCCGAGTCTGTTCCCTTTGCCATTCAGCACTGTATTTTTAAGTTGTATCCATGGCAGGTATGACTGCTGTGGCTTTCTGTCCTCTGCATCCTCCTAAATGTGACCTGTGCGAGAGCTCTGCAGGCATAACCCCTGGAGGGGATTGGAGGACGTTCCATATAACTCAGTCACACTAGATTACTGTCCAGTCTGGCTGCAGGATCTGCCCTCCTGTCAGCTGTGCCTGAAGATTTGTGTCTCGAGCCCTGTCTTTCTATCAACACTTGGCATCATTTAGTTATTGAACATATCATCGAGGGCTTACTCTCTGGCATGTGTTGTTCTTGGCACTTGGGATATATCAATGAACAAAACCAGATGAAAAAGGAAAAAAAAAATCCTATCTTGGAACTTATGTTTTAGCTTTCTAACAGTTGCCAATTTGATGAGTGTAAAGTAGTATTTTATTGTTTTAATTTATATTTTTCTAAACATGAGTTTGAGTATCTCTTCATAGCGTTAGCCATTTGGGACTCCCTCTATTGGATGTCTGATATTTTTCTATAGAATGTAGGAGTTTCTTGAATATTTGTCCCTGTTGGTTTTAGATATTTTTAGATATCCCTACTGTTTGTAATACGATGTAATCTCTTTCACACATTTAGATGTGTACTTCTAATTATGTCATTTAAAAAATTCATTTAGTAAGGGCCTTCTAGGATAGGACATGATTACACTTCAAGGTTCAGATCAGTCCTCTCTTCGCTTGATATGTATGGAGTTCCATGACATTTGTTCTTAATTGAAACTTTAAATTGTCAGTGGCCAAAAGTCATGGTTTTCAACTTTTCTTTTGTGTCCCAATGCTCCTAAATTATACTCTGTGAATGGTAGTGGCCCTGTGTAGCAGTGGTTCTCACTTGGTGGTGAAGTAGGGCAATGTATAGAGTTAAACATTTATTTATTTATTTATTTAAGATTGGCACCTGAGCTAACAACTGTTGCCAATCTTTTTTTTTTCCTTCTTTTTTTCTCCCCAAATCCCCCCAGTACATAGTTGTATATATTTTGATTGTGGGTCCTTTCAGCTGTGGCACTTGGGACACCTCACCGCCTCAGTGTGGCCTGATGAGTGGTGCCATGTCTGCGCCCAGGATCCGAACCAGTGAAACCCTGGGCCGCCGCAGCGGAGCATGCGAACTTAACCACTAGGCCATGGGGCCGGCCCCCTAAAAATTATGTTCGAATCATACTCTCATGCCATATCTTTCCTTCCCATGGACACACTGCAATTGGGTATTGTTGGATAAAAGCAATTAATGGAAAATTCAAGTAGATAAATTTCAAAGACTAACTTCTTTGTGAAATGTATTGGAGAATTGAGGGAATATTTTGGAAGACATGCTTCAAAGAAGAATTTGAGTGATATATTGACTTCTTTATTATAAGGGTCACTGGGCCATGCATTACTTAGTAAGTAATGAATTTTTTATTCATTACTTAGTAACATTCACAGTGTACCTGTTGTGGTGATGATTGATTTAATTTTTTTAAATCACCAAACATTCAGTTAATGATAAGTGTTGTAACTTAACCTTTCCATTTCTGGGAGTGACATTCATGAAGAGACTGACAAGTGGATGTTACATTTTGGAAAGCAATTTATAGATTTTTTTTTTAATTTTTAATTTTCTAGATGATGGTGTTGATACTCAAAGTGGAACAAAGAAAGAAGATTTGAATGACAAAGAGAAAAAGGATGAAGAAGAAACGCCTGCACCTGCGTATAGAGCCAAATCAATCTTAGAGAGCTGGGTGTGGGGCAAGCAACCAGGTATTGTGATCTACTGAGATTCTGGTACTTTGGAAAGCTTGATCTGGCATTCATTTTCTAGATACCACAGATGGAGGGTTTCTTTGGTCATGGAGTGTTTTTTAAATTATTTTTTATTTATTGAGTTCATAATACTTTACATTGTTGTGAAATTTCCGTTGTACGTTCTTTTTTTTTTTTTCTTTAAAGATTGGCACCTTAGCTAACATCTGTTGCCAATCATTTTTTCTTTTTCTTCTTCTTCTCCCTAAAGCCCCCCAGTACATAGTTGTATATTTTACTTGTGAGTGCCTCTGGTGGTGCCGTGTGCGACGTCACCTCAGCATGGCATGATGAGTGGTGCTATGCCCACACTCAGGATCTGAACTGGCAACACTGTGGGCCACTGGAGCTGGGTGCACGGACTTAACTACTTGGCCATGGGGCCGGCCCTTGTACATTATTTCTTGTCTGTCACCACAAAAGTGCTCCCCTTCACCCCCTTCACCCTTACCCCCTTTCCCCTGGTAACCACTGGACTGTTTTCTTTGTCTATGTGTTTGTTTATATTCCACATATGAGTGAAATCATCTGGTGTTTGTCTTTCTCAGTCTGGTTTATTTCACTTAGCATAATACCCTCCAGGTTCATCCATGTTGTTGCAAATGGGATGATTTTGTCTTTTTTAATGGCTGAGTAGTATTCCATTGTATATATACATATATATATATATACACCACATCTTCTTTATCCAATCCTTGGTCGATGGGCACTTGGATTGTTTCCATGTCTTGGCTATTGTGAAGAGTGCTGCAGTGAAATTAGGGATACATATTGTTAGTTGGGATTGTTGATTTCAAGTTGTTTGGGTAGAAACCCAGTAGTGGGATAGCTGGGTCATAAGGTATTTCTAATTTTAGTTTTTTGAGGTGTCTCCCTCCCTACTGTTTTCATAGTGGCTGCACCAGTTGCATTCCCACCAGCAGTGTATGAGGGTTCCCTTTTGTCCACAACCTCGCCAACATTTGTTGTTTTTAGTCTTAGTGATTATAGCCATTTTAACAGGTGTAAAGAGGTATCTTAGTGTAGTTTTGATTGGCATTTCCCTCATGATTAGTGATGTGGAACATCTTTTCATGTGTTTATTGGCCATCTATTTATCTTCTTTGGGAAAATATCTGTTCATATCCTCTGCCCATTTTTTGATCCAGCTGTTGGGTTTTTTGTTATTCAGTTGTGTGAGTTCTTTATATATTATGGAGATTAACCCCTTGTCAAATATATGATTTGCAAATACTTTCTCTGAATTGGTGGGCTGTCTTTTTGTTTTGATCCTAGTTTCTTTTGCCTTGCCAAAGCTCTTTAGTCTGATGAAGTCCCACTTGTTTATTTTTTCTTTTGTTTCCCTTCTCTGAGAAGACATGTATTTGAAAAGATCCTTTTAAGTTCGATGTCAAAGAGTGTACTACCTGTATTATCTTCCAGGGGTTTTATGGTTTCAGGACTTATCTTCAAGTCTTTGAACCAGTTTGAGTTTATTTTTGTGTATGGTGAGATAGTGGTCTACCATTATTGTTTTGCATGTGGCTGTCCAGTTTTCCGAACACCATTTGTTGAAGAGACTATCTTTTCTCTATTCTTTGTTCTTGGCACCTTTGTTGAAGACTAGCTGTCCGTAGATGAACGGTTTTATTTCTGGGCTTTTTAGTTCTGTTTCATTGATCTTTGTGGCTGTTTGTAGCATGCTGTTTTGATCACTATAGCTTTGTAGTACATTTTGAAGTCAGGGATTGTGATGCCTCCACCTTTGTTCTTTTTTCTCAGGATTGCTTTAGCAATCCGAGGTCTTTGGTTGCCCCATATGAATTTTAGGATTCTTAGTTCTATTTCCATGAAGAATGTCTCTGGGATTCTGATTGGGCTTGCATTGAATCTGTAGATTGCTTTGGGTAGTATGGACATTTTAACTATGTTTATTCTTCCAATCCATGTGCTTGGAATCTCTTTCCATTTCTTTTTGACATCATCTGTTTCTTTCAATAGTGTCTTATAGTTTTCATTGTATAAGTCCTTCATCTACTTGCTTAAATTTATGCCTAGATATTTTATTCTCTTTGTTGTGATTGTAAGTGGAATTGTGTTCTTGAGTTGTCTTTCTGTAAGTTTGTTATTAGAGTATAAAACTGCAAATGATTTTTGTAAGTTGATATTGTACCCTGCCACTTTACTGTAGTTGTTAATTATTTCTAATAGTTTTCTGATGGATTCTTTAGGGTTTTTTATATATAAGGTCATGTCATCTGCAAACGGCGAGAGTTTTACTCCTTCACTCCCTATTTGGATTCCTTTCTCTTGACTAATTGCTCTGGCCAAAACCTGCAGTCCTGTGTTGAATAAGAGTGGTGATAGTGGGCCTCCTTGTCTGGTTTCTGTTCTCAGAGCGATGGCATTCAGTTTTTCCCCATGGAATATATTATTGGCTGTGGGTTTGACATATATGGCCTCTATTATGTTGAGGTAACTTCCTTCTATCCCTATTCTGTTAAGAGTTTTTATCATAAATGGCTGTTGGATCTTTTCAAATGCTTTCTCTGCATCTATAGAGCTGATCATGTGGTTTTTATTTCTCATTTTGTTAACGTGTTGTATCACATTGGTTGATTGGCGGATGTTGAACCATTCCTGTGTACCTGGTATAAATCCCACTTGATGATGATGTATGATCCTTTTGACGTATTGCTGTGTTTGGGTTGCCAATATTTTGTTGAGGATTTTTGCATCTATGTTCATCAGCAATATTGCCTGGTAGTTTTCCTTTTATGTGTTGTCCTTTTCAGGCTTTGGTATCAGAGTGATGTTGGCCTTGTACAATGTGTTAGGAAGTGTTCCATCTTCCCTAATTTTTTGGAATAGCTTGAGAAGGATAGGTATTAAATCTTTCTGAAAGTTTGGTAGAATTCTCCTGGGAAGCTCTCTGGTCTTTGGCTTTTACTTTTTGGGATGCTTTTGATTACTGTTTCAATCTCTTTCCTGGTGATTGGTCTTTTTGGGTTCTCTATTTCTTCTTGATTCAGCTTTGGGATATTGTAAGAGTCTAACAATATCCATTTCTTCTGGATTATCTATTTTGTTGGCATATATCTTTTCATAGTATTCTCTTATAATCCTTTGTATTTCTCTGGCATCCGTTCTTATTTCTCCTCTTTCATTTCTAATTTTATTTAACTGAACTCTCTCTCTTTTTTTTCATTCAACGCCTGGTTAGGGATTTGTCAGTTTTGTTTGTCTTCTCAGAGAACCAGCTCTTTGTTTCAGTGATCCTTTCTACTGCCTTTTTTCTTTCAATAGCATTTATTTCTGCTCTGATTCTTATCATTGCTCTCCTTCTGCTGACTTTGAGCTTTGTTTGTTCTTTTTCTAATTCATTTAGGTGTAGTTTGAGATTGCTTATTTGGATTTTCCTGGTTTCTTAAGGTGAACCTGTAATGCGATGAATTTCCCTCCTAGTACCACTTTTGTTGCATCCTCTATGTGTTGGTATGGTATGTTTTCATTTTCATTTGTCTCCTGATATTTTTTAATTCCTCCTTTAGTTTCTTCAATGATACATTGGTTCTTCAATAGCATGTTGTTTAGTCTCAACATCTTTATCCCTTTCTCAGCTTTTTTCTTGTAATTCATTTCTAGCTTCATAGCATTGTGATTGGAAAAGATGCTTGTTATTATTTCAATCATCTTAAATTTATTGAGGCTTGCCTTGTTTCCCAACACAAGGTGTATCCTTGAGAATGTTTCATGCTTACTTGAGAAGAATGTGTATTCTGCTGTTTTTGGATGGAGTGTTCTGTATGTGTGTGTTAAGTTCAACTGGTCTAGCTTTTCTTTTAATTGCAGTGTTTCCTTGTTGATTTTCTATCTGCATGATCTATCCATTGATGTTAGTCAAGTGTTGAGGTTCCCTAATATTATTGTGTTATTAATGTCTTCTTTTAGGTTTTTTTTTTTGAGTTATTGATAGGTTACAATCTTGTGAAATTTCAATTGTATGTTAATGTTTGTCAGTCATGTTGTAGGTGCACCACTTCACCCTTTGTGCCCACCCCCCACCCCACCTTTCCCCTGGTATCCACTAAACTGTTCTTGGTCCATAATTTTAAATTCCTCATATGAGTGGAGTCATACACAGATTATCTTTCTCTCGCTGGCTTATTTCACTTAACATAATTCTCTCAAGGTCCATCCATGTTATTGCAAATGGAATGATTTTGTTCTGTTTTGCAGCTGAGTAGTATTCCATTGTATATATGTACCACATCTTCTTTATCCATTTGTCTGTTGCTGGACACTTAGGTTGCTTCCACGTCTTGGCTATTGTAAACAGTGCTGCAATAAACGTTGGGGTGCACAGGACTTTTGGGATTGCTGACTTCAGGCTCTTTGGATAAATACCCAGTAGTGGGATGGCTGGATCGTATGGTAGTTCTATTTTTAGTTTTTTGAGGAATCTCCATACTGTTTTCCATAGTGGCTGCACCAGTTTGCATTCCCACCAGCAGTGTATGAGGGTTCCTTTTTCTCCACAACCTCTCCAACATTCGTTGCTATTAGTTTTAGATATTTTTGTCATTCTAACGGGTGTAAGGTGATATCTTAGTGTAGTTTTGATTTGCATTTCCCTGATGATCAGCGATGATGAGCATCTTTTCATGTGCCTATTGGCCATCAGTATATCTTCTTTGGTGAAATGTCTGTTCATGTCTCCAGCCCATTTTTTGATTGGGTTAAATCAAAAGGTTTACTCAGCCTTAAAAAGGAAAGAAAAAAACCAAATATTATACAATTCTACTTATTTGACATAAGACAAGACAAAATTCTCAAGACAGGAAACAGAACAGTGGTTTCCAGGGGCGGGCCCTAGAGCCAGAAGATTTCCTCCTATGTTTTATCTAAAAGTTTTATAGTTTTATGTTTTCCATCTATGTTCCTGATTCATTTTGAGTTAAAGTTTGTGTGCAATGTGAGGTTTAGGTCAAGGTTCTTTTTTTTCATTCTCTGTAGATATCCATTTGCTTTAGCACCATTTTTTGAAAAGGCTGTCTTTCTTCCATTGAATTGCTTTTGCAATGCTGTCAAGAATTAGTTGGGCATATTTGTTTGGTTCATTTCTGGGTTTTCTGTTCTGTTCCACTGATTCATATGCATATCTCTCTGCCCCATACCACACGCTTGATTACTATGCTATAGGGTAAATCTTGAAATCAGATAGACTGATTCCTCTCACTTTGTTTTCCTTCTTCCCCATTGTTCTGGCTATTCTAGTTCTTTTGCCTTTCCATATAAATTTTTGAATAAGTTTTGTGTAATTTGCTTTTCATGTGTTCATTGCTAGTATACAGAAATATAGTTTATTTCTAGATGTTTATCTTGTATCCTGCAACCTTGCTGAACTGACATCTTAGTTCTAGGAGGTTTTTTTGATAAATTCCTTGCGATTTTCTACAGAGACAGTTTTATTTCTCACTTTCCAATCTATATGCCTTTTATTACGTTTTCTTGCCTTATTATTCTGGCTAGAATTCCTAGTACTATGTTTATAAGAGTAGTGAGAGTGAACATCCCTACTTTATTCCTGATCTTAGGGGGAAGACATTCAGTCTTTCATCATTAAGTATCATGTTAGCATAGGTTTTTGTAGATGCTGTTTATAAAGGTGATGAAGTTCCTGTCTATTCCAGTTTCCTGAGAGTTTTGATCATGGGTTGGTGTTGAATTTTGCCAGATGATTTTTCTACATTGACTGATTTGCCGTCATGTGATTTTTTTTTTCCTGTAGTCTGTTAGTATGAGAAATCACCCTGCTTCACTTTGTTTTTTGGTGAGGAAGAGTGGCCCTTAGCTAACATCTGTTGTCACTCTTCCTCTTTTTGCTTGAGGACTGTTGTCGCTGAGCTAACGTCTGTGCCAGTCGTTCTCTATTTTATATGGGATGCTGCCACAGTGTGGCTTGATGAGCAGTGCTAGGTCTGCACCTAGGATCCAAACCTGTGAACCCTGGGCTGCCGAAATGGAGCGTGCAAACTTAACCATTGAGCTGACCCCTCACACTGATTGGTTTGTAACTGTTGAACCAACTTTGCATTCCTGGAGTAAACAACACTTGGGGATGATGTATAATTCTTTTCATATAATTCTATTTGCTGGTATTTTGCTAAGAATTTTTGTGCCTCAATTCATTACAATAGTATTCTGTGATTTTCCTTGTTTGTACTGCCTTTGTCTGGTTTTGATATCATGCTAATACTAGTTTCTTAAAATGAATAGGGAGGTATTCCCTTTTTTGTTTTGCAGAAGAGATTGTTTAGAATCTATGTTAATTCTTTTTTAATGTTTGGTAGCATTCTCCAGTGAAGCTGACTGGGTCTGGTGTTTTCCTTTTCAGGATTTTTAAAATTTGTGAATTCAGTTTTCTTAATAGTTGGACAGCTATTCAAGTGGTTTATTTCATATTTGCTGAGTTTTGTAGTTTTCAAGGTATCAGTCCATTTTGTCTAAGTTGTCAAATATATGTGTGTAGAGTGGTTCCTAGTAATTCCTGATTATCTTATTGATATCTGCAGAGCCTGTGTTTTTCTTGATGTTGGTAATATATGTCTGTTCTTTTTTCGGTCAGTTTTGCTTAGAGGTATGTCAGTTCTATTGATCTTTTCAAAGAATCAGGTCTTTGCTTCACTGATTTTTTTTCTATTGTTTTTCCATTTTTCTTCTCATTGTTTCTGCTTTTGTTTTTTTTAAATTAATTCCTTCCTTCTACTTACTTTTTGGTTTATTTCGATATTCTTTTTCTTGGTTGATGAGGTGGGAGCTTATATTTATTAATTTGTAAGTTTCTCACGTTTCTAATGACCCACTTAGTATGTTTCTCTCTCATCACTGCTTTGACTTTTTCTCACACTTTTTTTCTTAAAGATTGGCCACTAGCTAACGTGTGTTGCCAATCTTTTTTGTTGTCTTCTTCTCCCCACAACTCCCCTGTACATACTTTTATATTCTAGTTGTAGGTCCTTTCAGTTGTGTTATGTGGGATGCTGCCTCAGCATGGCTTGATGAGCAGTGCTTAGTCTCCTCCCTGGATCCAAACTGATGAAACCCTGGGCCGCCGTAGCAGAGCATGGAAACTTAACCATTTGGCCATGGGGCTGGCCCTTCTCACACATTTTGATTTGTTGTATTTGCATTTTAATTCAGTTTGGTACATTTTTGATTTTCCTTTCTCTTTGACTCATGGATTATTTAGGAGTGTGTTTAGTTCCCAATAATTTTGAGATTTTCCTGTTATCTTTCTGTTACCAATTTCTGGTTTGTTTCCATTGTTTTGGAGAACACTCTCCATATGATTTTACTTTTAAGTTTGTTGAGGTTTGTTTTGTGGCCCAGGATATGATCTATCTTGGAATTTGTTGTGTGGGTTCTTAAAATGGTTGCGTATTCTGCTGTTGTTGGCTGGAGTGTTCTCAACATGTTGATTAGATCCTGTTGCTTGATGGTGTTGACGTCTTTTGTATCCTTGCTGATTTTCTGTCTCCCTGTTCCGTCAGTTGTTGAGAGATAGATGTTGAGGTATCCAACTATAAGAGTTGAATGTGTTTTTCTGTTTTCAGTTGTTATTTTGTGGTCACATGTTTTGCAGTTTGGTGTATGCACATTTAGAATTATTATGTCTTATTGGTGGGTTGACTGTTTTCTTATTTTGTACTGTTGCTCTGTGTTCCTGGTAATTATCTTTGCTCTGAAGTTTACTTTATTTGATATTAATATAGCCACTCCTGCTTTCCTTTGATTAATGTTTGCAAACTATTTTTTTCTGATCCTTTTACTTTCAATCTGCCTATTTGAAGTGACTTTCTTTTAGATAGCATATATGGAGGTCATGTTTTTTAGTCCCTTCTGCCAATTTCTGTCTTTTAGTTGGTGTATTTTGACTGTTTGCATTTAATTTAATGTAATTATTGATATATTAGGGCTTCAGACTGCCATTTTATTTTTTGTTTTCTTTTTGCTCTGTTTTTCATTTCTCTCTTTGGTTTTTGTGGCCTCCCTGTGGTTTACTTGACCATTTTTAGAATTCCATTCTGATTTGTCTGCAGTGCTGTTGAATGTTTCCTTTTGTTAGCTTTTCTTGTGGTTTGTCTAGGTGATGCATCATATACACATAATTTACCACACTCTTATGGTTGTGTCGTTTTACCAGTTTGAGAGACATACAGAAACCTTGCCTCCCTTTATGTTTTCCTCTTTGTAATATCATTGCCTTGAATATATCCTTTGCACTTACTTATAACCACATTTGGCAAAGTTGTAATTTTTGGTTGAATCTTTAAACATAATTTAGAAAAGTTAAGAGATGAAGAAAAGCCTGTTGTATTTACCCATATGTTACTTACTGTGTTCTTCCTGACGTACTAAGGTTCTGTCTTTTATCATTTCCATTCTCTTTAGAGAGCTTCATGTAGCCATTCTTTTAGGGTGGGTCTGCTGGTGACAAATTCTCTTAGTTTTCCTTCATCTGAGAATGTTTGATTTCTCCTTCTTTCTTGAAGGATACTTTTGCTGGTTTTAAGATTCTGAGTTGGTGATTCTTTTCTTTCATCACTTCAAAAATGTTTTGCCATTTTCAGCTGGCCTGCATCATTTCTGATGAGAAATTTGCTGTTACTTGAATTGTTATTCCACTATTGTTTTTCTCTGGCTGCTTTCAAGGTATTTTCATTGTCTAGTTTTCAGAGCTTTGATTATGATGTCTTAGTGTGGATTTCTTTGGACTTATCCTGTTTGGGGTTTGCTGACTTTCTTGGGTGTATAGATTTACATCTGTTGCCAAATTTGGAAAGTTTGCAGCCATTACTTCTTAAGAGTACATTTTCAACCCCACCCTTTTCTTTCCTACCTGGAGTTCAATGACAAGAATGTTAGATCTTCTGTTATATTTCCACAGATGCTTGAAGTGTTCACTTTTTTTCTTACTTTTTAAATTGAGATGTAATTGACATATAACATTATATTAGTTTCAAATGTACAACTTAATGATTCAGTATTTGTATATATTTCAGAATGATCACCAAAACAGTCCAGTTAACATCCATCACCACACAGTTAGAAAAATATTTTTTTCTTGTGATGAGAAACTTCAAAATCCATTCTCCTAGCTACTTTCAAATATGCTGAACAACACTACATTCCCATGACTTATTCATTTTATAACTTGAAACTTGTACCTTTTGACCACCCTCACCCATTTTGCCCATCCTCCACCCCACCTTAGGCAACCACGAATCTGTTCTCCATATCTGTGAGCTTGGATTTTTTCTTTTTCTTTGTTCGTTTAAGATTTCACATACAAGAGAGATCATATGGTATCTATCTTTTTATGTCAGAGTTATTTCACTTAGTATAATGCCCTCAGGATCCATTCATGTTGCAAATAGCAAAATTTCATTCCTTTTTTTATGGCTGAATAATATTCCGTTCTGTATATATACCACATTTTCTTTATCTCTTCTTCCATCAGTGGACACTTAGGTTGTATCCATTTCTTGACTATTGTAAATAATGCTGCAGTGAACATGGTGGTGCATACATCTTTTCGAATTAGTTTTTTTGTTTTCTTGGGATAAATACCTGGATGTGAATTGCTGGATTATATGGTAGTTCTATTTTTAGTTTTTTGAGGAACCTAAATACTGTTTTCCTTAGTGGCTGTACCAATTTACATTCTGAGCAACAGTGCAAAAGCATTCCCTTTTCTCCATATCCTTGCCAACACTTGTTATTTTCTTGTTTTTTTTTGATAATAACGTTTCTAACAGATGTGAGGTGATATCTCATTGTGGTTTTGGTTTGTGTTTCCCTAATGATTAGTGATGTTCAGCACCTTTTCATGTGAATGTTGGCTTCTGTATGTCTTCTTTGGAAAAACATCTTTTCAGATCCTCTGCCTGTTTGTTAATTGGATTGTTTAGTCTTTTGCTATTGACTTGTATGAGTTCTTTATATATTTGGGATATTGACTCCTTATCAGATATATGATTTGCAAATATTTCCTCCCATTTGGTAGATTGCCTTTTCATTTTGTTGCTGGTTTCCTTTGCTGTGTAGAAGTTTGTTAGTTTGATGTAGTCCCACTTGTTTAATTTTGCTTTTGCTGCCAGATCCAAAAATCATTGCCAAACCAATGTCAAGGAGCTTACTGCCTATGTTTTCTTTTAGATGGTTTATGGTTTCGGGTCTTGCATTCAAGTCTTTAATTCATTTTTAGTTAATTTTTGATTATGGTATAAGATAGTCATCCAGTTTCCTTCTTTTGCTTGTTACTGGCTGTCCAGTTTTCACAACACCATTTAGTGAAGAGATTGTCCTTTCCCCATTGTGTATTTGGGCCTCCTTTGTTGTAAATTAATTGACCATTTATGCATGGATTTATTTCTGGGGTCTCTGTTACGTTGATCTGTGTGTCTGTTTTTATGCCGATATTGTACTGTTTTGCTTACTAGAGCTTTGTAATATAGTTTGAAATCAGGGAGCCTCATGCTTCCAGCTTTGTTCTTCTTTCTCAAGATTGCTTTGGATATCAGGGGTCTTTTGTGGTTCCATACAAATTTTAGGATTGTTTGTTCTATACATATAACTTTTTCTTTTTCAGGGAAGGCTTTGTCCTGAGCCAACATCTGTTGCCAGTCTTTCCCCCACATTTTTTCCCTTCCCAAAGCCCCAGTGCATGGTTGTATATCCTAGTTGTGAGTCCTTGTAGTTCTTCTTTGTCAGCCATCACCACAGCATGGCAACTGACAGGTGGTATGGTTCTGCAACTGGGAATCGAACCTGGGTAACCAAAGTGGTGAGAATGCTAAACTTTAACCAGTAGGCCATCAGGGATGACTCTGTTTATTTTATTTTTATGAAAAATGCCACTGGAATTTTGAAAGTGATTTCCCTGTTATATGTAGATTGCATTGGATAGTATGGACATTTTAACACTATTAATTCTTCCAGCCTTGAGCACAGAATAAGTTTCCATTTATCTGTGTCTTCAATTTCTTTCAACAATGTCTTATAGTTTGCAGAGTATAAGTCTTTCACCTCCTTGGTTAAATTAATTCCTAGATATTTTGTTCTTTTTGGTGCAATTGTAGATAGTATTGTTTTCTTAATTCTTTCCAATAGTTCATTATTAGTGTATAGAAATGGAACAGATTTTTGTGTATTGATTTTGTGTTCTGCAACATTACTGAATTTGTTTATTAGATTGATCAATTTCTTGGTGGTGTCTTTAAGGTTTCCTATATAATATTGTTATCTGCAAACAGTGACAGATTTATTTCTTTCCAGTTCAGATGCCTTTTATATCTTTCTCTGTTTTTTTTGTCTAATTGCTCTGGATAGGACTTCCAATATTATGTTGAATAAGAATAGTGATTGTGGGCATCCTTATCTTACTCCTGATCTTAGAGGGAAAGCTTTCAGCTTGTCATGACTGAGTATGATATTAGGTGTGGACGTGTCATATATGGTCTTTATTATGTTGAGGTACGTTCTTTGTATACCCACTTTGTTGAGAGTGTTTTTGGTAAATGGATGGTGAATTTTGTAAAATGCTGTTTCTGCATTTATTGAGATGGTCATACGATTTTTACTCTTCATTTTGTTAAGTTAATATTAAATCACATTAATTTATTTGCTGATCTTGAATCATCTGTGAATCCCTGGAATAAATCCCACTTGATCATGGAGTTTGAGGAGGATTGCTGTTAATTTTTCCTGAAGTGTTTGGAAGAATTCACCAGCAAAGCCATCTGGTTCTGAACTTTTGTTCTTGGGAAGTTTTGATTACCTGTTCAATCTCCTTGCTAGTAATCAGTCTGTTCAGATTAGCTATTTCTTCTTGATTCAGTCTTGGAAGATCATATATTTTTAGGAATTTATCCATTTCTTCCAGGTTGTTCAATTTGTTCGCATATAATTGTTCATAGTATAATCTTATAATCTTCTGTATTTCTTTGGTATCAGTTGTAATGTCTCTTTTGTTTCTGATTTTATTTTTTTGAGTCCTCTTTCTTTTTTCTTTAGCTAAATGTTTGTCAATTTTGTTTGTCATTTCAAAGAACTAGCTCTTGGTTTCATTGATCTTTTCTATTGTCTTTTTATTCTCTAACTTTTTTTCCTTCTTCTTCTCCCCAAAGTCCCCATGGTATATAGTTGTATATTCTAGTTGTGAGTGCCTCTGATTGTGCTATATGGTATGCTGCCTCAGCATGTCCTGATGAGTGGTGCCATGTCTGTGCCCAGGATCTGAACCAGTGAAACCCTGGGCCAGTGAAGCAGAGTGTGCTAGCTTAACCACTTGGCCATGGGGCAGGCCCCTTCTCTAACTTATTTTTGTTTTGATCTTTGTGATTTCCTTCTTTCTACTGACTTTGGGCTGCACTTGTTCTTTTTCTAGTACCTTGAGATATAAAGTTAGGTTGCTTATTAGAGATTTTTCTTGTTTCTTTTAATTTTTTATTGGGTCATAATAATTTCAGTTCTGCATTATTTGTCAGTCACCATGTAAATACACCCCTTCACCCTTTGTGCCCATGGCCTAACTCCTTTCCCACTGGTAACCACTAAACAGTTCTCTTTGTCTGTGTGTTTGTTTATCTTCTACATATGAGTGACATCATATGGTGTTTGTCTTTCTTGGTGTGGCTTATTTGGCTTAACGTAATACCCTAAACATCCATCCATGTTCTTGTGAATGGGATGATTTTGTCTTTTTCTTATGGCTGAGTAGTATTCCATTGTATATAGATACCACATCTTCTTTATCCATCCTTCATTTGATGGGCACTTGGGTTGCTTTCTCATCTTGGCTATTGTGAATAATGCTGCAGTGAACATAGGAGTGTAAAAGTCTCTCTTAATTGTTTATTTGAAGTTCTTTGGATGAATACCTAGTAGTGTGATAGCTGGGCGATCTGGTGTTTCTAGTTTTAAGTTTTTGAGAAGTCTCCTTAGTCTTTTCCATAGTGGCTGCACCAGTTTGCATTTCCACTAGCAGTGTAGGAGGGTTCCTTTTTTCCCACAACATTTCCAACATTTGTTATATTTTGTTTTGGTGATTATAGCCATTCTCATGGGTGTAAGGTGGTATCTAAGTGTAGGTTTGATTTGTTTCCTTAATGATTGTTAGTGATGTTGAAGATCTTTTCACGTGCCTATTGGCCATCTGTATATCTTCTTTGGAACAATCTCTGTTCATATTCTCTAATTTTTTTGATTGGGTTGTTTTTGTTGTTGAGTTATGTGACTTCGTTATATGTTATGGAAAATAACCCCTTGTCAGGTATATGATTTGCAAATATTTCCTTCCACTGGGTGGGTTTTCTTTTTGTTTTGATCCTGGTCTCTTTTGCCTTGCAGAAGCTCTTTAGCCTGATGAAGTCCCACTCATTTATTTTTTTCTTTTGTTTCTCCTGTGTGAGTAGACATGGTATTTGAAAAGATCCTTCTAAACCGATGTCAAAGAGTATACTGCCTATATTTTCTTCCGAAAGTTTTATGGTTTCAGGTCTTACCTTCAAGTTTTTGATCCATTTTGAGTTAATTTTTGTGCATGGCGAAAAATAATGGTCTATTCTCATTCTTTTGCATGCGGCTGTCCAGTTTTCCTGACACTATTTATGGAAGACACTTTCCTTTCTCCATTGTATACTCTTTGCTACTTTGTCGAAGGTTAGCTCTCCATAGATGTGTGGTTTTATTTCTGGGCTTTCAATTCTGTTCACTTGATCTGTGTGTCTCTTTTTGTACCAGTACTGTACTGTTTTGATCACTATAGCTTTGTAGTATATTTTGAAGACAGAGATTGTGATGTCTCCAGCTTAGTTCTTTTTTCTCAGGATTGCTTTAGCAATTTGGGGTCCTTGGTTGCCCCATATGAATTTTAGGATTCTTTGTTCTATTTCTCTGAAGAATGTCATTGGGATTCTGATTGGGATTGCACTTAATCTGTAGATTGCTTTAGTTAGTGTGGACATTTCAACTATATTTATTCTTCCAATCCATGAGCATGGAATATCTTTTCATTTCTTTATGTTGTCATTGATTTCTTTCAATAATGTCTTATAGTTTTCATTGTATAGATCTTTCACCTCCTTGGTTAAATTTATTTCTAGATACTTTATTCTTTTCGTTGCGATTGTAAATGGACTTGTATTCTTGAGTTCTCTTTCCATTAGTTTGTTATTAGAATATAGAAATGCCACTTATTTTTCTGAGTTGATTTTGCACCCTGCAAGTTTGCTGTAGTTGTTGATATTTCTAATAGTTTTCCAGTGGATTCTTTAGGGTTTTCTATATATAGAATCATGTCATCTGCCAACAGGGAGAGTTTTACTTCTTTATTGCCTTTGGATTCCTTTTATTTATTTTTCTTGCCTGATTGCTGTCACCAAAACCTCTAGTACTATGTTGAATAAGAGTGGCAAGAGTGGGCACCCCTATCTTATTCCTGTTCTCAGACGGATGGTTTTCATCGTTCGCTTGTTGAGTATGATGTTGGCTGTGGGTTTGTCATAAATGTCCTTTGTTATGTTGAGGTTCTTTTCTTCTCTACCCATTTTATTGAATTTTTTTTTTTTATCATGAATGGATGTTGGATCTTGTCAGATGCTTTCTCTGCATCTATTGAGATGATCATGTGGTTTTTATTCCTCAGTTTGTTAATTTGCTGTATCACATTTATTGATTTGCGGATATTGAACCACCCCTCTGTCCCTGGTATAAATCCCGCTTGATCATGCTGTATGATCTTTTCAGTGTATCACTCCATTTTGTTTGCCAGTATTTTGTTAAGAATTCCTGCATCTGTGTTCATCATCAATATTGGTCTGCAGTTTTCCTATTTTGTGTTGTCCTTGTCTGGCTTTGGGACCAGGGTGATCTTAGCCTCATGGAATGTGTTAGGAAGTGTTCCCTCCTCCTGAATTTTTTGGGAAGAGTTTGAAGAGGGATAGGTATTAAATCTTGTTTGAATGTTTGGTAGAATTCTACAGAGAAGCCATCTGATCTGGAATTTTATTTTTTGGGAGGTTTTTCATTGCTGTTTTCAGTTTCTTTACTTGTGATTTGTGTATTCAAATTCTCTATTTCTTATTGATTCATTTCTGGGAGGTTGCATGAATCTAAGAATTTATCCATTTCTTTTAGTTAATAGCCAGCAAAGCTAGATAGTAAGACCCTTGTCTCAGTTGTGCTGAGTCTGAAGGATGCTTCTAGCAGTATCGGGCCCTGCTCAGGACATCACTCCTTCAGGGAGGGCTGCACACCTTAGGGTTGCTCCCCACCCCCGCCAGGTGTGAAACTCCAGTGCTCATGAAGGTGGCTTTTTTTTTCTCTCCAGAAGGAATTTCTGCCTCGTCTACCTCAGTCAGGACTGTCCCTTTTTTTGAGGGTTCTTTTTATCCAGGTTTCAGTTTTCTATCCAGGGTAATTTTTCCAAAAATAGTTGTAACCTGGTTGTGTTCATGGGAGGAGACGAGTTCAGAGTGTGCCTACGCCGCCATCTTGATGAGATCTCCGTATCCATTTCTTTTAGATTGTCCAATTTGTTGGCATATTATTTTCCATAGTATTCTCTTATAATCCATTGTATTTCTGTAGTATCCATTGTAATTTCTCCTTTTTCATTTCTAATTTTATTTATTTGAACCTTCTCTCTTTTCCTTTTAGTGAGTCTGGTTGAGGGTTCGTCAATTTTGTTTATCTTCTCAAAGAACCAGCTCTTTATTTCATTGACCCTTTTCTACTGTTTTTTTGTTTGTTTCAATTTCATTCATTTCTGATCTAAGTTTTATTATTTGTCTCCTGCTGGCTTTGGGCTTTGTTTGCTATTCTTTTTCTAATTCTTTTAGGTGTAGTTTAAGATTGCTCATTTGAGCTTTTTCTTGTTGTTAAGGCGGGCTTGTATTGTAGTGAATTTCCCTCTTAAGACTGCTTTTGCTGCATCCCATATGAGTTGGTATGGAGTATTTTCATTTGTCTTCAGATATTTTTTGATTTCTCCTTTAATTTCTTCAATGATCCATTCATTTTACAGTAGCCTGGTATTTAGTCTCCACGTATTTGTCACTTTCCTAGCTTTTTTCCTGTAGTTGATTTCTACTTTCATAGCATCATGGTTGGAAAAGATACTTGATATCATTTCAATCTTCTTAAATTTATTGAGGCTTGCCTTATTACCCAACGTATTGTTTATCCTTGAGAATATTCCATGTGCAGTTGAGAAGAATGCATATTTTGCTATTTTTGGATGAAGTATATCTATTAAGTTCATCTAGTCTAGTTTTCCATTTAAATCCACTATTTGCTTGTTGCCTTTCTGTCTGAATGATCTATCTGTTTATGTAAGTGGGGTGTTAAGGTGCCCTACTGTTACTGTTTTTGTTAATATATCTTTTAGGTTTGTTAATAGTTTCTTTATGTACTTTGGTGCTCCTGTTTTGGGTGCATATATATTTATAAGTGTTATGTCTTCTTGCTGGAGTATCCTGTTACCATTATAAACTGCCCATCTTTGTCTTTCATTACCTGTTTTGTCTTGAAGTCTACTTTGTCTGATATAAGTATGGCAACACTTACTTCCTTTTGTTTGCCATTGGCTTGGATTATCGTCTTCCATTCCTTCACTTTGAGCCATGTGTTTGTCCTTAGAGCTGAGATGTGTTTTCTGGAGGCAGCATATTGTTAGTTCTTGTTTTTCACTCCATCCTGCCACTCTGTATCTTTTGATTGGAGAATTCAATCCATTTACATTTAGAGTGATTATTGATATATGAGGGCTTAATGCTGCCATTTTATTGCTCATTTTCTGGTTCTTCTGCCTTTCCCTTGTTTCTTGAGCCATATATTTCAGACTGCCAATTCAGTTTGGTAGTTTTCTATGATGATTTTGCTAGTTTTCTCTTTATTTATCATTTGTTTCTCTATTTTAATTGTTTGTTTAGTCGTTACCATGAAGTTTGTATAAAAAATCTCATAGATGAGACAGTTCATTTTCTGGTTGTCTGTTTTTTTCTTAGAGTATGCCAATTCTAGCCCCTTTCTCTTCCTTTTCTAAGTTATTATTGTCACAGCTTATTCCATCTTTTGTTCTTAGTCTGTCATTAAAATGATGAGATTACATTAATTTTTGATGTTTTCCTTTCCTTTATCTTTAATGTTATAATTAGGTGTTTGGTAACCTGTTTTGATAGAGGGCTGCAATTTCTTGATTTTATTTACCTATTTATGTACTTGCTCGAGGCTTTGTAACCCCTTTCTTTTTCTTTTCTCCATGTATGAGGGCCTTCTTGAGCATTTCTTGTAGTGCGCAGTGTCTTGTTTTGCTGAACTCCCTTTGCTTTTCTTTTTCTGGGAGAGTCTTTATTTCTCCATTGTACCTGAAGGAAATTTTCACTGGATAGAGTATTCTTGGCTGAAAGTTTTTGTTTTCCAAATTTTCACTATATCATTCCACTCTCTTGTAGCCTGTACGTTTTCTTGTGAGAAATCTCCTAAAAGCCTGATAGGGCTTCCTTTTTAAGTTATTTTCTTCTGCCTTGCTGCCCTTAATATTTTTTCTTTGTTATTATCTTTTGTCAGCTTCACCCCTGTATGCTTTGGAGAAGGCCTTTTGAAATTGATATAATTAGGAGTTCTGATAGCTTTTTTCTCTTGTATTTCCAACTCTTTCCCCATGTTGGGAAGTTCTCTGGTATTACTTCTTTGAACAAGCTTCTGCTCCATTCTCCTTCTTTTCTCCCTCTGGAATACCTATAATCCTTATGTTTCATTTCCTAATTGAGTTGGATATTTCTCAGAGAATTTCTTCATTTCTGTTTAGTCTTTGCTTTCCTCCTCCATCTGAAGCAGTTCTGCATTTCTGTCCTCAAGACTGCTGATTTGTTCCTCTGTCATATCAGCTCTATTATTGATGGAGTCCTGATTATTCTTTATCTCACTCATTGTGTTTCTCTATCTCCAAAATTTCTGATTGCTTCTTTTCTATAGTTTCAATCTCTTTTGTGAAGATTTCCTGATTTCAGTGAACTATCTGCATTTTCCTTTAACTCATTGAGTTTTTTTATGATAGCTTTTTTGAATTTTCTGTCATTTAGATTATAAATTTCTGTGTCTTCAGGATTGATTTCTGCGTGCTTGCCATCTTCCATTGGGTCTGGAGAATTAATATATTCTTTCCATACTGTTTGATGGAGTGTATTTGTGTCTGTGCACAGTGATCGTACTTGGTCACAGCTTCCACCTGCTGCCACTTGGTGGAGGTCAAACAGTGTGTATTCTGAGCCCATCGTGTTTTGTGGCTCACTTGCTGCAGCTACTGGCTTCTTTTGTATCTGTGCGGCACTTTGGCTGACTGGTAAATCTGAAGCACAGTTTCTGGGGAGTGGTTTTTCCTTTCACCTGCATGATCCCAGGGACATTCTCACTGCTGCTCTTGCTGTCTGCTCTCCAAGGGTGCTACCTTGATGAATACACACCTGCTTCTGTGTGTCTTTTCACCTCTGTGTGGGGCTTTAGCCTGGGCTGTGAGGGAACTTGGAGAGTGATGGTGTTCCCATGGAGAACCTCCCTTCCCGCTGTCAGAGCTGCATGCTACAGAGCCCTCGGTCACTGCCATTGGCGGAGGGAGAGGAGCTCACCTTATCTCCTTCCATTTCCTCTTGGAGGTCCAGCACCTCCACCTTCAGACATATGGCTGTGTGGATCTCTCAGATGTCTTTTGTGTTGTGTGAATGTCCTCTGTTCGTATATGAATGTCCTTTTCATTGTATCTTTGGATGGAGAGTCTAATGGGAGAACTCACTCCTTCATAATGCTGACATCACTCCTCAGATATTTCTTGTTTTTTGAGGCAGGCATTGATTACTATGAACTTGCATCTTAGAACTGCTTTTGCTGCATACCATAAGTTTTAGTTTGTTGTATTCCCATTTTCATTTTCCAAGGTACTTTTTTACTTCTGTTTTCATTTCTTCATTGACTCATTGGTTGTTCAGTAGCATGTTGTTTAATCTCCACATATTTGTGAGTTTTCCAGTGTTCTTGTAATTGGCTTGTTTTTTCATAATGTTTTTGTTGGAAAAGGTGCTTGATTTGATTTCAGTCTTTTTAACTTTATTAATACTTATTTTGTGGCCTAACATAGGATCTATCCTGATAGAATGTTTTATTTTCTCTGGAGAAGAATGAGTATTCTCTTGCTTTTGGATGGCATGTTCTGTATATATCTGTTAAGTATGTCTGGTCTTGTGTGTTATTTAAGGCTGATCTTCCTTTATTGATTTTCTGTTTGTATGATTTGTTCTTTTGTGTAAGTGGGGTTTTAAAGTCTGCACTACTATTTTACTGATGTCTCTTTCTCCCTTTAGGTCTGTCAAGATTTGTTTAATATATTTAATTGGTACTATGTTGGGTGCATAAATATTTACAAATGTTCTATCTCTTGTTGCATTGAGCCCTTTATCACTTTGTAATTCCCTTGTCTCTTATTACAGCCTTTGTTTTAAAGGCTCTGTTTTCTTCTCTCAAACACACACACACTCATATTTATATGTATATGTGTTTGTATAGCAGTGTTTTTAAGTTGATAGGATAAGTTTGAATACATTCTAAAATTCTACATTTTTATTCCCCCTTCCCACACTTTCTTTGATATCGCATTTTATATATTTTATTTTGTGTATCCCTTAACCAATTGTTGTAATCATAGTTATTTTTATTTCTTTTGTCTTTTAATCTTCATATTGGCTTTATAATTGATTAGTCCACTAACTTTACAATATGACTACGTTTACCAGTGAAATTTTTAGTTTCATCTATTTTCTTGTTACCATTTAGTGCCCTTTCTTTTCAGCTTAAAGCAGTACCTTTTTCATTTCTTGTAAGGCCACTTTAGTGGTGATGAACTCCTTTAGCCTTTGCTTGTTTGTAAAACTCTTTTATCTCTCCTTCAATTCTAGATATCTTTGTTGGGTAGAGTATTTTTAGTTGGATGTTTTTTCCGTTCATCACTTTGAGTATATTGTGCTACTCTCTTCTCCTTCAAAGTTCCTGCTTCAAAATCTGCTGATATTTTTATGCTGGTTCCTTTGTATGGAACAAGTTGTTTTTCTCTTGAAGCTTTTAGTATTCTCTCCTTGTTTTTACATTTTGACATTTTAATTATAAAGTGTCTTGGTATGATACCTTTGAGGTCTTCTTATTGTAACTCCGTGGGTCTCCTTGATCTTGATGTTTCCTTCCTCAGGTTAGGGAAGTTTTTAGCCATTGTTATGTCATAGAAGTTTTCTGCCCCTTTCTCTCTCTCTTCTTCTTCTGGGACCCCAATGTTAGTCCAGTTGATGTTATACTTTAATTCCCTTAAGCTGTTTTCACATTTTTTCATTTTTTTCCTTCTTGTTGCTCTAATTGTATGAGTTTCACTGCTCTGTCTTCAAGTTCTTTTTCTTCTTCATGTAGTCTCCTATTGAACCCCTCTATTGTATTTTTAAGGTCAGTCTTTTTTTCCTGTGTATTTTCTCATTTTGTTATTTAGATTTGGCAACTTCTGTCTTTCTGTTCCCTGATCCTTTGCTCTTTTTTTCAAT
The DNA here is from genome assembly GCF_021613505.1 of Equus quagga. Taxonomy (NCBI): domain Eukaryota; kingdom Metazoa; phylum Chordata; class Mammalia; order Perissodactyla; family Equidae; genus Equus; species Equus quagga. The sequence goes on from NC_060268.1 coordinate 72,069,810, forward strand.
TTTAGTGTTGAGGTTATTCACTGAACTTTTAATTTTGATTACCATATTTTTCAGTTTTAAAATTTCTATTTCTTTTTTAGAAATCTTCTTTTTCTTGTTTTTGGCTTTTTATTCTTTCATACGTTTGAAGTCTGTAATTGCTCGTTAAAGTATTTGCATCATGGCTTCCTTAAAATCTTTGTCAGATTTTTATAACATCTCTTTCATCTTGGTATTTCCATTCTATTGATTGTCTTTTCAAAATTCAATGTGAGGTCCTTCTGGTTCTTGTTGTGGTGAGTGACTTTCTATTGAAACTTGGATATTTTCATGTTATGTTCTGATACTCTGTTAAGCTGGCTTTCTGTGATACTGCTCTGGCAGAGCAAGGGTTTGCTGCAGCTTATTACTGCCGAGTGGAGTTGGGAGTTCTGTTGGCTCCCCACATGGTCTCCATGATTTTTTTATCTGTTTTGTAATTTACTCATCCACTTGTTTCAGAGTATCCTACAATAAATGTCTGATGGACTAGGCAGTCAGGACTGGGACAAGGTAAGCAGAGGCAGGACATCCAAAGAGGAGCATACAGATGCTTAAGGGCAAGGATGCTGTCTTTGAACTTCTGTGTCTATGGGCTTTGCAGCCAAGCAAAGGAGAGACATATTATTATTTAAAAGTGGAAAGCATAGTCCTTCTTCAGGAAGGTAAACCTTTTCTTAGATTTGTTTTCTGGAAGAAATTCCCCATGGGGGATGTGTAGATGAACCATCCTTGACAGGGCTATGTCACTGAAGGTTCCCTGTGCTTGGGCATCTCTCAGTGCTGTTCCAAGGGTGACTGCAAAGATGATGGTGAAGGGTAGGGATGTTTCTTGGTGTGTAAATCTTTCTACCTCTCCATCTCGAGTCCAATGTGGAATTTAACATGTTCATCTAGTGTTCTGTATGTTAGCTCTCTTAGCTAGTGGATCTTTTCAGACCTAGCATCCAACCACTGGTGCCTGAACGCACATCTCTGTGCCATAGTGCCTGTGGTCGGAGAGGGAGTCTTTGCTCCAGTGGTCTCTGTAGGGAGTGGTGAGCTCTATCCTTCTAATGCCTTCCATGGCCTCCGTCTCTCCTGTAGCAAAGGCATGTTGAGGTGAAGGGTAGCCAGAAAACCACTGTCTTCCATGCAAGGGAAGTCAGTAGGGGTGTGGCTGTTGTCTCTCAGGATCTGAGGCTGCCAGGCTGATGATTGTATTGGTCTCATGACTAATAAACATCAGAGACAGAACACAAGCACAAGATATCTCCTGCTCTTGCCACCACTGGGAGCTGTACTGATTTAAAGGATTCGGGGAGGGCAACTTAACTTAATTTAGAGGTCAATTTAAGGCAAGCTTATGCTTAATTGGAAGACCAGGATCCCTTGAATTATTTTCATCATGTAATTATCTTGTAGGTTCTTAAAAAAAAATCTTAATTATGGAAATTTTCAGACATATACAGTAGAGATAACAGTATGATGAAATACCGCTTGCCCATTGCACATTCTAACTGGGTGCTTTATCTTCCTCTAAAACATTTCAGTAAATGTATTACCTTTCATGAATCATGTATGCTGAGCAATTTTATTGAAACATTGTTTTTATTTTGAATTTGGTTTCATAACATGAAAATGAGTTTTTCTCTCTGTCTAGAAAATGTGCTGCTGCTAAGTTCTGACTTTATAATTTTGTGTTAAAAAGTTTTATACAAGATTTACAGAGAGGTGGTGTATTATGGTGGCTAATAGTGGTCTGTCTCATGTGCCATACTTATCTGGGTCACCTTGGGCAAGTTCTCTGTGCCTCACTTTCCTCCTCCATAAAATACACTTACACTACTACCTCTTGAGGTTGCTGTGAGGCTTATCTAATATGTGTAAAGTGCTTAAAATGGTTTTTGGCACATAGTAAGCACTCATGTGTTACCTATTATTATCATCCATTTTATCAATATTACAACAACTTTGCCCAAGATACAGAGAGATTGGATGTTTTCTTATCTTGTTTTCTAGATGTGAATGAACTGAAGGAATGTCTTTCTGTGTTGGTTAAAGAGCAGCAAGCTCTGGCAATCCAGTCAGCCACCACCACCCTTTCAGCTCTGAGACTCAAGCAGAGGCTAGTCATCTTGGAACGATATTTCATTGCCTTGAATAGAACTGTTTTCCAGGAGAATGTCAAAGTTAAGTGGAAAAGCAGCAGCATTTCTTTGCCTCCTGTGGACAAAAAAAGGTAATAATATAATAAAGAAAGAATCCTGACGCCAGCTAAATATAAAATTCAGGCTGTTTTGTTTAGGAAAATTTAATTAATGCTTTTAGTATAGTCCCTTTTTTCATTTTAGGAAATTTCCTCCTTGCTTTTGCCTTTCATATGTTTCATATAATCTGCAGAATGTCTTTGCCAGTCTGTTCGCATGGTAACAGGGTATGTTGTCTGATCTGTGCCATTATTTTAAAGATCCTTTTTTGTCAGTCTCTGTAGAAGCCAGCCAAAGGTTTAGATCAGCATGTCTAAATTTGAAAATGGGATCTGAACATTATGTTCTTTTTGTTTTGTTTTGTTTTGCTACTGGATAGAGAATAGTCAGATTGTAATATTTAGTGCCTGACTATTTCACATGCTTCATTTTTTTTCTTCCTAATGTGATTTTCTTAGTCTTTTACTACAGCAGGTGCTTACAGGCGTACGATTTTTAATAGATTGTTATACATCAGCAGATTTTCTAAGAGGTATTAACTAACAGCCACTAAAATGCTTAAAGCTTGTGTAAAATTGTATTTTTCCAAAATGTAGCTGTCTTCCAGATTTTCGTTCTCAGATGGCTGGACTAAAAGATTTACAGATAGAAGTCATATTTTATGTGGTTAAGAGAGTCGGTTTTATTTGATTGTAATATTGCCTTTTGCTCTCTATATAGCACATGGGAAGTACAAGCGGCAGAAAGAAGCAGGGGGAAAAGAATCCTCATTATCTTGCCACCCAGAGATAAGGTCTAAACATGGCATATTTTCTGATTTTTTTTCTTTTTAAATCTAGTTGAAATCACATTACGTCATATATTTGACTAGTAGTTTTAAGATAAATCAGACCAAGTAACAGAGGAGCATTCCTGCCTGTGATGATAGCCAGTGGAACAGTTCTGTCTGTCTTCCTTGACTGGATTGTGGGTGGCCATCTGTGATGATCATTGATCCAAGAGGGGTTCTGCAGATGTGGGTGGTAGATCCTAAGATTCTCTAAGCACTCCATTGTGTTTGTTGAATCAAACTGAATTCCCTGAGATGTAGAAGTGGCTGAAAGCCCAAGTGATGCTTCTCTGTGCTCTTTCCTTTGTATAGGGTTGATAGATTAATTGAAATCTATCTTCTGTTAAATGGAGGAAGTTCCTAAATTAAAAAAACAAATTTATTTTGAGATAATTGTGGATTCACAGATAGTTATAAGAAATAGTACAGATTAGATGCCTTATCTCCTTCACCGAGTTTCCCCCAGGGGTAACCACTTGCAAAACTGTAGTAAAATGTCACAACTAGGATATCGACTTTGGTACAGTTTATCTGTCTTCCTCAGATTTCTCCAGTTTTACATGCTCTCAAGTCTGTGTATGTGTTTATTTCCATACGATTTTATCACAAGTGTAGGTTTTTGTCACCACTGCAACAGTTAAGGTACAGGACAGGGACCTTTTCTATAGCCATACTCACTTCCTCATCCACTCCCCACTCATACATGCCCCCTCTTCCCCAGCTGCCTTAACACCTGGCAATCACTAATCTGTTCTCCGAGTCTATTATGTAACCTTTTGACATTGGCCTTTTGCACTCATCATTAGTCCCTTAAGATTCTTCCACGTAGTTGCATGTATCACCAGTGGCTGAGTATTCCATGGTATGAATGTACCACATTTGTAACCAGCATTGAAGGACATCTGATTGTTTACAACTTTTGAATATTATTTTTTGTGTGAACCTAAGTTTATTTGTCTAGAATAATACTCTAGAAGTACAGTTGCTGGGTCTTCCATCTAGGTTTGTAGACATTGCTGTACTCTTTTCCCAAATAGCTGTCCCATTTTACATTCTCACCAGCCACGTGTGATTGATTCAGTTTCTTCACATCTTGGTCAGCACTTGGTATTGTAACTTTTTAATTTTAATCATTCTGTTAGATGTGTCATGATATCTCCTAAATTTTTGTAGATTTCTTTTTCTTGTTTATCAACTGATTGGACACTGGTGGGTTTTACCTATTTGTGTAGAACCAGCTATGGATTGGATAGTTGATTTGTGTGAATGGGAGTAGGTACAAGCTATTTCTTTTTTTTTTTTTTCTTGAATATCTTTAAAATAGCTACTTGTTGAAGATTTAGCACTTCTTACACTGCACAAATTTGGGGCTGTTGGGCTCTTTCTCCATGGACAAGGTCACAGTTGCCTGAGGGGAGCCCCAGCTTCAGCTTCGTGCTTCTCCTGGAGCAGCTTTCTCAAAGGGCCTTCTGTCTAGGGTGCTTCTCTATATCATCTGAATAGACTTAGCATGTGTACTTTCTGTTTTAAAGACCACGTCTTATTATACATCTGTATCTTGTAATGTTTGTGTTTCTCATTCAGAGATAAAGTTTACATTTCCTTAGTCCTTCTTCCAGGCACCTGGTCCTTTCCTTAGAGGCAGCCATTCATTACAGTTTCTTACGTCTTCTTATAGAGCTCCCCATGCATTGTATAGGATTCATAGATATGTGTGTACTAGCTGCCTCTGTTGCATCCCCACCTCCTTTGCTGCTTATTTCACTTGATGTTGTATCTTGGGGAGATCATTCCATATCATTATCCATTTTTAGTAGCATTTCTGCCTGACTGTGAAAGCAAATTATAGTAAATTTGGAGAATATGGTGTCTAGTAGAAATAGTCAACAGTATAAAGTTGAAAATAAAAGTAGTTGCTGTGCACGATTGAGTTTATATTGTCCACACATTTTTTTAATTCTAGTTTTTTTTCTTTAGGATTTTTTTTGTATGTCATTTGTATAACTTTTTAAAAACATGCAAAATGCAACCATATCTTGTTAAAATTAATGTACATAAGCAATAAAAAGATTAAAAAGACACACGAGAATGATAAGCAGTAAATTCAGTATAGTGTAACCTCAGCAGGGTGGGGATGAAAAGGAATAATCGAGTACATGGTGGCTCCAAACGCACCAGTCACATGACCTGAAAAGGGAAAGAGCCAGAGCAAGTATGGCCAGGTGTTCAGATTTCACAGACCTGGCACAAGTCTTGGGCATTTGTGGTAATTCTTTGTGTGCTCCTCATTCACTTCACCTGACTTTTCTTTACTACTTGAGGTTTAATTCCCCCATTTATGTATTTATCTGTTAATTTTCTGTTTACCGTCTGTCTACCCTCAACTAATAATATCAGCTTCCTGAGATTTTTTTCAAGAGCATTTTTGCAAGTCATTTAAATGTTTTTGTAAATGTCTTTTTTTTTTTTTTCCTTAAAGAGAAAACTTTTCCTTTACAAAGGGCATTTGATAAGAGTTTTTGGAGGGCTGCCCTGGCTGGCCTGGTGGCATAGTGATGTAGTTGGTGTGCTCCACTTTGTCAGCCTGGGGTTTGCCAGTTCGGATCCTGGGCGTGGACCTACACACCGCTTATGAAGCCATGCTGTGGTGGCATCCCACATATAAAATAGAGAAAGATTGGCACAGATGTTAGCTCAGTGACAATCTTCCTCAAGCAGAAAGAGGAAGATTGGCAACAGATCTTTAGTTCAGGGGGAATCTTCCTCAGCCAAAAAAAAAAAAAAAAAAGAAACTAAAAGTCACCTGTGATCTGCCATCTAAAGATTGCATCATTGATCACATTTTGGTACAAATCCTTTCATGTTATTTATATTTATTTTAGTATTTGCACATTCCTCTGACTGATCAGTTTCACAACCCCTATGTGTGTTGTCTGCAGTTCCCGGCCTACAGGGAAAGGGGTGGAAGGACTTGCAAGAGTCGGATCCCGAGCAGCTCTCTCCTTTGCCTTTGCATTCTTACGCAGGGCCTGGCGGTCAGGTATGTGTAGCGTGTTGTTCTCTTTCCCTACTATATCAGGAGACTTGGATTCTCTTCTCATTTCTGCCACCACATGCCCTTGGGCCTGGGTGCTTGAGGCCTGGGAGCATCCCATATGCTCTCTCTGCCTCATTTTCCTTCTTTGCAAAATGAGAGACTTCAGAGTCTACTGGATCTTTCAGGTCTGCGCATCTTAAAAAAAAAGTGTGTGTATGCACACACATCTCAGGTAAACCACTGCAGTCCCTTAATACCGATTTATTTTCTAGGAGAGCAATAAGTTAGGATTGCTCATGTGAGAGTCATAAAATAAAGAATTGCCTTTGGGCAACTATATTAAATTTTAGCCTTGAATTCTTGGAGTATCTCATCGAGAGGAAAGTGAGGGATTGAAAATGTGACAATGGTGTCCTTCTCATGCTGAGGGGTAGGAGACCCGTCTGGGAAAATGAGAGCTTTCCTTGTCAGTGCTGCCTGAGGAATGAGTGGGCTCCTGTAATCCATGTTTGTGCCCAGGGGAGGATGCAGACCTATGCAGTGAGCTGTTGCAGGAGTCCTTGGATGCCCTGAGAGCCCTGCCTGAGGCCTCGCTCTTCGATGAGAGCACAGTGTCCTCTGTGTGGCTGGAGGTGGTAGAAAGAGCAACCAGGTTCCTCAGGTCCGTCGTGACAGGGTGAGTTCTTTCTTTTCACGTCTTCCTGTGTGAATGGTTATAGCATGTTTTAAAGTTTCATTTCCCTTTTTATCTTTAGAGCTAAGAAACTTAGTAGGTTTCCCCAGAGTGCTGGTGAAGGCATTGCCACAGGGTTAGGGCTGGGGGCTCTGAAAATAGGCTTGGAATTAATGGCAAAAATTCAACTGTAATGTTGATGTTGAAAGAGCCTCCCTCCTCCATCTTGGGCTAAGAAGATTTGTTATTTATTATTGAAGAAGATTGAAAATTCTTAATTATTTCTTTGATCAGAGATAAAAGTAAGCATAGACGTGTTTTTGCCTATAGATTCTTAGGTGGTTTTAGAAATGGATTCTTTTCCACTTCTGTAGAGGAGTGTTGAATACTCTAATAGCCTTACATGTCATTGTAACTGAAAACATATCTAAACATTTTTCTACTCATGATTTGAATAATGATACAAATAATTTTGTGCTACAGAAAGTTGGAATATATCTGCTGATGTCATCGTCTTTTAGTATCTGAATGAAGACTTTTTAATTTCTATTTATTTATTGATTTATTTGTTTATTTTTTGAGGAAGATTAGCCCTGAGCTAACTGCTGTCAATCCTCCTCTTTTTGCTGAGGAAGACTGGCCCTGAGCTAACATCCTTGCCCATCTTCCTCTACTTTACGTGTGGAATGCCTACCACAGCATGGCTTGCCAAGCCATGCCGTGTCCGCACCTGGGATCCAAACTGGCGAACCTGGGCTGCCGGAGAGGAACATGTGCACTTAACCACTGTGCCATCGGGCCAGCCCCTGAATTAATACTTTTAATAAAAGCATATCTTTACAAGTTAATTGTCTACTTTAAAATTTCTGATTAAATTTGAGTAGCAAGTCTCAGAAACTTGATTAAAATATTAAAAATACATTTCTCCATGGGAGAGAGAACATAATTAACTTAACATTTTAGTGTTATTTTAAGCGTGCTGTCTTTAAGCTCTGACATTGCTTTGTTCCTGTATCCACTGTTGTCATTTCAGGGATGTTCATGGAACGCCTGGTACCAAAGGACCAGGAAGCATCCCCCTGCAGGACCAGCACCTGGCCCTGGCCATCCTGTTAGAACTGGCTGTGCAGCGAGGCACGCTGAGGTGAGGGGTACCGCAGGCTGGGAGTACTTCAGGGAAACACCTCTGTACCCAAACATCTGAATCATTTGTGATTGTAGCCAACATGTGGTGTTCTGTAATCAAAGTGCCTTGTCGCAGGACCCTCTCTCCTTTCAAACCTGGGTACACTTAGGTTTTCTTCACTTCCTTTTTTATGTTCAACTTTTAGTAGTCTAGGAACTGGGTTTTTTCCTCTTAATCTTCTTCAAATAATTATTTTTATTCCATTAATTTAAGGTCCTAGAAATTCCCTGTAGAAAGTGCTATTTGAGCTTCTTAACTGGCTTTATATTTCTTATCCACAGAAGATAGATGTCTTGTGCTAAAAGCTTGGTGTTAATTCTGTGATTTTACTGCCAAGAATTGTTTTCCTTGCATTATTTTAGTTTCCTTTCAAATCTAAAGTATTTCTTCAATTCTATTTAGCTGTCTGCTTTTATGTTTGAACCAAGGCAAAAAAATCTTAACATGTTTTTTACTAGAGCATAAAGATATTTTCTCTTTCAGCCAAATGTTATCTGCCATCCTGTTGTTGCTTCAACTGTGGGACAGTGGGACACAGGAAACTGACAATGAGCGGTCTGCCCAGGGCACCAGTGCCCCCCTTCTCCCTTTGCTGCAGAGATTCCAGAGCATCATCTGCAGTAAAGATGCCCCTCATACAGAGGGTGACACTCATGTAAGTGTCATAATGAGGCCTTCCATTTAACTAGCTCTTGTCATTTCAGTTATCGTATGAGAGTTAGACTTTTTTTTTTTTTAAGATTTTATTTTTTCCTTTTTCTCCCCAGCCCCTCGGTACATAGTTATATATTCTTCGTTGTGGGTCCTTCTAGTTGTGGCATGTGGGACGCTGCCTCAGCGTTGTTTGATGAGCAGTGCCATATGCGCGCCCAGGATTCGAACCAACGAAACACTGGGCCGCCTGCAGCGGAGCACGCGAACTTAACCACTCGGCCACGGGGCCAGCCCCGAGAATTAGACTTTTATAAACAAGACCAGAGCACATGTCCATGACATTGGTTGTCTCTAGAAGGGGGTGTGAATTTGGTGGTTACAACAGCAAGTCAGATGTGGGACAGGTGTGGGAGGTCATGGGGTGAGTTACAGTTGATGCAGCGAAATATCACATTAGCACCTTAGCATTCTCTGCACCAGTTGAAGCAACTGGTGAGTGGCCAGAGCTTTCTCTGTTCTGTAGACCCTGGGCTCTGTTTGTTCTGAATTGTGTATATTTAGTAGGAGGAATATATTTGTTGATATTTATCAACTTGTACTCTTAGAGAGACCCATCTGCTGCCTTGTTGACCACATAGGTTTCTTTCTGCTGAACTGGACCCACTGAGCCTTTGTTTTTGTGGCTTTAGTACTTGTGTGTTCCCAGCAGCCACTCATGTCTTGCTTTGGTTGTGATGGGGAGTGAGTTTAAGATGCTGTGGAAGGTGTAAAGAAGGTGGGCTTACTTTCATGAGGGAGCAAGTTAGTAGAGGTGTGAAGATGGTTAAAGGTCCTGGTGATACTTCAGGAACACAGTGTGACAGTCAAGCAGTTTCTTATGGGCACTTGCAGTGATAATGCGGCAGGGGTTGGGGTGCAGTGCAGGGAGTTGAGGCTCACCTGGAGAGGGAAAGAGTATGTGTCTGGTTCAGAGGAGGTGCTCTACCATGAGGTCTCACTGTCTACGTTGAGAGTACACATATGTATAGTTGCCCAGTGATTAATGCTTATTTGTTTTGACCTTGCTTAGGGGAGCCAGATTAGTCTTCCTCCTCCATATGCCATTTATGGAGAAGATCTCAGATCAGTGAGTGCCAGATCTGTCAGCAACACAGAGCCATGTCTAAAGTGCACACTTTTAAATAAATATTAGTAAAAGAGCATTGAACAGCATGGCTCACTTTGTTGGCTCTTTCTCTCTGTGGGGTACCTAAGTTGTCACTGTGTCTAATCCTAGGATGCTGAGGCTGGTGGTAGGACAGGGCCTGCCTGGGCCCCAGGTGAAAGCCCCTGGGACTGCTGCTTTTTAGAGGTACCAGTTTGCTTTTGCAGGTCTTTTCTGGAAAGACTTAGCCATTCCATTATGAACTTTCAGCTTAATTTTTTTCTATCACTTGGCAGTCTTTAATGATAATAAGGCTATTCTGCCTTTAGAAGAATTAGAATTATTACTTAATAGGCAAATAAAATTAGGTTTTCTTCAGAGTGGACAGTATTTATAAAAAAATTAAGTGGTTTTTGTTTTCAGTTTTCAAAGCCAGGTTGTACTGTAGTGCTGTGTTCCCAGGAAGCTTGCTCTGCGTTCTTCCAACGGTCCTTGGGGCAGTGAGCCTATAGGTTGGCTGGGGTGTGTCATTGACCTGTGCAAAGTTGGCACATGGATGATGGATATATGCAGTCGTACAGCAAGTATATAAGTGTATAGATGTGCAGTGCTAATGCATCACCAGCACTTCTCATTTGATGGCCCAAAGGAGTAGATTTACAGATAACACGTAACTGTGAATACCAAAATATCAAAAGTGGTTAAAGCATACTTTGAGTTTTTCCACCGTTTCTGAAGATGCTTGTGTACTTTTCTTCTCTAGCTTCTGTCTGGCCCCCTGAGCCCCAATGAGAGTTTCCTGAGGTATCTTACTCTTCCACAAGACAATGAGCTCGCCATTGACCTGCGACAAACTGCGGTTGTTGTCATGGCCCACTTAGACCGCCTGGCTACTCCCTGTATGCCGCCTCTGTGTAGCTCTCCGACATCTCATAAGGTGTGTGTGATAGTGATGCTTATTATTTGTATGTTATACAGGTATACCACTCCTAGATTCTCATTCTGTGCTTGTGTGTGTGGAGACTCACTTTCTCTGGTTTTGAGGGTGGAGTTGGCCTACAGCTTTTAAACATGTGTACAGTTTGAGATATTTTCTTTCTTTTTTTTTTTTTCCTTTTCTAGCCCAAAGCCGTCCGGTACGTAGTTCTGTATTTTTCAGTTGTGGGTCCCTCTAGTTGTGGCACGTGGGACACCGCCTCAGCATGGCTTGGTGAGTGGTGCCATGTCCGCGCCCAGGATTCGAACTGGTGAAACCCTGGGCTGCTGAAGCAGAGCACATGAACTTAACCACTCGGCCACGGGGCTAGCCCACAGTTTGAGGTGTTTTCAGTGTTAGAGTGAGTAATGAGCAAGCTGAGGTGCACAGGGTTAAGGACCCAACTCATTGTCCCAGGTTCCAGATTCGGGAGGCACATCCTCAGAGAACTCTCCTTTATCCACACAGCCACATGCCACCCTACCATCCCAGGGAGGTTCCAGTGCCTTTTTTGTATGCTAAGAGCTCTGAATGTGGGCTCTCTATAATGCTGGTTATAGCGGTGATGACACTAATTTACATTTGTAGAGAACCTGCCTGGACACACCCATTGAGGACCACACATGCAGTCACATCTGGTCATCACAGCATTGCCCCATTGTATCAATGGGAAGACTGCCATTTGGAGAGGCAGTGAGCTTTGCCATGGTCACACAGAATAATCCTAGTTTTGAATCCAGGTTTTTCTAACTTTTTATTTAATATGAACAGTTTTTATTTCATTTAACAGTCATTTTTTTTTTCTAAATAAGTAATAAATTCTCATGGTTCAAAAATCAAAATTGAATGCAAAGATGTGCTTTCTTGCCCCTCATCTACCCAGTTTTTCACCTGTAGCTTCTCACTTTTCTAGTCTCTCATGTATCCTTTCAGTGTTCTCTGAAATGTGTATATTAGTGGTAGCTTATTTTTTTCACTGAGCAGTATGTGCTGAGTAGCTTTCTATATCAATAAATAGAGCTTCTCCCTTTACTTATTTATTTTTTAAAAAATTGTTGAGATCATATTGGCTTATAACATTGTGTGCATTTCAGATGTACATTATTATATTTGTTTCTGTATAGACTGCATTGTGTTCACCACCAATAGAGTAGTTTCCATCGGTCACCATACATATGACCCCCTTTCCCCCTTTCTCTCTCTCCCCAGCCCTTCCCCTCTGGTAACCACCCATCTGTTATCCTTATCTATGTGTTTGTTTGTTTATCTTCCACATATGAGTGAAATCATATGATATTTGTCCTTCTCTGTCTGACTTATTTCACTTACCATAATACCCTGAAAGTGTTATGGTTGTCGAAAATGGCATAATTTTGTCTCTTTTTATGGCTGAGTAGTATTCTGTTGTGTGTGTGTATGTATACCACATTTTTTTAATCCATTCATCTGTTGATGGGCCCTTGGGTTGCTCCCACATCTTGGCTGTTGTGGATAATGCTGCGTTGAACATAAGGGTGCATATATCTTTTTGAATTAGTGATTTCGTTTTCTTTGGATAAATACCCAGTCTATTCAGGCGAGAGAAACAAAAGAAAAAATAAACAAATAGGACCACATGAAGCTAAAAAGCTTCCTCACAGCAAAGGAAACCACCAACAAGATGAAAAGACACAACCCACAAACTGAGAGAAAATATTTGCAAGTCATATATCTGACGAAGGGTTAATTTCCCCCTTTTTTTTTAAGCAGCTCAGTATTCCACGTGTGGATGTAGCATGATTTTTTTAACCAGTCTCCTATTGGTGCACACTTATGTTGCCAGAAGTTTGCTGCTCAAATGGTGCATCTATGACTAACCTTGTACATTTGTTCCTCTGTGTGTATGCACATATGTGCCAGCATTGATGTACCTGATGTGGGTGGACACATTAGCTGATTATCACCAAATTACTCACATACAGCTTGATCCTTCTCATGCTCTCATGGTAGGGATACTTGTCTCCCAGCCTTGTGCTTAGGCTTTTGGATTTCTGCCTCTTAATGGTGTGAAATGGTAACCTGATAATGGTTTTGGGATTTTTAAATGTGTTTAAGGTCTACTTCTATTACATTTTAAGGCTCTGTTAAAATGAAATGCTGTGAAAAAATAATCTGTTTAGTCACTTTATCTTATCTGTTAACTGAGGTAATATGGAGTGTTATGAGTTATTTTGATGTTTTGAATCAGCTCCTTTCTTTACTTGCTTTGTGTTTATCTTATAGTATCTCAGTGTTACTCCTAGCATAAATTATTCTTTCTTTTGGCTAAGAAAGGCATTTTTTTGCTGCTATAAAAAATTGTTTACTTAATTTGTTACCTTACAGGGATCATTGCAAGAGGTCATAGGATGGGGTTTAATAGGATGGAAATACTATGCCAATGTGATCGGTCCAATTCAGTGTGAAGGCCTTGCCAACCTGGGGGTCACACAGATCGCCTGTGCAGAGAAGCGCTTCCTGATCTTGTCAAGGAATGGCCGCGTGTACACGCAGGCATATAACAGTGACACGCTGGTGGGTGTTCTGGGACATGTGCCTGAATTGCTTCTCTTGGGGATGGATTCTCTGTGGATGCTACGGAAGTCTAGTGTTTCTTTAAATCATTTGCTTTCTGAAGACTTATAAGCATCTGTTTATTGTATATTATTGTTCATGTTTAATAATCTCAGTCATAATCATTACTGTTAAGATTTGGGGGCAGAATTTCTTAGTTGTTAAGATCAGGAACTCCTTATAGTGACACTCATTGCCAATCATGGTTCTCTTTGGAAACTGACTTTCCAGATGTAAACTCATTTGACTTTGGGGTCTGGGCAGTAACAAATGAGGGAGTTGGCAGATTGAGATGTGTGTATTCCTGTTAAAGGAAGCTCTTCATCTCGAGCTGTGCATTTCCATTGTGCAGACGTGGCCTAGTCATGTTGCAGAGTGCTTGTAGGCTGCCTGCCATTCTGTTGGTGTTGGGTGGGGTAGCTGGACTCCCGGCCTGGCAATTGCCAGAGACTCATGTTCTTTCTGTTCAAGGAGGATTTGTTAAAGTGAGATACACAATTGTGGGGAGAATCATATGTTTTCATTGTCTTTGGACTGCTTACTAATTTTCTTCCTGTTTTTACCCTTTTAGGCCCCACAGCTGGTCCAGGGTCTTGCCTCCAGAAACATTGTAAAAATTGCTGCCCATTCCGATGGTCACCACTACCTGGCCTTGGCAGCCACTGGAGAGGTGTACTCCTGGGGTTGCGGGGATGGTGGACGGCTGGGCCACGGGGACACCGTGTATGTATGGCCCGTTCCTGTAACTGACACACTCTTTGTGTTGCTATATCCAAAATAGAGTGGGAAGGAAAAGTGTGGCTAGGTGTTTTCCAGCTGCTCTGACATGGTGGGCTAGGATGGAGAGGGCTACCAATGTGTCTCAGCCCCGAGTGACACTCCAGGAGCTCTCCTTGTGGCATAGAGGGTGACATCAGTTGTGGCATAAAGCTGCATACATTTGCGCTCTTCTCCCCCAGCTTGAACACTTCCAGCTTTTGCTGCTCCTATTATAGCTATACATACTGCACCCACACCATGGAAGTTTCTAAAGCAAATCCCACACTACTGTTCTTTTCATTCACAGACACTTCATCGTTTCCCTATCAGATAAGGTCCCCTCTTCCTAGAGCCATAATATCCTTTTCACAGATACAAAAATCAATAGTTTCTTAATATCCTATTTTGGGGAAGCTTTTGATTATTGTGAGGGACCAGAAATAAAACAGAAAATGGTTGTTCTAAATGCACTGCAAGGTTGTAAAAATGGAGTTCTGACAGCTGCCACAGAGTGATGGGAACCCTTTTATATGTTGCTATCGTGAGTGGAACCTGGTGAAGAAAACTTTGACCTCAGGTTAAAGTTGAAGATGCAGCCACTTCAAGGGTGTCAAGGCCATGAGCAGGCGTGGGCAGCAGCAGAGTCAGTAGGAGACTGGCCCGTACTCACTTCAGGGTAGAGATGGACATCTCCTGGACGAATCCCAAACCATGAAAAAAGCAGAGTGATGCATATTATGTGTTAGTATTCAGCAGAAATATTCCTAACTTGACCATATTTTAAGGAATTCAGACAAATGTGGTAAATGATAGTAAAAAACAAAGGGTGTTTTAAGTACAAAATTTAGAATTGCTACTCTCAGAGTGGAAGGTGGTGGGATTGGCGTAGGGCACCCAGGACTTGAAAGGATTGAGGTACAGGACATCCTTTATGTTATTTATAATTTAGTATGCAGAAAGTGTTTTCATAATAAAACAATACTCAGTTGAGATTGAGTAACTTGTCCATTGCTGGAGGAATTGAGGGGAGGAAAAGATATCAGTTCAGTTGACAGGAGTTGGAGAGAAACTTTGTAGGGGTTGAAACTTGAGGTGAACAGAAGGGAGAAGTGCTACCAGAGTAAGTCGTTGGCTGTCCCTGTGCCCCTGTGCACTTCTGCCTCTGTGCACTTCTGCCTCTGTGCACTTATTTATTTTGCTGAGTGGTGGGTCAAAGTGAGTAAACCATGTCTTCGGAGAGGCTAGAGTGAGCGTTACCAATCACAGTAAACATATTCTGGATTATAAGCATAGAGTATTTATCTAATTTTGAAAGTGTAGAATCAACCAGTAACACTTTTCTACCCAATTAATCCTTACTGCCTACCGCTTTTTTATTTGTAAAATATAAATTACAGTGTGATTAGTAGATGTTGTTCCTCATTTCCTCCTCATTTATTTAACAAATATGTATAAATTTCAACCATCTGCATGAGGTTTACAGATCCATCAGTTTTTAAGTGCACAATTTGATGAGTTTCAGCAAATTGCATACAGCTGAGGAACCACCACAACTGAGATACAGAGCATTTCTGTTGCCCCTGCTACTTTCTTTGGACGCTTTTGTAGTCACCCCTGCCCCTGACTTCCATCACCTGGCAACCACTATCTGCCCTCTGTCACTATGTGGTATTTTGTCTCTTTCCCTTAGCAGTGTTCCTGAGCTTCAGCTGAGTTATTGTCAGTAGTTCCTTCTTCCCTGTTGCTGAATGGTCTGTCTATGGATGGGCCACCATTTTGGACCACTGTGAGCAAAGCTGCTGTGGACTTGATTGTATGTGTCTTTAACAGACACAGTTTTGATATTCCTGCGGAATGCCATGCTTATGCCTGCTTAACAAAAAAATCATGGAGGTGTTATGTGTTTGTATTCTATATTCCTTAATTATTTCTTAAGACACCCAAAAGGCGAAACTGTCTTAATGCTCTGGTAGTTTATTCCTGAGAGTGAATTTTCTTTGCTAACACTAATAGGAAATTCTTAGAAGGGTGTTCACATTTGTTCCCTTTCTCTCTACAGGCCTCTGGAGGAGCCTAAGGTGATCTCTGCTTTCTCTGGAAAGCAGGCCGGGAAGCACGTGGTGCACATTGCATGTGGAAGCACATACAGCGCAGCCATCACTGCCGAGGGGGAGCTGTACACCTGGGGACGAGGGAACTACGGCCGACTGGGCCACGGTACGTCTGTTCTGAGCCAGCTCAAGCATGCAGTGGGAGGGTGCCTCTTATGAGGGACTTGTGGTAATGATAGTCCTGTCTATTTGAAGGCTCCAGTGAAGATGAGGCCGTTCCGATGCTGGTAGCTGGGCTTAAAGGATTGAAGGTCATCGACGTAGCATGTGGGAGTGGGGATGCTCAAACCCTGGCTGTGACTGAGAACGGTATGTAGGGTTCAAGCTGCCCTGGGTAGGTTCTCAGGATGAGGAGGACCGCTCCCCTGGAGGGAGCAGAGGAGTAGAGTGAACTTCATGTTCCATCTTTGAGTGAGTTTGCACCTCAGTGTTCTTAGGAAAGGTCCAGAAGTTACAGGACTTGTAATTTCCATTGCCTGGAGCCAGAGAACTAGTTAGCAGCTACCATCCTTCTTTGATCGTTTTATGTTTTAGCAGAAAATGAGAGGTGAAATTGAATAATTGACTTTCTCACTCATTCCTGGTTATTATTACTATATTTCCTTATGCTAAGCCCTGCTTGACTTCCTGTGGAAAATTCTGCTTAGTCTGTTTATGTGTGTTCCACAGTATGATGCTATGTTGCATGCTTGTTTTAAATTTAGTTTTGTATTTGTGTTCATTAGTGAGATTGTACTCATTTTACTTTTTTTGAGGGTACGTTCTTCAGGTTTGATGGTTAGAATCATGTTGATCTTTTAAACTATGTTTGTCAATATTGTGGATATCTGTCCTCAGAGTCATGGAGTCTGTCTGTCAGAATCTCTGGGGAGCCTCTCAGCTTGCATTCTCCTCCAGAAGTTGAATGGCAGATTGGGAATTGACTGACTTCTGGGAGTGTCTTTGGTGAGAGATCAAAGATCATTTCAGGCACTTCATTTCCACAGAGGTCTCACCCCACTGAAGAGATAGACATAAAGTCATCTTTCTTCTGCTCTTCTGAGTCTTAGAGAAAAGGTGTCTCTTCAGATATCTGAAAGGTCTTGTCTTCTGGCGTGAGGCTGGCCAAAAAGCGCCATCTTGTTGTGAAGTGTCTGTTATTGAGTGATTGATGTATCTTACAAACCTCTTAACCAGGAAGTCTTTTTTAAAATAAGCCTTACTAGGATTTGTCCTTGTATTCTTTGTGTGAAACTGCAGTGTAAGTAAAACCATATGGTGATAGTTCGACTAAATTGCCTTGCCTGGGGACTGTACATGCTGTTTACCTCACACTTGTGTTTCTTTTTTTGGGGGCGGGGGGGGTAGGAAGACTTGCCCTGAGCTAACATCTGATGCCAATCTTCCTCTTTTTTTTTTTTTTTTTGCTTGAGGAAGATTAGCCCTGAGCTAACATCTGTGCCAATCCTCCTCTACTTTCTATGTGGGATGCCTCCACAGCATGGCTGATGAGTGGAGTAGGTCCATGCCCAGGATCTGAACCCGTGAACCCAGGCTCCCAAAGCAGAGCACATGGAACTTTAACCACTCTGCCATGGGGCTGGCCCCCACACCCGTGTTTCTTTGGTGCAGATGTCACAGGGAAATGTCCCTGCTACATGACTATTTTTTGAGATGACTAGTATAGTAAAGCATCCTTCTTGTGCAATCTGGCACTGGGTGACAGGCTTGCTGAAAACACTGGTGAAAGTGAGGATTGCCAGCTGGGCTGTGTCAACAATAGGCATTTTAGCCAAAGCATATAAGTGGTGCACGTACTCTCTGATCTTTCTGAGTGGGTCTGCTGAGTTGAGCATTGCTGCTTTTCTTTCATTGACCACCTTCTAGTGTATCATCTCCAATATCAGCTTAGATGAGGAGTTGGCTGTTTTTGCAAATATACTTGTATTGGAACATAGCCATGCCAGCTCTCTTACGTAGTCTGTCACTGCTTTCCTGTGACAAGGACATAGTTGAGTATTTGTGGCAGAGACCATATCACCCACAAAGCCTAAACATACTTACCATCTCATCTTTAAGAAAAAGTTTGCTGTCTTTGGATTAGATTATTTGAAATAGAATGGAAACTTAGTCACTTATGGAACAATCTAATTTCTTTTCTCATCTTCTATAATTTTAACCTACACCTAAGTTAGTGTTTGTTTTTTTTTTTTTAGCAATTCACTTTTGTTGAGCTTTTACGAAGTATTCAGGTTAGTTTTCAGAGCAAAAAAAAAACCCACACGTTTTTATAATTTTGTTTTATTCCTTTATGTAATATTTAATTAAATTACACTAGCAAATGTTATTGGGAATAAATACAATTGTATGATTGACTCATGGTCAGCATGATGGAACAGTGCGTACAGGCAGCCCTGAGAGTGGTTGGGAGCTGCAGCAGTGTGTCATGGGCCCAGTTCCGGTTTGTGTAAAGGCAGTGGAGTTTTTGTTCTATGTTTAGTACTATGTTCAGTTGCAGTATCCTTGAGCCCAAAGTAGTAAGGGTGAGGACTTTATTATTGATTTATAGTTAAAACAAAAAGAAAACCCAAGTTTCTTTTTCTTAGTTTCTTCTACATCAACCTGAAGTATAAACTAGATTTCATTTGGTCCCTGTGTAGGTTAACAATACATATTAGTAGTCCAGATTTTCTGTTTTTGGTTATATTGATTATTTTGAGCCATTTAAAAGTTCCATTAAAATTTATAGTTATTTTTACTTAAGTATGTTTATATTTTTTAGGTCAAGTATGGTCTTGGGGAGATGGTGACTATGGGAAATTGGGCAGAGGTGGTAGTGATGGCTGCAAAACACCAAAGCTGATTGAAAAGCTTCAAGACTTGGATGTTGTCAAAGTCCGATGTGGAAGTCAGTTTTCTATTGCTTTGACGAAAGATGGCCAAGTTTATTCATGGGGAAAGGGTGACAACCAGAGACTTGGTCATGGAACAGAGGAACATGTTCGTTATCCCAAACTCTTGGAAGGCTTGCAAGGTGAGTGCAAAATGTAAACTTTTAAAACCCCTTGAGGCAGTTTGTTTAGTAATCTTTTCAAGTTTGCAGTTTTTTCTTTTCTTTACCTGACATTCCATGAATGACCTATCATTAGAAGCTTTTACTCACATTTTGATAGGTATAGATAGTATTTGGAAAGTGGATTTTCTATATTAAAAAATGGCCTGGAATTATTCTCACCAAATTTAATTTGAAACATTCAGTTTTGCTAATATTGGAGAGTTCTTTTTGTGGCAGGCACCCATTCATCACTCACTAAGCTGGCCTCAGTGAGATTAGCTTTTATTTGGTGAGGTCACCTGTAATTACACTGTAGACATCGCTAAGACTACAGATAGGCATGGTATTGTGGGAACACAGTGGGAAATGGGATTGGGTCTGCCTGGTATGGTCTCATTTGAACTTATCCTTGATGAGTAGATCCTGCTTATTTGGTTTCAAGGGCATTCAGCATGCATTTTAGGTAGAGGGGATGAATGGGAACCAAGACATGTAGGTGTGCTTTGCAGGTGTCTTCCAAAGCATGGGAGAGGTTGGTGATAGGTGTATCAAGTGGGGCCTGTAGTGCCTGATCTCAGGAGTAGGCAGACTGTTTTCTAAAGGACCAGACTGTAAGTATTTTAGGTTTGAGGGCCATATATATGCTGGCTGTCCCAATTCCTCAATTCTACTGTTGTAGCCCAAAAGCAGTCATAGGCAATAGGTAAACAAATGGGTCTGGCTGTACCCCAATACAACTTTATTCACAAAAACAGGCCTGGGGCTGTGCTTGGCATGAGGGATGAAGTTTGTTGGATCCCTGAGTTGAATTCTTGTTTGTTTATGTTTTTGCTTTCTTTGTCAAGGGAGTTTGGAAGTGAGACTTTTAAGTGGGACTTGCCAGTTCCTTTCCTGATCATTTTTATTTTAAAACATATTAATACCCTGATGACTAGAAGTTTGTGTACTCATGTGGTGTTTATTATTTTCTAAGCCTCTGAGATAAGTTGTAGAATAATATAATCGGTTGTATGTTATTGGAGCTGTATTTGAATTGCATTTGCCTTCTTTATATCCCCTTCATTTAGTGAAGGAAATCAACTTCCTCAGCTACATTTATTAGATACAGAGATAGCTTTCAATGACAATGTTTAAGTGATTGTTGATATAATCATTTTGGTTGTTGTTAACTTACAATAGGCTCATAGGATAGAATTGTTCCCCTTATTGTAGTAGAGTTTTTTAGCGAATTATTTATGTTGACAATTCTGAAAACATTCCGTGTTAGTCATGTTAGATTTACTAATAAGCAAAAGTAGAATACTTTGCTAATACTATTTAAATAGAAAAAAATATATTTCATGTCATTTGGCTTGGGAGAAAAATGGATTTTGATTTAGGAAACTTCCTCGATGAAGAGTGTACTTTATCATTCACCAAGATAGATCATGATCTGGGCCATAAAATACACTATCAAATTTAAAAGAGGAGAAACCAACAGTGTCTGCTCTCAGACCACAGTGGAATTAAACCAGATATCAGTAACAGAAAGATACCTGGAAAATCTCAAAATGTGTGCAGATAAAACAGCAAACTTCCAAATAACATGAGTCAAAGAAGAAATCTCAAGAGAAATTTTAAAATATTCTGTACTAAATGAAAATGAAAACACAACTTATCAAAATTTGTGGTATGCAGTGAAAGCAGTGCTTTGAAGGAAATGTGTAGCCTTGAATGTATATATTAGAAAAGAAAAAAGATGCAAAATCAATAATCTTTCTGTGTAGCAAAGGAAACTATCAACAAAATCAAAAGACAACCTACAGAATGGGAGAAAATATTTGCAAATTGTGTATCTGATAAGGGGTTAATATTCAAAATATATAAAGAACTCATAGAACTCAATAGCAAAAAAACAATCCTATTGAAAAATGGGCAGATCTGAATAGACATTTTTCCAAAGAAGACATACAGATGGCCAACAGGTACCTGAGAAGGTGCTCAGCATCACTAATCATCAGGTAAATGAAAATCAAAACCACAGTGAGGTATTGCCTCACACCTATTAGAATGGCTCTTATCAAAAAGACAAGAGATAATAAGTGTTGGTGAGGATGAGGAGAAAAGGGAACCCTTGTACACTGTTGGTAGGAATGTAATTGGTATAGCCACAATAGAAAACAGTATGGAGGTTCCTCAAAAAATTAAAAATAGAATTACTATAATATCCAGCAATTCAGCTTTTGGGTGTTTATCTGGAGGAAATGAAAACACTAACTTTAAAAGGTATCTCTACCCCTATGTTCATTGTAGCATTGTTTGTGATACCCAAGGCATGGAAACAACCTAAGTGTCCATCAGTAGATGAATGGATAGAGAAAATGTGGTGTATATATATATCACACATATATATCAGTATAATTTGTATCTATCTGTATATGTACACACACAGTGGAATATTATTCAGCCATAAAAAAGAAAGAAAATCCTGCCATTTGCAACCACATGGATGGACCTTGAGGGCATTATGCTAAGTGAAATAAACCAGACAGAGAAAGACAAACACTGTATGAGCTTACTTATAGGTGGAAGCTAAAAAAACCAAAAGCCAAACTTGTAGATACAGAGAACAGATTTGTGGTTGCTAGAGGCAGGAGTTGGAGAGTGGGTGAAATGGGTGATGGTGGTCAAAATGTACAAACTTCCAGTTATAAAATAAGTAAGCCCTGGGAATGTAATATATAGCATGGTGACTATAGTTAAAAATACTGTATTGTTTATTTGAAAGTTGCTAAGAGAATAGATTTTAAAAGTTCTCATCATAAGAAAAAAAATTTCTAGTCATGTGTGATGATGGATGTAAATAGTATCTGAGTTTTTGCCTTAAGAAACTAGAAAAAGGAGAGCAAATTGAATCCAAAGTAAGAAGGAGGAAAGAAATAGTGAGAATTAGAGCAGAAATTAGTGACATTGAAAACAGGAAATCAATACAAAAGAGCAATGAAACCACAAGCTGGTTGTTTGAAAAGATCAGTAAAGGCAATAAGCTTCTAGCCAGGCTAAGAAAAAAAGAGAAGAGAGGACACAAATTACTAGCATCAGAAAGGAAAGAGGAGACATCACTATGGATCCTGTGAACATTAAAAGGATAGTAAAGGAATGCTATGAATAACCCTATGCCCTAAAATTTGATAACCAAGGTGAAATGGACCAATTCTTTGGAAGACACAGTTTGTCAAAACTCACACAAAAAAATAAACAAACTGAATAGACTTATCTCTATTAAAGAAATTGAATCAGTAATAGAAACAGAAAGCCTGAGGCCCAGATGAGTACAATGATGAATTCTACCAAATATTTAAGGAAGAAATTATACCAGTTCTCTACAATATGTATCAGAGGATAGAAACAAAGGGAGTACTTCCTAACTCATTCTGTGAGGCCAGCATTACCCTATTACCAAAGCCAGCAAAGACATTACAAGAAAGGAAAACTACAGACCAATAGCTTATGAACATAGATGCAAAAATCCCCAACAAAATATTAGCAACTTGAATCCAGCACTGTATAGAAAGAATCATACATCACAACCAAGTTGAATTTATTTCACATATGGCAGGCTAGTTCAACAGTATAAATCAATTAATATGATTCATCAAATCAACGTGAAAAATCACACGATCGTATCAATAGATGCAGGAAAAGCACATGGTAAAATTCAACACCTATTCGTGATAAAAACTCTCAGTAAACTAGGGATAGAGGGAAGGTCCTCAACTTGATAAAGAATATCTACAAAAAACCTACAGCTGACATCATACTTAATGGTGGGAAACTTGAAGTCTTCCTACTAAGATCAGATACAAGGAAAGGATGTCTCGTCTCACCATTCCTTTTCAAAATCATACTCCTAGCTAACGCAGTAAAACAAGAAAGTATATAGATTGAGAAGGAAGAAATAAAACTGTTTTGTTCACAGATGACATGATTGTCTGTGTGGAAAATCCTAAAGAATCGACAAAAAAACTCCTGGAACTAATAGGGATTATAGCAAGGTTGTAGGATACAAAGTTAATGTACCAAAGTCAGTCACTTTCCTGTGTACCAGCAACAAACAAGTGGAATTTGAAATTAAATAAGTAATATCATTTACAGTAGCATCCCAAAAATGAAATACATAGGTATAAATCTAACAAAATCTATACAAGGTCTATATGCGGAAAACTACAAAACTGATAAATGAAATCAAAGAACTAAATAGATATTCTATGTTCAAGGATAGGAAAACAAAGTTTTAATACAAAAAAGAGTATACGTTGTGTCGTTGTACCTTGGGACAGGAGAATACGATCTAGTAGTTAATTAAAAATACACTTGTTTCTTTATGAATGAAAATCTAAATTAGGAGGAAAAATAACAGATCCTTTTCATACCCTAGCATTTTATTTGCAGGCTGTAAGTCTTAACTAGTAAAACATAACAGGAGTTTTAATAGCATACATGAAGCAGATGAATTGTGCATAATATTAAAGCAATGAATTATCCTTTCGAAGTTGACATTAAATGCCTTCTGACCTTAGTGGCCTGGTGTAAATGTTTTTATTGCAACAGAAGCCATAGGTGTGAAGCTGTATCTGCATCACTCTTTCCTCCTAGGGAAGAAGGTGATTGATGTGGCTGCAGGCTCCACCCACTGCCTGGCTCTGACTGAGGACAGTGAAGTCCACAGCTGGGGGAGCAATGACCAGTGCCAGCACTTTGACACCTTGCGTGTGACCAAGCCAGAACCCTCTGCGCTGCCAGGATTGGATACCAAACATATAGTTGGAATTGCCTGTGGACCTGCCCAGGTACTGAGTATAGAGCTTGGTTAGGTATTTTGTAGAATTTTGGTTTCGCATCATTCATTGTTAGTATGTAGAAATAGCATTGGCTTGTGTGTGTTATCCTTATATCCTGTAGTTGTACTAAACTCACTTACTAGTTCTAGGAGCTTCATTGTCAATTCCTTGGGATTTTCTTCAGAAGCAATTATATTGTCTGCACGTAGAGACATTTTTACTTCTTCTTTTCCAGTATGTGTGCCTTTTATTTCTTTCCCTTGCCTTCTTGCACTGGCTGGGACGTCTAATATGTTGAGTAAGAGTGATGACAGGGGACGTCCTTGCATTGTTCCTGATTGTAGGGTGAAAGCATTCAGTCTTTCACCTTTAACTATGATGTTAGCTGTAGTTTTTGTTTTTGTTTTTTGTTTTTGTAGATGCCTTATTATCAGATTAAGGAAGTTTCCTTTAACTCCTACTTTTTCAAGAGTTTTTTTTAATCCTGAGTAGACGTTGAATTTTGTCAAGTACTTTTTCTTCTCAAATGATATGATCATCTTGTTTTTCTTTAATCTGTTTACACGATCGATTTTCAAATATTGACCAAACCTTGCATTACTAGAATAAACCCCACTTGGCCATGGTGTATTATTTTTATATATTGCTGGATTTGATTTGCTAATACATTGTTGAGGATTTTTCTTTCAATGCTCGTCAAAGATACTGGTTTGTGGTTTTCTTCTGCTGTCTTGACTTTATCAGGGTAAAACTGGCCTCATAAAAACTGTTGGCAAGTGTTCCTTCTTCTGTTTTCTAGAAGGGATTGTGTAGAATTAGTGTTATTTCTTCTTTAAATGTTTTTCTCTGAATCCATCTGAGCCTGGAGATTTCTTTCTCAAAAGATTTTTAACTACAAATTTAATTTCTTTAATAGATAATAGAACTATTCAGAGCATTTCTTCTTGGGTGGCTTTTCTTGCTTTGTGGTGCTCAAGGAATTGGTCCATTTCATCTAAGTTGTCTAATCTTTGTGTATAAAGTTTTCCTTAGTATACTCTTAGGAACTTTTTGAAATCTTTGGGGTCTACAGTGATATCCTCTCTTTCATTCCTGATATTGGTAATTTGTGTCTTTTTTCTTTGTCAGTTTTGGTAGAGGTTTATCCATTTTGTTGATCTTTTCAAAGAACTAGCTTTTAGTTTCATTAATTTTTCCTGTTGTTTTTTACTTTCAATTTCATTGGTTTCTACTCTGTTATCTTTTTTCCCCTTCAGCTTGTTTTGGGTTCCCTGTGCTCTTTTTTTTAAGTTTCTTCAGGAGGAATCTTAGGTTGTTGATTTTAGAACTTTCTTGTTTTGTAATATATAAGCACTTAATGCTATAAATTTTCCTCTAAACAGTGTTGTAATTGCACCCATAAATTTTGATATATTTTCATTTTTGTTCAGTTCACAATATTTTGGGGGCCGGCCTGGTGATATAGTGGTTAACTTCGCTCACTCCGCTTTGACGGCCTGGGGTTCATGGGTTCAGATCCCAGGTACAGACCTACACACCACTTATCAAACCATGCTATGGTGGCACCCCACATATAAAATAGAGGAAGATTGGCACAGATGTTAGCTCAGGGCCAATCTTCCTCACCAAAAACAAACAAACAAATTTTTGCTAGTGTCTCTTGAGAATCACTCTTTGACCTATGGATTATTAACTGTGTTCTTTAATTTCAAACTGTTTGGACATTGTTTTGTTATCTTTCTGTTACTGATTTCTAGTTTAATTCCATTGTGATTAGAGAACACACTCTATGATTTCAATTCTTCTAGATTTGTTAAGATTTATTTTATGTCTCTGGATGTTTTCTCTTAGTGTACTTAAAATGAGTATGTATTTTGCTGTTGTTGAGTAAAGTGTTCTACAAATGTCAATTAGTTTCAATTCATTGATGGTATTATTTAGTTCTAGATCCTTTCTGATTTTCTGTCTACTTTTTCTATCTACTTTTCTATCTCTTCCTAGGAAGATAGTATTGGTATCTCCAAGTACAATTGTGGATTTGTCCACTTCTCTTTTTGGTTCTATCAGGTTTTTTTAATATTAATGCTTTTGATCATTAAAAAAATGTGGTAAAATATACAATGGCATTAAATACATTCACAGTCTTGTGTAACCATCACCCCTGTCCATCTCCAGAACTTTTTCATCATCTGAAAAAGAAATTCTTTACCTATTAAACAATAACTCTCCATTTCTCCTTCCCCTCACCCTTGGTAACCTCAAATCTACTCACAATCTCTACTAATTTGCCTATTTGAAGTGGAGTTATATATCTGATCTTTTGTTTCTGGCTTATTTCACTTAAATTAATTGGCATAAAATTTCCAGGTTATCTATGTTGTAGCATGGATCAGGATTTTATTCCTTTTAAAGGCTTAATAATTCTGTTTTGTATATATATCCCACATTTTGTTTATCCATTCCTCTTTCACTGGACACATGGGTTCTTGGTACTTTTTGGCTATTGTGAATAATGCTGCTATGAACATTAGTGTACAAATATCTGTTTGAGTCTCTGCTTTCAATTTTTTTTTTTTTAAGATTTTATGTTTTTCCTTTTTCTCCCCAAAGCCCCCTGGTACATAGTTATATATTCTTCATTGTGGGTCCTTCTAGTTGTGGCATATGGGATACTGCCTCAGCGTGGTTTGATGAACAGTGCTATGTCCGCGCCCAGGATTCGAACCAACAAAACACTGGGCCGCCTGCAGCGGAGCACGTGAACTTAACCACTGAGCCATGGGGCCAGCCCCCTCTGCTTTCAATTTTTTTGAGTATGTATCTAGGAGTAGAATCGCTGGATCATACAATAATTATGTTTAACTCTTTGAGGAACCGCCGTACTGTTTCCCACAGCAGCTGCATGATTTTTACATTACTACCAGATATCCACCGTGGTTTCAGTTTCTCCACATTCTTGCCAACAATGGTTATTTTCCTTTTTGTTTTTAGCCACCCTAAGGGGTATGAAGTGGTATCACATTGTGGTTTTGATTTGTGCTTTCCTATTGGAAAAGATGTTGAGCATCTTTTCATGTGCTAATTGAATATTTGTATATCTTCTTTGGAGAAATGTCTATTCAAGTCCTTTGCCCGTTTTTCAATTGGATTTTTTCTTTTTTTCTTTTTTTTTTGAGTTATACAAGTTCTTGATGTATTGTGGACCTTAATCCCTTATCAGGTGTATGATTTACAACTATTTTTTTCCTCCCATTCTGTGGTGTTTTCTCATTCTGTTGATAGTGTTCTTTGATGCACACAAGTTTTTAATTTTGAGTAAGTCCCCTTTATTTTTTTCTTCTGTTGTCTGTGCTTTTGGTGTCATATATATCTAAGGAATTCATTGTCATGCACTCTTTCCCCAGTGGTTTCTTCTTACACTTTTATAGTTTTACCTCTTATGTTTAGGTCTTTGATACGTTTTGAGGTAATCTTTCAGTATAGTGTAAGGTAATGATCCAACTTGATTCTTTGGAGGTTTCTCAGCCCATTTGTAGAAAAAATTTTCCTTTCCACATTGAATAGTCTTGGCACTTGTCAAAAATCATTTTATTATATAGACAAGGGTTATTTCTGGGCTCTGTGTTCTATTTCATTGCTCCCCATGTCTGTCTTTATGCGTGTACCACACTGTTGGTTACTGCAGTTTTGTAGTAAGTTTTGAAATAGGAAGTGTGAGTCTTCCAACTTTGTTGTTCTTTTTCAAGATTGTTTTGGTTATTTTGGGTCCCTTGAGATTCCATATGAATTTTAGAATTTTAGAATCTATCAGTTTTCGTATGAGAGTTTTGAAGCTGTGTTTTTAGGTGAATATACATTTAGGATTGTTTTGTCATTTTGGTAAATTGACTCTTCTATCAATATGTAATGTCCCCCTTTATTCTTGTTTTTCCTTGCTCTGAAGTCTCTGTTGTCTGATTTAATGTAGGTACTCCAGTTTTCTTTTCATTTAATTAGTGTTTGCATACTGTAACTTTTCCACCCTTTCACTTGAAAACAAATTTTTTTAAATTATAGATTCATAGGAAGTTGCCAGTATGGTACAGTCTTATTCACTATAGCTATATCAGAAGTCTATTTTCTGCTTCCTTTGCCTTTCTGTATAAAATTTAGAATAATCTTGTCTATATGTGCAAGAAGGTCTTGCTTGCACTTGCACAAGGAATTGTATTCAACCTGTTATCAGTTTTTGGAGAATTGACATTTTTGCTTTATTGACTCTTCCAATCTATGCAAATAAGTATGTCTAAACATATATTTACATCTTTGATTTCTTTCATCAGCAGTTTCAGCATACAAATCATGTACATGTTTTGTTAGATTTATACCTTTTGCTTTAATCTGCTTGTTTCATTATGTGTATAGTGAGTTTCTTGGGTGCTATGTACAGTTGCATCTTTTTTTTCTTTAATCCTTGTGTCAATGTTTCTTTTAATTGGTATATTTAGATTATTTACATTTACTGTAATTATTGACGTGTAGACTTAAGTCTTCCATTTTATTGGTTGGCTTTTTTCTCTTTTCTATTATTTCTTCCTTTATTTTGTTTTCTTGCTCTTTTGGGAGCAAATAAACATTTTTTTAGTATTCCATTTAACTTCATTTAGTTTGAATTTATCTCTTTTTATAGTTTTTTCAATGGTTGCTCTAGCAATTACCATATACATAGTTAACTCTTTGGAGTCTACTTAGAATCAATATTTTACCACTCTAATTGGAATGTGGAAACCTGTTTAATTTCCAAGTACTTGGAGATTTTTCCAGTTATTTACATCTAGTTTATTTTTATTTTTAGTTTAAGTTTCTGTTGTTGGTTTCTAGCTTAATTTTATTATGTTCAGAGAACATATTCTGTATGATTTCAATTCTTTTAAATAGTCAAGAATTATTTTATAACTTAGAATATGGTTTATTGTGTTAATGTTCCTTGTGTCCTTGAAACTAATGTGTATTCTCTTGTGGTTGGGTGAAGAGTTCTATAAATGTCAATTTGATCTACTTCATTGATGGTTTTGTTCATTTCTTTTAAATCCTTGCTGATTTTCTGTCTACTTCTTCTATCTGTTATTAGGAGGGTAGTTTTGATATGTTCAACTGTATTTGTGGATTTATCTGTTTCTCTTCTCATTTCTATGAGTTTTTACTTCTATGTGTTTTGCAGTTTTGCAGTTTTGTTGTTAGAAGCATATACAATTCAGCATTGTTTTGTCTTCTTGGTGAATTGACCTTTTTATAATTATATAATGTTCCTCTTTAGCCTTGATAATTTCTTTCCTCTGAAGTCTGCTTTGTCTGATAGTAATATAGCCACTTTCCATCCCTTTACTTAGCCATTTTTTGTCTTTATATTTAGGGTAGATTTCTTGTAGATACCATATAGTTAGGTTTTGTTTTTCATACATCCTGGTAATCTCTATCTTTTTGTTTATATGTTTAGACCATTTAAATTTAATGTAATTATTTATAAGTTGGATTTGTGTCTACCATTATTTGTTTTTTGATTGCTCTTTTTTTGTTGTTTATCTTTTCATGACTTCTTTTGGATTATTTCTATAATGTTTTGTATAACTTTTGTAAAATTCCATTTTAACTTATTGAGCATATATACCTAACCTTTCATTGTCTACTTAGAGTTACTTTTGTGACTCTTCAAGTAGATTGTGATCCTCAAGGCCATCATTTAATGTGAATTAATAATTTTGAGAGTGAAAAGATATTTTAAAAAGTTTTTACCTTTTTATTTATAGTAAAATGAGATGGGGTAGTGAAATGAGAGAAAATTAGAAATCGATACCATGTGAGCTAGACAACCATGAAAGTACATGTGCATTTGAGACAATTTGAGTGATGCATGAGTAATAATTTAAGGCATCTTCATTATTCATAATGATGAATCTCTCCCGTGGAACAGACCAATAGCTGACTGTGTAGATTCATTTTAGGTTCTTGTGTTTCTTCCGTAGAGTTTTGCTTGGTCATCTTGTTCTGAGTGGTCCATTGGCCTCCGTGTCCCTTTTGTGGTGGACATCTGCTCAATGACTTTTGAGCAGCTGGACCTCCTACTACGGCAAGTGAGTGAGGGGATGGATGGCACTGCTGATTGGCCCCCACCCCAAGAGAAAGAGTGCATGGCTGTGGCGACGCTGAATCTTCTACGACTTCAGGTATTAATTGTTTCCTTTCCTCTCCCTCCTTTCGGAAGTGTCTAAGGTATTTGCAGTGTTTATGCATATTGAAGGGTATGGGTTTTAGCCTAAGTGAACTGCTAATGAAAAATTTAAAGTATTTTGAAGTAAGATTATAATGGAGTGTATGAGGCTTAAAAAAATCAGTCTAGTTTATGTTTATCCTGGAAGTCAGTCTTAGCCTGCAAGTAAAAGTGTGTATAGATTGTGTTATTTCTGCTGTAATCAGCTTGTTTATAGTCGTCAGGGGGTCAGTCTTGAATTTACTGTTGTTGTGCGTGGAGAAATGACTGAACAAGACAATAGGTGATTGAGCAACCAGCTGAATGTGCTAACCAGTCTCTCCTCTGGACTCTGAAAGTTCCACTCAGTAAGCTCGGCTCCCTCCAATAGTACCTCCACTTTATCAGGGAAATTTAAGGTCAAAGGTCAAAATAAGAAAAACTACTATGAAAATATATATATATTCTTTAAGTAAAACTATAGCTGAAATCTGTGGTCATCATATTTTCCTTGGTAATAAAATCATATGATTTACTGTCAAGAGAACAGATTTTCTTGACAAACTAATTTTTCCCCTTTATAATGCAAGGATTTCTGTGTAACCCATCGTGTCCTTCTTCTGTGCCCGTCCCTTTTTTGCCTTGGCTTTTAAAAAGCACAGAACTGAATGTAATGTTTAATTGCATTAATCAAATTATCAGAAGTTTGGAGAAACTTCTCTCCCAGAAGTCTTCTACAGGAGTTCATCTATTAGGACACCTGTGGTATACTGTTCCTTCCATGGATCTGCCCAGTTGTTGGTTGTTTCCCATGCTTTGTAGTAGTGTTGCTGTCCTGGTCAGTGCTGTGGAGAAAGACCTTGTACATGTCTTAGGCTTGATTCCTTTTGGTCCATCTTTGCCTGGTGACGTATGTTTTTCCATTGCTTTATTCTGTCTTCTTAGGTCCTTATGTTTTAGTTGTGTCTTTTTTTAAATTGGTTTATAAAGCTCGATTCTTAAAAAGAATCCAATTTGAGAGTCTTTATTCAAAAGGTAATTTAATTCTTTTACAATTATTGTGATTCCTAATGTATTTCAATTTAGGTCTTCTGATTTAGTTTTATGTAAGTTTGTTCTTCATTTTATTCTCTATTGATCAAGTTTCTAAAAAAGATTTTTTCTTTTCAAATCCCTTTTATTGTTTCTAAGTTTTTCTTTGATTTCTGGACATTAATCATGTACAAAAAAGTTAAATATTTGTTAATTCCACAAAGTGTTAGGTTAATTGTTACTTCTCTTCCTGAAACCTATAAGGTTATAGGATGCGTTAAACCTAAACTCCCCTTTCCTCCTCCACTGTTTTAATTGTCAAGTAGTCTTATTATTACATTGGATCCAAGGCAGACTGTCTTTTTGTGTGTGCTTCTAAAAGAAGAATGCTCCCAATTGAAATGTGTAAGATACATTCTGAATTTAGAGATGTTAAGACGGGATACATAAAAATGCCTCTTGGGATTTGTGAAATATAGAAATTATTTTTTAACTTTATCCCAATTAATTATCATATCATCATCATTTTTTAAGAGGCCGTACTTAGTTATATCATCTTTTTTCTTTTTTGAAACAATTTTTGTCATTGTTGCTTATATCCTTTCCCTCCTCCCTTATACTCCCTCCTTCAGAAAGTTAGTTATAAAGTCTGAAAACTGTTCACTTCAACCCCTCTTAAGAGAGTTTAACAAGATTTAGCTTTTTGGATTACTGTTATTTTATCAGCATTTTGAAGATGTTCTATTCTCTTCTGACCTTTATTGTTTCCTATGAGAAATCTTAAATTTGTGCAGTTGTTGTATCTTTGTAGCTAATTTGTCTTTCTCCTTGGCAGGGTTTCATATTGTTATATCTTTGTTTCGTAATTTTAATACATTATGTCTAGATGAGGCTTTATTTTTGTGTATTTAAGTTGAGGTTATGGTCCTCATTCAATCTGAGATTATATATCTTTGTTAAATTTTGAAAAGTCTTCACTATTTACCATTGAAAATTGCTCTCTCTTTTTAATTTATGTTTTCTGTTGGAGAAGTCCTAATAAATGTAAGTTGAACTTTCTCATTTTATCTTCCCAAGTATCACAACTTCTTTGATATTTTTAAATCTCTTTATCTTTTTTTTTTTTCGTGAGGAAGTTTGGCCCTGAGCTAACATCTGTGCCAATCTTTCTCTATTTTGTATGTGGGACGCTGTCACAGTATGGCTTGATGAGCAGGGTGTAGTTCCATGCCTTGTGAACCCCGGGCCACTGATGTGGAGTGTGCGAACTTAACCACTGCACCACCACGCTGACCTCACTCTTTATCTTTTTTAATGCTCACTTTATCTTTTCATTCTGCCTTCTGAGTGGTTTACTCAGCGTTCTCTTTCGGTTCACAAATCCTTTCTTTAGTTGAATGTTCTGTATTTTTGAATTGTCCATTTATTTAACAAATACTTATATGATCTCTGCTTTACACATATTATCTCACTAAATCCCTGTGCCAGCCCTCTGAGGTGAGACCATCGATCTGTATTGCACAGATTACAGGTGGGGAGGCACAAGATGTTCAGGCCTGTTCCCAGATTGGCTACCCAGTGCACAGAGGTTCAGGGCTGGGACCTGGGGTGTAGGTTCTTCACACCTCTGCCTTGAGATTTTTATTCCTGTAGTTGTTTTCCTCACTTTTAGAATTTATATTTGGGTTCTTTTCAAGGCTTTCGTTTTACTCATTATATAGTCCCATCTTCTGGGTTCTGTTCCTTCCTTGATCTCTAAGAACATTTTCTTATTTTATGGAATCTTTCCAATATTTTTATTGCTGCCATCTCTTGGGGCATGTGTTTTGCCTCTTACTCTGTCTATGACTCTCCCCCATGGTGACCTAGTATGGCTTGTCTTTTCTTACTCTGAGACTGCCTTCAGGGGAAGGTTTGCTAGGGGTACCCCTATCACCTTGGCTGTGGAGATTTCCACAGAAGGCAGCTTTGTATTTACATCTCTGAGGTTCCATGAGTTTCTCAGGCTCTAGATGAGTTTCAGTGTTTGACTTGTGGTATCTATACCTAGATGGTTGGTATAAATTGATTTCACATCTGCTCATGGTATAGGCCGGGTCTCTGATTTCTTTTGGGGTCTGTTTCTACCCAAAGCCTTGTGTGGTAGAGTGTTGCCCTCAGGCCCTGGCTACCTGACAGACAGGTGGTCTTGAGCAACTCCCAGCCTTCTGCAGGAAGCCCAGGTGCAGTGGGCTTTCATGAGCAGTGTGGGTCTCAAGCTCCAAGGCTTTGATCTGTTCTCAGAGTCCAGAATCTCTTGGCTCCTGCTGTGTGTGTCTGTGTGAGTTCTGGTTTGGCCCTTGAGGAGTTTCCTTATATACTGTCAGCTTGTGTATATAATATTTTAACCTTTTTTTTGTTATATTATATTCTCTATTTCTCTGTGTTTGATGCAGATGGTTGGGGGTTGGGTGGAGGTTGCTATTTCCACATGGTTTAACTCTTTGTTAATCTTGACCTTTCCCACGTACATATTTATAGTTTGGTTTAAATATTGCACTTAGAAAATACCTTGCTATGGATTCTCAACAGCTATGGATAAAATTTCTTTAGTCCAGTATAAAAAAATACATATACTGGACGTTTTTCCTTTATTATTTGAATAAAACTTAATTTGAGGTATTATTTAATTTTTAGAAAGATTTGAAATCCACTTATTTTTAGGGCTTCTAAGTGAAAATTGTTTTTCTCCTTTCAGTTGCATGCTGCCATTAGTCACCAGGTTGACCCAGAATTCCTTGGTTTAGGTCTGGGCAGCGTCCTCCTCAACAGCCTGAAGCAGACTGTGGTGGCCCTGGCCAGTAGTACGGGCGTGCTAAGTACCGTGCAGGCAGCTGCCCAGGCTGTGCTGCAGAGCGGGTGGTCCATGCTGCTGCCTACTGCTGAGGAGCGGGCCCGGGCACTCTCTGCTCTCTTGCCCTGTGCAGGTAGGCTTGGGGGATGAGCAGGGATGAGGGGGTGGGGGTTGGGCACAAGAGAGGGTGCGGGAGAGGATGGCACTTACCTCACATTGGCAAAAACACTTTCCCTTTTCCAGTTTCAGGCAACGAAGTTAACATAAGTCCAGGTCGGCGATTTATGATTGATCTTCTGGTGGGCAGCTTGATGGCTGATGGAGGCTTAGAGTCAGCGTTAAATGCAGCCATTACTGCAGAAATCCAGGTATGGCCCTAGGAATGTGTGTGTGAGCCTACAGAGGTGATTTTACCCGTCAGTGAGCTGAGATTGAAACACCATGCTCGTGGTCATGAAGAAATAACAACCTTTTGCCAGAATTAGTGAAAAACTGAAGCACAAAACTTTTAGTAACATCCAAATATTTTCTTTAATTAAAACTTTTTTATCTTAATAGTTTTAAAAAATTTATTGAGGTATTAAGTATGATAAAATGCACTTACTTTAAGTGTCAATTTAGATGGCTTTGACCCATACCCTGTTCATATTAGAAATCATTTCCATCACCCCAGAAAGTGTTTTTGTGTCCCTGCACTTGAAATTAGGACACTCCCCTGCCTCCCTCAGATTAAATTACTTTTGTCTGTTCTAAATCTCACATAAATAGAATCATGTTGTATGTACTCTTTTGTGTCTGCTTTATTTTGCCTTGATAAGGATTTTCAGATCTTCTATGTTGCATGTATTGTTACTATGTTTTTACTGTTGAGGCATAGTCCATGGTATGATTCTGGCATTATTTGTCTATCCATTCTCCTGTTGACAGACATTTGATTGCTTTTGAGTCTCTATAGTGGCTTTGATCATGCTGTGTACAAATCCTGTAGTGAACATGTGTTTTTTCTTTAAATTAGAATTTGCTGGGTCCCAGGGTGACTGTCTGTTTATAGTTTCCCAAATGGCTGTGCCATTTACATTTGAACCAGCCTGTATGAGACTTTCTTGACCTTACCAACATGATGCATGGTGATGCTTTTAACTTTTGCTATTCTGGAGAGGTATGGTTACAATTTGTATTTGCATGTGCTTATTGGCCATTCATAGCTTCTTTTGTTGCATTCATTGTTGTAGTAGTTTTTGATTTAAAAAACTGTGCTGATAAAATTAGATGAAGTGACTGTATTAAAAATATCTGAGGGGCTGGCCTGGTGACACAATGATTGGGTTTGCGTGCCTCTGCTTTCGTGGCCTGAGATTCACAGGTTTGGATCCTGGGTACAGACCTACACACTGCTTATCAAGCCATGTTGTAGTGCGGTGTCCCACATATAAAATGGAGGAGGATTGGCTCAGGGAAAATATTCAAGCAAAAATAGGAAGATTGGCAGCACATGTTAGCTCAAGGCTAATCTTCCTCACCAAACGAAACAAACAACAAAACAAGACTTTAAAAACATACTTTGATTCCATTGGAAACGTTAGAAGAAATTGTCTTTGTAGCAATGTTAGTAGCAACCACCATTCCTTGTGTACCTATTATTTTCCAGGTACTGTGCTATGTACTTTACTTTAGTTTTTTCTTTTAAGCTTGTCAACCATGTTGAGTGGAAAAAGTTGTTTTTAAAATTCCACTTTATAGATGTGGACATAAGAACCACAGAAATTTAGTGATTTTCTAAGGTATTATGACTAGTGAGTGGCAGGTATGCTGGCCACACATGGACCAGACAAGTAACCTTAACATGACCCAAGCACTATTTTTAGAACCTCTTAATTTAGTTGACAAATGTTTATTCTATGCTTCCTAATAGAGGGAGGGACCGGTGGGGAGCAGGGGGTGGCAGGGGGCAAGGGTGGCGCTCTGATAATAATTGTTGCCTAAAAAATAGCCAAAAGGCTATTTATTTCAAAACAGAGATGTTTTGAAGCTACAGAAAGGCATTAATAAAAAAACTCACCATTTAGGAATAACCATTGTTAATATTTTTGGTGTAGAGTCTTCCAGATTTTTAAAAGTGCAGATATTTACTAACAATATTCATTATGGTGCCAGAATTGATTTCAGTGATCTATCGAGTTTTTTCTTTTTCACTCCTCAGGTTGCCGTGTTTTTTCTGTGGAATGTTCAACTGCTATGTCCGTTTGTTCTGTTGCTTCGGGGAAGTCTGTCATATGTAAAGGGAATCATTTCTTCTTTTTTGTTTTTTTTTAAACAACTTTCTGTTGTTGACACTTTAGGTTTTAGATATTTTTACTACTATAAATAATTTTTAATTACATTCTTGTAGATAATAAGTCATTGAGTATAAGAATGATTATTAGGAAGAAGTTCCAGAAATGAAACTGTTGAGTCAAAAGCACGCACATTTTTCAGCTTTCTGATCCATGTTGCTGCCTTAGCCTTGAGAATGGGTGGCCCAGTTCCAATCCCACCACTGAGTCATGGTCTTTGTCCCCACACCCCTCAGAACTGGGGAAGACTGTTTATGTTTAGACTGTTCTGACTTTCGCCATTAGAAAATAATGCCCAGAAGTAAAGAACTTTGTTTTTGCACAGTAAATTTGGTTACTAGAAGAATGCTTGCTACGTAGTAGGTTCTCAGGAATATTGGTTGCATTTGACTAGCAAAAGCTACCTCCCTTTAAAATTTTTTTAAATAATAGCTTTATTGAGCCATAATTCACATACTATACAATTCACTCTTTTAAAGTGTATAATTCAGTGTTTTTTTTGTATATTTAGAGATTGTGCAACTATCATTACCACTATCTAATTTCAGAACATTTTTATCACTCCAAAAAGAAAGCTCTGTGCCCCTTA
This sequence comes from Equus quagga, assembly GCF_021613505.1. Classification (NCBI taxonomy): domain Eukaryota; kingdom Metazoa; phylum Chordata; class Mammalia; order Perissodactyla; family Equidae; genus Equus; species Equus quagga. The sequence goes on from NC_060268.1 coordinate 72,106,845, forward strand.
ATAGTCACTCCCAATTCCCCACTCCTCTTAGCCGTTGACAACCACTAATTTGTCTAAAAAGATTTCCTTGTTCTGGATATTTCATATAAATGGATTTGTACAATATATGGCATTTTCTGTCTGACCTCTTTCACGTAGCATAGTGTTTTCTAAGTTCGTTCAAGCTGTAGCATCCATGTTGTACTTTATTCTTTTAAATTGCTAAACAATATTCAATTGTAAGGATATAATGTATTTTGATTATCCATTCATCAGCTGAAGGACGTTTGAGTTGTTTCCACTTTTTTTTTTTTTTTTTAAAGATTTTATTTTTTCCTTTTTCTCCCCAAAGCCCCCCGGTACATAGTTGTGTATTCTTCGTTGTGGGTTCCTCTAGTTGTGGCATGTGGGACGCTGCCTCAGCGTGGTCTGACGAGCAGTGCCATGTCCGCGCCCAGGATTCGAACCGACGAAACACTGGGCCGCCTGCAGCGGAGCGCGCGAACTTAACCACTCGGCCACGGGGCCAGCCCCGAGTTGTTTCCACTTTTAAGTTATTATGAATAATTCTGTAATAAAAATTCATGTATAGGTTTTTGTATGGACATATGTTTTTATTTCTTATGTGTATATGCCTAGGAGTGAAGTTGTTAAGTTTTATGGTAATTCTATGTTTAATGTTTCAATAAAGAGCCAAACTATTTTCTTAAGTGGCTGTACCATTTTACCTTCCCAGTAGTAGTGTATGAGGGTTCAAGTTTCTCCACATCTTTGCTGATGCTTGCTACTGTCCATTTTTTATATTATTGCCTTCCTAGTAGGTGTGAATTTCCCTGAGGACTAATGATGTCTAGCATCTTTTCGTGTGCTTATTAGCCCTGTGTATATCTTCAAGATATGTCTATTCAAATCCTTTGCCTATTTTTAAATTGGGTTGTTTATTTTTTAATTGTTGAGTTATAAGAATTCTATCTGTATTCTGGAAACATGTCTCTTATCAGATATATGACTTGGGAATATATTTTCCCTTTCTGTGGGTTGTTATTTCATATTTAGCAAGCAGATAGACTCTGTATGTATGGAGCAGATCACATTGGGTGTTTGTGATAGCAAGTAGCAGGGGTAAAGATTTTAGGGACTTCACAGAAGGAGGCTGGAGACCATCAGCAGTGGCAGCGTGGACATTGGATTTGTAGGATGAATAGTCTGTTTAGAAACTGAGCAAGTGAGCTACAGGATTTCTGACAGGTGGATGTGGGCCATTGTCACCAGGTGTGTGAGTTAGCATACACAGTCTGGGACAGGTAGGCTGTGGGATCAGGGTTCAGCCCAGGGTGCCTTCACACTTGCTACTAAGATAACTGGTAACGAGTTTCTGTCTTATGAATTACAGGATATTGAAGCCAAAAAAGAAGCACAAAAGGAAAAAGAAATTGATGAACAGGAAGTGAGTGCCTCGACATTTCATAGAAGTAGGACCCCGTTGGATAAAGATCTTATTAATACAGGAATTTATGAATCTTCCGGAAAACAGTGTTTACCTCTGGTTCAGCTTATTCAACAGCTTCTTAGGTAAATAGTATTAGATATATTCTATTTTAATAGGATTGTTGGTTTTCATATTAAGATAATGAGATCTAGCATTAGGGTCTGAAAAATGTGTTTGGCTTTGAGGAAATACTCTGAAAATTACCTAGGATAGGTTTTAGGGTAAAGAGCAGACTGAAATATAGATGAGAGGTAGGAGTGTATAACATAAAATAGGAGATTCTACAGGTTTTCATACAAGAGAAAGTTAGGATGTGTGATGAACATAGGGAAAGGTTCTTCTCATTAGGTAGCAATAGATGCAAATGAAGATCGTCATAGTAAGGTTATTGTTTAAAGCAGGTTGTATCATTGCCTCATTCTGAATATCATAGATTTATATGTAACACTGTAGGACAACTATTTTGTGTGTGTGTGTGTGTGTGTGTGTGTGTGTGTGTGTGTGTGTGTGAGGAAGATTGGCCTTGAGCTAACATGTATTGTCAATCTTCCTCTTTTTTTTTCTCCCCAAAGCCCCAGTACATAGTTGTATCCTAGTTATAAGTCATTCCAGTTCTTGTATGTGGGATGCTGCCACAGCATGGCCTGATGAATGTTGTGTAGATCCATGCCCAGGATTCGAACCAGCAAACCCTGGACTGCTGAAACAGTGTGTGTGAACTTAACCACTCAGCCATGGGGCCAGCCCCTGTAGGACAACTTTTGATTTAAAAGCTGAAGTGACTAAAAGAATGGAGAGCATGATTTTTGAAGGCCTGATCAGGAGGAGGAAAGAATCAGCCAGAACATAAACAGAGGCTAACCTTGACAAGGGCTGCAGTGGTCGGATACTGTCTACTGAAAAACGTCAGCCAGCATTTCAGTGCCACTCAGAAAGAACAAGAAAGCAAGGTGATTTCTGGAAGGCATTTGTTAGACCATGAGAAACTGTTGCCCCTCTATTTAACAGAACTGCTCTTTGTAAACCTGGCTCATGGTTTGTTTTATTTTCTATGCAGAAAATAGAGCCTGGAGGGTTTGCTCAGGCAGCTGAGCACCCAGAGTAGGCAGCTCTGCATGCATATCCAGGAGTGTGAGTGGTGTGCTAGCGGGCCTGCTCTCCACTGCCAGGAACCCCAGAGTTGACTGGGCACACAGGGAACTTTTAAAGAGGATGTTTTAGAGCTAGTTCCTTATGTAGATTTTAGTAAATGCTAATTTTAAATCCCTTTTACTATTTTGTTTTGTTTTCCTAATCTGATGGTGATTATTTCCTTTGATTAATAGTTCTTACATTCTGATCTTCAACAGAACAAATTGAAATAAAGTGAATTAACTCATTGTAGTTGATGGTAGTGGAAAGACCTTGGGATTTGTTCCTAGAATTTCAGTTGTGATTGCTTGTGTGGAGTTGGCAGGTGGAACTCTGCCAAGAGTGGTAACTGCAGGAGTTGTAACAGGAGCAGGGTTTACTTGGCAGATCAGATGAGAAAACAGACATTGAGTGCTCTGTAATTGAAAGGTAAAGTTCTTGGCAGAAGTTTTAAATCATAAAGCGTGTACCTCATGAAGCACTTTTCTGAGTTCTGAATGCCTCACCCTTCACTGAGGAGGATGTGCCACCCTCTGGTATCTGGACGAGAGTGAGTACTGAGTCCCTGACCTTGGGCCATGGTAGTCACTGTTCTCATGAGGGCCAACTCTCCTCCTGGCTCAGACTGTTCTCTTGGTGTGGAGAGACCCAGCTGTCCACCTGCCTATGCCTGTGCTGTTCAGTCTGGCAATCACTTGCCATCTTTGATGAGCACTTGAAATGTGTCTGGTGTAGCTGAGGTGTTGAGTTTTTATTTTTTATTAAATAAGATTCAATTATTTTAGTTGCATTATTTTTTATTAATTAAAATTCAAATGTAAAAACTAAGACCTTATTCAGTTTTTAGAAAACTTTTGAGTATGTTTGGAATAACTTGGTCACATGAGTTTACTTTTTTAAGTGCATTTTATGACTCTAAGTCAGATTGAATGTTTTTAGTGAAAATTTAGTTACCTGAACTGACATTTGCTTTAAGTATAAAATACACAATGGCTTTTCAACACTTAGTGTAAAAAAATAATGTAAAAAATCTTAATGCTTTTTCTGTTGGTTTTCTGTTGAAATGATGTTTTCACTATGTTGGGATAAATACATTATTAATACTGATTTTACGTGTTCTTTTTGTCTTTGTGGATATGACTGGTAGAACATTTTAAATTACAAATGTGGCTCCCTGGCATTATGTTTCTGTAGGACAGCACTCTCTAGACCATCCTCACAGGTCATCTTCTGAACCTTCTTCTTTACTTTGGATCTCCTTGGCACGCAGGGAGTTGGCTCCACAGTAGGTTTATAATAAAGATGTACCTATTTGAAAAACACAAGACAAAAACTGAAGTATGGACATAAACAGCACCTTACAAAAATTTTGGAAAATAGAGAAAGCATCCACAGCTTTCTCACTAGCAGAATGCCTATAATCCAGGCTCTTTGCACAAGCATAGATAATGTGCCCCTTCCCTTGTAGGGATAGACTTTAATGTTTGATTTTCTCACCTTAAGTGTTTGTGACTGAAGGAGACTCAATATGTTGACTTAGCTGATGCAGTTGTTGAAAAATAGTTTAAAGATGTAAGATATTTTGGAGACGTTTCATGTACTTTCATTTCTTGGAAAACAAGTTGAAGAAATTGTAGCTTCCCAAAAATAGCCATGAAACAGATTTCAGAGTAACTCTTTAGTCTTATGCTGGCAAGGAGTTGCAGAAAACCATTTATATTTGAAAATACAGAGCTATGAAGATTTTTTGGTTAGTGAACTTTATCAGAATTACACGTTTTGATTATGGTTCTGAATTTTATATTAAGGAAATAAGTTAAAAGTTTTATTGTATTTTCTTACTGTCTTTTGCTCCTTTGTGTATAGCATAAAACCCAGATTCTAGACCTGTTTCTTCTATTGTGATGTGGTTATCAGGGCAGGTTACCAAGTCAGGGAGAAGAAAGGTGAGGGCGACTAGAGGCAAGACCCAGTGAGTGCCCACCTTGATTTTGTGTGACCAGGGAGCGGTGCCATGTACCAGTCCAGGGCTCTTTGCTACTCTTTCTTGGCAACTCTGTGGATGCGTGTTGAAGTGTTGGGTTGGGACTCCCAAATGTCTCCTGCTCTTGTCCTCGCTCACACTGCTGTTAGTTTCTGGAATGAACCATGGGGGCAGGTACAATTGACAGGTTCTTCACAAACTTACTGTCACGTTAGGAATGGAGCAGAATGCCTGTCTGTGGCCTGGTGTTGTGCACAGGTTCCAAACTTGCCTGCTCAGTGGCCGTGCCAGGTGTTGGCCAGCTGGCTGTTGCCCTCATGGCTGGGACAAGGCTGGTGTGAGGGAACTGCTTTGACGGCATCCCTAGAACCAGGTTGTACTTTGGCTCTTTTTCCTCCACTAATCCACTTTCTCCTCTGTTCTCAGTAGCAGGGATCTGGCCTTGTTCACCTAGTGCTGAGACTGTCTCTAGGTGGCAGGGTCTTATCTGGTGTTCCCCGTCCCCTCTAATCTGCCTTCACACTGACACCAGAGTTACCTTCCTCAAACACAAATAGGATGTCACTTTCCTTTCTAAACCTTGGTGGCCCCGCATAGCAGAATATAGTCCCTGCAGCCTGTCACTCTGTCACCTGCAGCGTCCACTCCCATGCCTTGTCTTGACTTCCCTGCCTTGTTCTTCGCATTTTGCTCATGGAACCGAAACAATTACTGCTCTTCTAATTGTGCTTCCCAGGACTCATGTTTCTTCTCCTTTCTTCCCATTTACTAAAGACACATGACTTAAGTTAGCTCATACAGTTGGAAGTGGAGTCTTTGCTCCTTTCCTTACCATGTTCTTGGAGCACCGTTTCCTGACCTGGTCTATTTGTACCCACTTTGTCTTCCTACCTGTACTCTCTGAGCCCTGTACCCTGATATGGCCCACCTGAGTGATTACTTGAGTAGGTCTAAAGGTAGACTTGTGAGGCAGATGCAGAAATGGGAAAGAATCTTGTCTTTAAGAGTACTGTCACATTTATATTTGAAATGCAGCTTTGGACAAAAAGTAATGACACAGTTGTTTTTCCTTCCAAAGGTTTGTGCAGGCGTTTTCTATCATTTTGGACCATTCTATAGAGCTTGCTTTACATTTGTAAAGTGAAGGGCATCATTACATCTTTTGTGCCTTTGGTGCTGCTCTGCTCGGTTTTGACTGAGGTTGGCTTATTGCAGGTACACCTGACTCACATTTGGGAAAGGAAGCCAGCTGCAGGTCACCTCGATATATGAGTTGTATTTCTGATTTTAGTTTATGTTGTCCTTTTTTTTTTTTTAACAGACATAACTTGTTTAAATTTCCAACCTCTTTCCCCTGCATAGAAACATTGCTTCTCAGACGGTTGTCAGATTGAAAGATATTGCCCATCGGATTTCATCATGTCTGGACTTTGAGCAACATAGTCGGGAAAGATCTGCTTCGTTGGATTTGTTGCTGCGTTTTCAGCGCTTACTTATCAGTAAACTTTATCCAGGAGAAAGTACTGGTCACACCTCAGATATTTCTAGTAAGTTGCTTAGAATGTTAAAGTGTCTTATGTGTGTTTTGGGCTTCTTTATTTAGGCCTTTTCACATGCCTATTCTGCATGCCCAGATGTGTGTTTCTTATACTATTAAATGCACCAATTTTGGGGGACTTCATTTTGCATCTGCTTTTTTTTTTGATGAATATTTCTATATTAGACTCATCAGTATTTTTTATTTCATTGTCTTAACATTTAAATTCTTTAGGCATCAGAAGTAGCATAGCATCCTTTATGTTTAGGTTAACCTTATAGAAGATTTATCAGACTTATTCCATGTGTTAGTTATAGACTGTTGGAGACTGAGATAATGTGGGAGCGAAATAGTGACATAGTATTTGTATGTCACACTGGGAAGCCAGCTGGGTGTAGTAGAAGGAATGAATCATCATTGGAGGAAGACTGGGTCCTAGTTATAGCTCTGGTTTATTAGCTGCTGGATTTGAGACTAGTCTCCTGGGAACTGTAGATCACTCACCTTTAGAATTGGGCTAACGCCTAAGGGTGCCCGTGAGAATTAAAATAGGATGATATGTGAGTGCTCAGCTCTGTACACGTTGTGGAGTAGAGCACTTTCCACAAGCTCTAAAGGTAGCCCCTGGCTCTCCATAAGGTAACTCTCTCTGTCATGGTTGGAAAGGTCTGCTGCTTTTGTTAATACAGTCCTGTGCTGCATAACAACATTTTGGTCAATGACAGACCATGTATATGATGGTGGTCCTATAAGATTAGTAACATACAGTCTATTTGTGTAGTAGGCTATACCATCTAGGTGTGTGTAAGTACACTGTATGGGGTTTGCACAACAATGAAATCGCCTAATGATGCATTTTTCAGAATGTATCCCTGTCACTAAGCAACACATGACTGATTTTTATAGCTAGTATATTCTAAAATAGCTTAGTTGCTTCCTGAAACGAGTTAGGCACTTGTGGATGATGGAAAATTTTGGATTGAAATAGGTGAACTATAAAGTCTGAAAGAGTTGATCATCTCACAGACATAAAGTTGCAAGGACTGGAAAGCTATTAAGAGTCTAGGAAGAAAAGTTAAAGATTTTATGAGATTGAAAAATGCCTACCTTTGTTCATTGCGAATAATTTATAAGCATTAAGACTTGGACTTAGAAAACATTTGTGTATTGGATATAAGGTTTAAAACTCTGTAGGTTATGACTTTAGTATTTATACACCCAAAGTTTCTAGGTACTGTGTAGTGCAGTGTATAAAAATCAGTGTAACTAAATTCACTGTTGCTCAAATTATGTGATATAAAGAGTCAAGGAGTAAGGGTTAATAGCTTCTGTTTGAGAAAATTGTTATAGGTAAAAGGTGTATAAATGACAGTGGAATAGTGGAGCAATTCAGTTTATTCACAAAGTAAATTTTAGTAGTGAAAATGAAATTTTCTGAATCTTTCTTCAAGGTCCTGAGCTAATGGGTGTGGGCTCCTTGCTAAAGAAGTACACAGCCCTTTTGTGCACACACATTGGAGATATACTACCTGTGGCATCCAGCATTGCTTCCACCAGCTGGCGGCACTTTGCAGAGGTGGCCTGCATTGTGGAAGGGGACTTCACTGGTACTTTTCTTGTTTCCTTCCTGTGGACGTGTATTTATTTCTGGAGATTAATGAGAGTTAAAATTTATCATTTCCTGATAAACCTGCATGCCTGTACCTCATCCGTTTTCTAGTCCTATTGCCTTTCTTCTTTTGTTTGTTTTAGTTAGTGGTATTCTGTTGTTAAGCAACCTGGTACAGGAATCCTATCACTGTAAATATAATTAGTGATTTAGAGTTATACCACCATTATCAACACTTCAATAATGAGGTCATTGGTAATTGTCTAATATTTTAGCAGCATAGAAATTAATTGCCCCTTTTAGGACTTTAATAAATTCCAACATTGCTTAAAATATTTTCAAATCAATTCTGTGACAGTACAGCATTATTATTGAGTGCTTTTTTCTGATAGTAAACGTAGTTGTAAACACTTAGTTTTCTGAATAAAAGACTCTAGTTAGTACTTCTATCTTGAAACAGTGTTTTTGGAAAGTATTCTTGTAACTCAGAAAGTTCTGTTTGATACCTCTATTTACCTCTTTTGAAATGAAAGATAAAATAATCCTGTAGAAGTATGCTAAGGACTAGCATTCCTTATTTTGCGATTTATCATAATTTAAACATAGAGCAAGCATATAAAGTGGTTTTATAGTATAGACCCTTTATATTTAAATTTTAATGCTTTTTTTCACCCTCCTTCTTTTTAAATGTAGGTGTTCTCCTTCCAGAACTAGTAGTTTCTATAGTGCTTCTGCTCAGTAAAAATGCTGGTCTGATGCAGGAGGCTGGAGCTGTCCCTCTGCTGGGTGGCCTGTTAGAACATCTGGATCGATTCAACCACCTCGCACCGGGAAAGGAAAGGGACGACTATGAAGAGTTAGCCTGGCCCGGCATCATGGGTATGGCATCTTAACTTAGAGGACTTTCACTGAGGAAAGTTATGTCCTAGTCTAACGTTATGTTGCCTTTTTATTTGAAAGAATACTTGATAAAGGAATACCAATTATTTGTCATTTTCACTGGTGGTAGTTTAAGTGGAAAATGAAGATAATCCAAATCAGAAGACATTTGGGTTATATTTAAGGAACATTATTCTGTTAATAATGGTTGTAGTATCCTGAAATGGATTATTTTAGAAAGTTTTGGAAGACACTTTCTTGGGAGGTATCTCCAGAAGTAGCTGTTGAGGTGGTTAGATACGGTCCAGGTTTGGAGGTAGACATCAATATGGGATGCCTTTCTAAATGCGTCGACATTATCTGATGTTAATGAGTTATGGAATTCTTGTAGTCAGCTGAGCACTTGCCTATTGGTACTGTCTGTAGTGCTTGCCAAATTGGAATGAAACTTGTCTTCTCAAAGTTTTTAGCTTGGACATTTTTGAATCTGAGTCTAAGTAACCATACTCTATGGTTCTGACTTCTCGGACTCATAGAATTAATTAAAGTTGTGGTTTAACTTTCATTTTATAGGAAAGCTCAAACAAGGTGAGCATTTTTTCCTCCCGTTGTAGACTGTCATCTTTATAACACAGGAGCTTAAAACAGGAAGTAACAGTTGTCCTGGGGAAAATAACCTTAGGATATTGAGCATAGTTTTTTATTTTTTAATATAGCTAATATTTTCATTCAGCTGCTTTTATGAACTTAAATGGTCATGTGGTGTTTTTGTCTGTATTCCACATATGGTTGAGGGTATTTAATTTGATCAGCAATTTGAACTTACTCATTTTGAAACCTTTTTTTATTGTGAAGTATAATACATACATAAAAGTACGGAAAGCAGCTTTGTGATTGATCACAGAGAAAACCATTCAGCATCCATCTAGGTTAAGCAATGGAACGTTTGCAGGCTCCTTCCAAACACTGCCTCTTGTCTCCCTGAAAGATTCCCCTCTCCAGGCTTGTGTGGTCACTGCTTTCCTGCTTCTCTTGATCATTTTGTCAGATAGGCATGTGCTCCTTAACAACTTAGTTGTTGAAACATTTTTATGTCTGTTTCTCCATGGTGTGTAGGTTATGCGTTAGTACAGAGTGCCAGGTTTCCATGGTGATTGTGCTGATTTTCGTCTCTGTAGAATGTGGGAATTCTCACTGCTGGTACGGATACCAGGAGGTCACCTGTCATTCTGTTCCATAGGCATTTTGTCCATAGGGTCACTGTGCCAGCATCTTTGGGTGAAAGGACTGTTGTTCATCTCTTTCCTGGAGTAGCACCTCTGTCTAAATCAAATGACTCTCTGCCTGTGTCTGTTTCTGAGCTTATTGCTTACCCCCTTGACTTTTTGGACTTCTAGCACCTCTAGTGTGCTGTTGAATAGAAATGGTCATAACAGGCATCCTTATCTTGTTCCTAAGAGCAGAGGAAAAGCTTCCCAGTTTCCACACATGAAGTATGATGTTTTTTGTAGAGTTTTCTTTGTTGATACATTTAAATATTAAGGAAGTTTCCTTCTATTTCTGTCTGCTTTGCTCCCAGGTTTTGTGAATGGATATTAAATTTCATCAAATACTTTTTTCTGCATTTCTTGATGATCCATCCGTACAGTTTTTCTTTTATTTTTCTGTTGTGTGAAATTCTGAGTTTTCAAATGTTAATCAAACTTCCATTTCTGGAATAAAACTACGTTGGTCATATTATAATATTGGTCATATTAATATATATTGCTGGTCTTTTTTTTTTTTTTAACAGTTTTGCATCTGTGTTTGTGAGATTGGCCTGTAACTTTCTTTTCTTGTAATTTCCTATAAGTTACTGATAACCACTGCTCCTCCGCTAACAAAGAAGCTGCAATTCAGGAAGATGGCAGCTTCCTGTGTAACCCCTGTTAATTTCTATTTATAATCTGTCAACTGAGAGTGTTGGCTAGTCAGGAGAAACTAGCTGATGGAGCTGATAGTGTGAAAACAGACATTCAACGTTTTGGTTCCCAGGTGACGCTAGTCTCTTCGAATGAGTTGGAGAATGTTCTCTCCTCTTCTGTTTTTGAAAGAGTGTGTATAAGAATAGTAGAATTTGCCAGATAATAATTTTGTCCATAGTTTTCTTTGTGAGCAATATTTTTGGAGGGCGAGGTAGAGTGGGGGCCCAATTTTAATTTTTTTAATTGTGATAAAATAAACGTAATGTAAAATTTACCATTTTAACCATTTTTATGTTTACAATTCTATGACATTAAGTACATTCACATTATTGTGCAACCATCACCACCATCCGTCTCCAGAACCTTTTCATCTCCCCTCAAGTGGAACTCTGGCCCGTTAAACCCTAACTCCTCGTTCTCCCCTCTCCCAGCCCCTGGCAACCACCGTTCTACTTTCTGTTTCAATGAATTTGACTACTCTAGGTATGCCACAAAAGTAGAATCATACAGGGGCTGGCCCTGTGGCCGAGTGGTGAAGTTCGCGCGCTCCGCTGCAGGCGGCCCAGTGTTTCGTTGGTTCGAATCTTGGGCGCGGACATGGCACTGCTCATCAGACCACGCTGAGGCAGCGTCCCACATGCCACAACTAGAAGGACCCACAACGAAATATACAACTATGTACCGGGGGGCTTTGGGGAGAAAAAGGAGAAAAATAAAATCTTTAAAAAAAAAAAAAGTAGAATCATACAGTATTTGTCCTTTGGTAAGTGGCTTATTTCACTTAGCATGTTTTCAAGATTTATCATGTAGCATGTGTCAGAATTTCCTTGCCTTTTTTTTAAGATTGACACCTGAGTTAACATCTGTTGCCAATCTTGTTTTTGTTTCCTTCTTCTCCCCAAAGCCCTCCAGTACATACTTGTATATTCTAGTTATGAGTGCCTCTGGTTGTGCTATGTGGGACACCACCTCAGCATAGCCTGACAAGTGGTGCCATGTCCACGCCCAGGATCCGAACTGGCGAAATCCCAGGCTGCTGAAGTGGAGTGCGCAAACTTAACCACTTGGCCACGGGACTGGCCCCTCGTTCCTTTTTAACGCTGAATAATGTTCCATTTTATGTACATCACACTTTGTTTATTGATTCATCTGTCGATGGATACTGGGATTGTTTCTACCTTTTGGCTGTTGTGACTAATGGTGCTATGAACATGTGTGTGCAAATATCTGTTTGAGTCCTTGCTTTCACTTCTTTTGAGTATATAGCTAAAGGTGGACTTTTTGAATCATATGGTAATTTTATGTCTAACTTTGAGGAACCACCATCCTGTTTTCTACAGCAGCTACACCATTTTTTGTTCCCATAGGGAATGCAGGAAGAGGGGTTCTAATTTCTCCAATCCTTGCCAACACTTGTCTTTTTGATAATAGCCCTGCTAATGGGATGAAGTTTTACATTGTAGTTTTGATTTGATTTTCCCTAATGATTAGTGATGTTGTGCATCTTTTCGTGTGTTTACTGGCCATTTGCATATCTTTGAAGAAATGTCTATTCAAGTTCATTTCCCGTCTTTTTTCTTTTTTTCTTTTTTATTGAGTTCATAATAGTTTACGTCATTGTGAGATTTCAGTTTAACATTATTTCTTGACTGTCACCACGTAAGTGCTCCCCTTCACCCTCTGTGCCCACTCCCCACCCCTTCTTCTGTTAACCACTGAGCTGTTTTCTTTGTCCGTGGGTTTGTTCATATTCCACATACGAGTGAAATCATCTGATGTTTGTCTTTCTCAGTCTGGCTTATTTCACTTAGCATAATTCCCTCCACGTCCTTCCATGTTGTTGCAAATGGGATGAATTTGTCTTTTTTTTAATGACCGAGTAGTATTCCACTGTATATATATATGTCGCATCTTCTTTATCCAGTCTTCAGTACATGGGCACTTGGACTATCTCCATGTCTTGGCTATTGTGAATAGTGCTGCAATGAACATAGGGGTGCATATGATACTTTGGATTGTTGATTTCACATTGTTAGGGTACATACCCAGTAGTGGGATAGCTGGGTTGTATGGTAGTTCTATTTTTAGTTTTTTGAGGAATCTCCGTACTGTTTTCCATAGTCACTGCACCAGTTTGCATTCACACCAGCAGGGTATGAGGTTTCTCCACACCCTCTCCAGCATTTGTTATTTTTAGTCTTAGTGATTATAGCCATTTCAACAGGTGTAAGGTGGTATCTTAATATAGTTTTTCCTTTTTTTTTTCCTTTTCCTCCCTAAAGCCCCCGGTACATAGTTGTATATTTTTAGTTGTGGGTCCTTCTAGTTGTGGCATGTAGGATGCCACCTCAGCATGGCTTGATGAGTGGTGCCATGTTTGCAACCAGGATTCAAACTGGCGAAACCCTGGGCCACTGAAGCAGACAGCGCAAACTTAACCACTTGGCCATGGGGCTGGCCGCTTCATATGGTTGTGATTGGCATTTCCTTCATGATTAGTGATGTTGAACATCTTTTGGTTTGTTTATTGGCCATCTATATATCTTCTCTGGAAAAATGTTCATATCCTCTGCCCATTTTTTGATCCGGCTGTTTGTTTTCTTGTTCAGTTGTGTGAGTTCCTTAAATATTATGGAGATTAACCCCTTGTCGGATATATGATTTGCAGATATTTTCTCTGAATTGGTGGGCTGTCTCTTTGGTTTGATCCTAGTTTCTTTTGCCTTGCCGAAGACCTTTAGTCTGATGAAGTTCCACTTGTTTATTTTTTCTTTTGTTTCCCTTGTCTGAGAAGACATGGTATTTGAAAAGATCCTTTTAAGTTTGATGTCAAAGACTGTACTACCTATATTATCTTCCAGGAGTTTTATGGTTTCAGGACGTATCTTCAAGTCTGTGATCCATTCTGAGTTTATTTTTGTGTATGGCATGAGTAATGGTCTCCCTTTGTTCTTTTGCATGTGACTGTTGAGTTTTCCCAACACCATTGATTGAAGAGACTGTCTTTTCTCCACTGGATGTTCTTGGCCCCTTTGTTGAACATTTGCCTTCTGTAGATGTGCGGTTTTGTTTCTGGGCTTTCAGTTCTGTTCCATTGATCTTTGTGCCTGTTTTTGTACCAGCAGCATGCCATTTTGATCATTATAGCTTTGTAGTACATTTTGAAGTCAGGGATTGTGATGCCTCCAGCTTTGTTCTTTTTTCTCAGGATTGCCTTAGCAAGTCAGGGTCTTTGGTTGCTCTATATGAATTTTAGGATTCTTAGTTCTATTTCCATGAAGAATGTCACTGGGATTCTGATTGGGCTTGCATTGAATGTGTAGATTGCTTTGGGTAGTATGGACATTTTAACTATGTTTATTTTTCCAGTCCATGTACATGGAATCTCTTTCCAGCTCTTTATGTCATTATCAATGTCTTTCAATAATGTCTTATAGTTTTCATTGTATAGGTCCTTCACCTCCTAAGTTAAATTTATTCCTAGGTACTTTATTCTTTTAGTTGCGATTGTAAATGGAATTATATTCTTGAGTTCTCTTTCTGTAAGTTCGTTATTGGAGTATAGAAAAGCAACTGATTTTTGTAAGTTGGTTTTGTACCCTGCAACTTTACTGTATTTCTGTTAGTTTTCCAATGGATTCTTTAGGGTTGTCTATATATAAGATCATGTCATCTGCAAACAGCAAGAGTTTCACTTCTTCACTCCCTATTTGGAGTCCTTTATTCCTTTCTCTCTTGCCTAATTGCTCTGGCCAAAACCTTGAGTACTATGTTGAACAAGAGTGGTGATAGCAGGCATCTTTGTCTTGTTCCTGTTCTCAGGGGGATGTTGTTCAGTTTTTGCCACTGAGTATGATATTGGCTGTGGGTTTGTCATACATGGCCTTTATTATGTTGAGATAATTTCCTTCTACCCCCATTTTGTTAAGAGTTCTTTATCATAAATGGCAGTTGGATGTTGTCGGATGCTTTCTCTGCATCTATTGAGATCATCATAAGGTTTCTATTCCTCAATTTGTTGATGTGGTGAATCATGTTGATTGATTTACGGATGTTGGACCATTCCTGTGTCCATGTTATAAATCCCACTTGATCATGATGTATGATCCTTTTGATGTACTGCTGAGTTCGGCTTGCCAAAATTTTGTTGAGGATTTTTCCATCTATGTTCAACAGCGATATTGGCTGTAGTTTTCCTTTTTTGTGTTGTACTTGTCAGGCTTTGGTATCAGAGTGATGTTGGCCTCATAGAATGTGTTAGGAAGTGTTTCATCTTCCCTAATTTTTTGGAATAGCTTGAGAAGGATCGGTATTAAATCCTCTCTAAAAGTTTGGTAGAATTCCCCAGAGGAGCCATCTGGTCCTGGGGTTTTATTCTTTGGGATGCTTTTGATGGCTGTTTCAATCTCTTTCCTTGTGATTCTTGATTCAGCTTTGGGAGGTTGTAAGAGTCTAAGAATTTATACATTTCTTCTAGATTATCCATTTTGTTGACATATAGTTTTTTGTAGTCCTCTCTTATAATATGTTGTACTTCTGTGGAGTCTGTTATTATTTCTCCTCTCTCATTTATGATTTATTTTCTCTGAGCTTTCTCTCTTTTTTTCTTTGTAAGTCTGGCTAGGGCTTTGTCGATTTTATTTATCTTCTCAAAGAACCAATTCTTTGTTTAATTGATCCTTTCTACTGTCTTTTTTGTTTTAATAGCCTTTATTTCTGCTTTGATTTTTATGTCTCTCCTTTGCTGACTTTGGGCTGTGTCTGCTCTTCTTTTTCTAATTCAGTCAGGTGTAATTTGAGATTGCTTATTTGGAATTTTTCTTGTTTGTTAAGGTGAGCCTTATTCAATTCAGTGAATTTCCCTCTTAATGAAATGAATTTCTCTTTTAATACGGCTTTTACTGCATCCCCTATGTGTTGGTATGGTATGTTATCATTTTCATTTGTCTCCAGATATTTTTTGATTTCTCCTTTAAGTTTTTCAATGATCCATTGCTTGTGCAGTAGCATGTTGCTTAATCTTCACATCTTTGCCCTTTTCTCAGCTTTTTTCTTGTAAGTCATTTCTGGCTTTATAGCATTGTGATTGGAAAAGATACTTGTTATTCTTTCACTTTTCTTACATGTTTTGAGGCTTCCCTTGTTTCCCAGTGTATGGTCTATCCTTGAGAATGTTCCGTGTACACTTGAGAAGAATGTGTATTCTGCTGTTTTTAGATGGAGTGTTCTATATATGTCTATTAAGTCCAACTGGTTTAGCTTTTTGTTTAATTCCACTGTTTCCTTGTTGGTTTTCTGTCTGGATGATCTATACATTGATGTGAGTGGAGTATTGAGGTCCCCTCTATTATTCTGTTATCATTGATATCTTCTTTTAGGTTTGTTATAGATGCTTTATGAACTTTGGTCTTCCTGTGTTGGGTACATAGATATTTATACGTGTTATTTCTTCTTGATGGCATGTCGCTTTGATCATTATATACTGCCCCTCTTTGTCTCTCTTTACCTGGCTTATCTTGAAGTCTACTTTATCTGATATAAGTATTGCGACACCTGCGTTTTTTGTTTGCTGTTAGCTTGGAGTATTGTCTTTCATCCCTTCACTCTAGCCTGTGTTTGTCATTGGAGATGAGATGTCTTTCCTGGAGGCAGCATATTGTTGTCTCTTGTTCTTTAATCCATCTTGCCACTCTGTGTCTTTTTATTCTAAAATTCAATCCACTTACATTTGTGGTGATTATTGATGTTTGAGGGCTTAATACTGTCATTTTATCTCTCGTTTTCCAGTTTTCCTGTATTTCCTTTCTTTCTCGTCCTGTAGGTTTTGGTCTACCCATTGAATTATATAGTTTTTATGATGCGTTTCTTTGTTTCT
Organism: Equus quagga; assembly: GCF_021613505.1. Taxonomy (NCBI): domain Eukaryota; kingdom Metazoa; phylum Chordata; class Mammalia; order Perissodactyla; family Equidae; genus Equus; species Equus quagga. Next base: position 72,123,292 of record NC_060268.1, read on the forward strand.
CCTTATTTCTTATTTGTGTCTCTATTCTGCTGTTTTGTTTAGTGAATACCATGAGGTTTTTATTCAGAATCTCATGTATAAGAGTCCATTTTCTGATGGCCTCTTATTTCCTTAGTCTAAACCGATTCAGTCCCTTTCCTCCTCTCCTCTTAAGTTGTTTTTCTCATATCTTATTCCATCTTGTGTTGTGAGTTTGTTGTTAAAATAACAGAATTATCTTTGTTTTTTGTGTTTTCCTTCCCTTTAGCTTAATGCTATAGCTGAGTATTTCCTATCCTATTCTGATTCTGTGTACCTATTCATCTCCTTACTCTTGTGTTTTGTGATCTCTTTCTCCCCCTTTTTTTCCCCCAGTATGAGGACCCTTTTTAGGATTTCTTGTAGGGGGCGTCTTGTGGCTACGAAGTTCCTTAGCTTTTGTTTGTCTGGGAAGGTTTTTATTTCTCCCTCATACATGAAGGATATTTTTTCTGGATATAGTATCCTTGGCTGAAGGTTTTTCTCTTTTAAGTATTTGAATATGTTGTTCCATTCTCTCCTAGCTTGTAAGGTTTCTGCAGAGAAATCTGTGGAAAGCCTGATAGGGGTTCCTTTGTAGGTTATTTTCTTCTGCCTTGCTGCTCTTAGTATTCTGTCATTTATTTTCCCCCGTTTTACCACTATATGCCTTGCAGTAGGTCTTTTTGCGTTGACAAATGTAGGAGATCTGAAAGCTTCTTCCACATAGATTTCCCTCCCTTTCCCTAGGTTTGGGAAGTCTTCTGCTATTATTTCTTTGAACATGCTTTCTGCTCCATTCTCCATCTCTTCTCCTTCTGGATTACCTATAATTCTTATTTTGGATTTCCTCAGTGAGTTGGATATTTCTTGGAGGCTTTCTTCATTTCTTTTTAGTCCTAGTTCTCTCTCCTCCTCTGTCTGAAGCATTTCAACATGTACATCTACAATTATGCTGATACGCTACTCTATGATGTCCACTCAAACATTGAAGGAATTGATAGTTTTATCTCTTCCATGTGTCTTTCATCTCGAATATTTCTGATTCATTCTTCTTTATAGTTTCAATCTCTTTTGTGAAGTAGCTCCTGAACTTGTTCAGTTGTTTCTCTACATTCTCTTTTACCTTGTTGAGTTTTCTATGATAGCTATTTTGAATTCATTGTCATTTAGATTACATATTTCTCTGTCCTCAGGACTGAATTCTGGATGTTTGTCATTCTCTCTGGTCTGGAGATTTGAGGTAGTGTCTGATATTACTAGAGGTAGGTTTGGTCTTATGCATTCTATTATTTGGTTGCAGTTACTGCCTATCGCCACTGGGTGGGAGTTGAGAGCCGTGTATTCTGAGCCCTTTGACTTCAGCTGAGTTCACAGGCAGTGGAACTGGTGTTGTGCGGGTGGTGGGAGGGGTGCTATCTCCTGTGCTCTCAGGATTTTCTTGCTCTGCTCTTGGTATTTGGTCACCTGGGGTGTTGGCTTGATGCGCTCACTCCCCGTAAAAGCTTTCGCCCCGTTAGAGGGCTTCCCTCTAGGCTGCAAGGGCCCTAGGGAGTCCTTGTTTCTGCCAATGACCATCCTCTCCTCTGTTCCTTCCCTCACAGTGCCTCCAGTGTCACGGATCACAGTCTTTAGGAGAGGGAACGAAGTTCTCTCTTACCCCAATTCCAGCTTCTCTGAGGAGGGCTCCAGCCTCTCTGCCCTCCGTCGTATGGCTGCATGTTTCTCTGATGTTTTTGTGTTGTGTTAGCATGTCCTCTCTTGGAGTATGGATGCCCCTTTTTGTTGTATGTTGGAGGGGAGAGAGTCCCAGGCAAGTTCACTTTGCCATGATGCTGACATCTGAGAGCATTTCCTATTTTTGAGTCAGGTTTTTTGTTGTTATTGTTGACTTGTAGGAGTTTGTTATATATTCTGGATACATATGATTTGCAGATATTTTCTCCAATTTTGTGGGTTGCCTTTTCATTTTGTTGATGGTGTCCTTTGATGTTTAATTTTAATGAAATCCAACTTATCTATTTTTTCCATTGTTCACTGTGCTTTTGGTGTTTTGTCCAAGAAATCATTGCCAAATCCCATGTCATGAAGCTTTCCTCCTAAGGTTTTTCCCAAGAATTTCATATTTGATAGTTTAACTCTTACTTTTACATCTTTGGTCTATTTTGAGTTAGTTTTTATGTGGTGTAACATAAGGTCCAATTTGATTTGTTTGCAGTTGGATATTCAGTTTTCCCATCACCGTTTGTTGAAAAGGCTGTCCTTTCCCCATTGAATGGTCTTGGCACTCTTGTTGAAAATCATTTGACCACATATGTGAGAAGTTATTTCTGGGCTCTCTTTCCTATTCCATTGATCTAAATGTCTATGTTTATGCTGGTACCACAGTGTTCTTCATTATTTCTTCTTTCTTAAGATTTAATCTGATATTTTTCTAACTTTTTTGAGAAATGATGCTTATTAGCACACTGCTGTTTTTGTAATCTGCTTATTATTAAAGTTTTCTAACAATAGATATTAGTATAATGGATCTAGGTTAACAAGTATTCACATTCCCCAGCCCCTCCTACACTTTTCTTATTCACTGATTGAATTATTTTAAAGCATATCTCTGTTTTTAAAACATTTTAATAGGTTTTACCTATTAATGGTAACTTTTCTTTTGGTAATAAAACCACAGTATCATTATCCTGTCTAAGATTAACCGTGATTCCTTAATCTCCGTGCAGTCCATGTTCAATTTTCCTGCATTATCTGAAAAAGCTTTTTTATTGGTGTTTTTTCTTTTTTTTTTTTGATGAAGATTAGCCCTGAGCTAACATCTGCTGCCAATCCTCCTCTTTTTGCTGAGGAAGACTGGCCCTGAGCTAACATCCATGCACATCTTTCTGTACTTTTTTTTATATTGTGATGCCAACTACAGCATGGCTTGCCAAGTGATGCCCTGCTCGCACCCCTGATCTGAACTGGCAAACCCCTGGCCGCTGAAGCGGAATATGCAAACTTAACCGCTGTACCACTGGGCCTCCCCCTGTTGGTGGTTGTTTTGAATCAGGAGCTGAAGAAGTTCTGCACGTTGCAGTTGGTTGATACATGCTTTCTACCCTCTTTCCCCCAACAGCTTATCTCTCGGCCATCCTCTCCCTCTCTTTGGTCATACTGTTTATTTTTCAAAGAAGCAGGACATCTGTTCTGGAGAATTTCATATTTGCTGAATTTGGCTGATTGCATCGCCTCTTCTACTCTAACATCTTGTATAAGTTACATTTTTTCTTTCTGATTTCATGTATATGCTTGATGAGATTCGGGTTCAGTTTTGGTGGCTCAGTGTGTCCGAGGTTATCCAGTGTACTTCCTGTTTCATCAGCTTAGGCCTGTGATGCTGGGTGGCCCTACCTACAGTTCTCTTCAGATGGACCAGGGACTTTATATGTATAGTCTATCCTGTATAAAATCCCCCAGCAACCTTGCTGTCAGCTGTTTGGTGGCACAAGGTACAGTTTGCACAGGAGGGACACGATCCTAGCTTGATTCCTCCCACTCCCCTTTTACTGTTTTTTGTAATATTAAGTTGGTGTCCTGCTGCTTCCAAAGATGATCAGTGATGTTTTCTATTTTTTTTTAGTGCCACTATGAACTCATAGAATTTTATTTATTTGATGTTTATTAACTTATGTACTTTTTAGGTTTTTTCCCCTAATATATACGTTTAAAGGTATAAATGCCTTCAACCATACATTGAGCTCTATGACACAAGTGTTGAACTGTGGTATTTTCATTATTGTTCATTTTAACGTATTTTTTAATTTCCATAGTCATTTTTTCTGGGGATTTGGGGTGGCATAAATATATTTCATAATTTTCAAATATGTAGAGCATCCTTATTTTATTTTTGTTACCTGTTTCTAATTTAACTTCTTTGCAGTCAGCATGTGTGCTCTGTAACTTCATTTCTTTGAAATTTTTGAGATTTGGTCTGTTGCCTGGTATATGCTCATATTTGCTATTCATGATGCTCATATGGTATTGTATGTGTTTTTGTTTTTTAAATCACTCCACATCCTTGCTGAATTTTTGTTTGTGGTGACAGTTATAGAAAGAGATATTTTAATCTGCCTTTGTGATTGTGGATTTGTCTGTTTCCCCTTGTAGTCCTTTCACACAATTTGTTCTGATCATTTTATCTATTGATTCATTGATTTTGGTTTCTGTATATACAGAGTCATTTTTTACAGGTCAGAACTGTAGAAATAATGAGGAGGTGACACTTATACGCAAAGCTGACTTGGAGAACCACAATAAAGATGGAGGCTTCTGGACCGTTATTGATGGGAAAGTGTATGATATAAAGGACTTCCAGACACAGTCACTAACAAGAAATAGTATTCTTGGTAAGACCTCACTTTTTAGTTCATGGTTAAAAGTTGTAGCATGGATCATTTTAAGCGGAGCATTTGGCTTTTAAATAATAATTTAGTACTGCTACAGCCCCTACACATGTTGATCTGTCTTTGACTTTGATGTCTGTCCTATCAATGATTTCAGGCACCTTTCAAGAATTTCTCATCATTATGCATTTTTTTGTTCAACGCTTGTTGGAACTGATTCCTAGTTCTGACTCGGCCCAGGCAGCCGTGGGAGAGAGTGAGATCATTATACTTTGGAGTTGACGTGCCTCATCTATTTCCTACTTGCCATTTCTACCATGGATGTCTAGGTGGATTGTATTAAAGTCATGTTGCTTTTGTCCTTTTTGTTTCAGCTCAGTTTGTAGGGGAAGACCCAGTGGTAGCTTTGGAAGCTGCTTTGCAGTTTGAAGACACTCGGGAGTCGATGCATGCCTTCTGTGTTGGCCAGTATCTGGAGGTGAGGCTGTGCAGTGAGTGCATGGTGGGTGTCATTGGAGACCTTCTCTGTGTATCTGTGATGGGTGGTTTTCACCCTGAAATACTGACAGCTGGGCCTTTTGGGCTAGGGGGTGGTCATTAAGTGATAAACTTGAGGATCCTTTAGAGGTTTTTTCATAAATGAATTTATATTTATTCACCTTAAGATTTATGATGTGATGTTCTTGAAAAACTAGTTTAAAAATCGTTCATTTTTTAAAAAATATATAGTCACTGTTCTACAAAAATAAAGTTGATCCTGTGATATTTACAGTTGTTTTGTTAGCTTATGTAGAAATTTGGAGTGGGTTACCATCTTGAAATATATATTGTTTTGGAAAACTCTCTAGTAGCATAATTCTTTAGAATAAAAATATGTCTTTTCTATATATTCATGAACATTGGAGTTAATTATGTATTGGGATTGGCTTTCAGGTATGGATCCAGAGGTAATAAAATTTATCAAATGCCATAGGGTAGGGCTTAAAGCATTTTATGAAGGAAAATTAACTTTGCTTGTAAGGCGCCCAATATGAATGGCAGAAGTTTAAGATTGTTTTCATTTGAACTCTTTGTTTTGTAACTGGGTTTGCTCTTTGTTTGGATAAATTTATTTCCTCCATATGTATGGTCACAGTTCACTAACAGCAATATTTGTCATGTTGTATTTCTGTTTCTCTTTGAGTTCTTTATACGTGTAACAATTCAGTATATTTTCTGAAGTATATACGATCAGTCTCGAAACTTCTGTTTGATTCCCTAAGGAATTTTCCAGCTAATTCTTGTTTCTGTGCTTTGGTTTTTCCACCAGTACAGCTGTGCACTTACTGTTTACTTTGTAGAGTCTATGTGGTTTATGTCTTCTGTTATTTTGGCAGCAGCAGAAGCTCACTATTGCAGGGTGTAAGAGCAGGGTGCCCAGAGCATCTGCTTCTCTTCATAATGGCAGTATGTCTTGTTTAAGGATATAAGCTGGGGCCGGCCCAGTGGTGCAGTGGTTAAGTACGCACATTCCGCTTCTCAGTGGCCTGGGGTTCACCAGTTTGGATCCCAGGTGTAGACATGGCACCGCTTGGCAAAAGCCATGCTGTGGTAGGCATCCAACGTATAAAGTAGAGGAAGATGGGCACAGATGTTAGCCCAGCAAAAAGAGGAAGAAAAGATTAGCTCAGGGCTAATCTTCCTCAAAAAAAAAAAGTAAAAAAAGGATATAAGCTGTTGCTCTTCTTGGTTTTATGTTTTTAATTAACCCTGTTTTCTCAGACTGATGATAACATTTCTCTTTCCCAGCCTGACCAAGAAGTTGTTACCATACCTGATCTCGGAAGTCTGTCTTCACCTCTGATAGACACAGAGAGGAATCTGGGCCTGCTTCTCGGATTACATGCTTCCTATTTAGCTGTGAGCACACCGCTGTCTCCGGTTGAGGTTGAATGCGCCAGTAAGGAAAGTTTTGTTTTCTGCCAACGGATTAGCAGGTTATTTTAGCTGAGCTATCAGTGCCGTTAAGAGTAGGAGAGGAAGAATCACAATGGTAGTTAATGAGGAAAAATAAGAATAGTGAGACTAAACCAGTGAATTAGAAAGAGCTGTGAGTGGCTTTCATTTGCTCTCATGATTTGTGGCAGCAGAGGCAGCTAATAAGTGTGTAAGAAGGTCCTGTGCATAGTTTCACTGTCACATCCTCTGCCACAGGGGTCAATTCGGCTTTTGTCTCCCTGTGTGTTCAGAAATCCACATGATGTGGATTGGCTGTTCCTGTTGGGAATAGTGTTCTGTTTGAGGATTGTGTTTTTACTAGACTCAAATTGAACACATTTTTGGATGGCCACCTCTGTAATCACCTGAAGTAATAAAATTTCTCCATATCCCATAAGATAAGTTTAAATTTTCCTTCGTATATTTGTACATTTCTCCATCCATCTGTCTGCTGACTATCCAATAAGCATCTCTTGAGTAGTTACTTGTGTTAGTTACCATGCTAGGCACTCAGAGTACAATAGGTATGGAATTAGATACACCTCTGCCTTCAGATGCTTTCTGCATGACAACGAGCCAGACATTATAGGCAGCTCAGGAAACACTGTGGTAGAGGACAAAACGGAGACATTTGAAAGTGTTTCTGCGGGGAAGAAAGGCTTCATAGAGGTGGAACAATCCTGAAATTGGAGTCCCAGCAAACTGGATGTGTGAGCCTTCTGGGCAGAAACACCAGTGTGTGAGGGGCATCATTGAGAAAAGCAGGGGCTTTGAGCTGCTTGTGTATGTGGAGTGTCAGGGGAGAAGGCTAGTCGGCAAGAATGGCCGTGGGTGCCTGCCATGGTCAGCCTGCCTTCTGGAGCAGACCCTTGGTGTGAGTACGGAGTGCTTTGCTGCCTGCAGAGCCTGTAAGTGGATGGACTCATCCCTCTTCTTAAAGACTTGTAGTACTCTGGGGAAGGTAGACTTGTTCTAAGTTGGCAAGGAGGGTAGGAACTACAGTGTCCGGTTAAAGGGGAGTAGAAGGTGCTGTGGGCCCTGGTGGGTGGGGGCCATATCCACTCTAGGGGAGCAAAAGCCACCATCGGAACAGTGCCTTTGAAGATAAGGAGGAGTTATACATGGAGAGAGCCAGGAAGGGTTATGGTGAGATTTGTGTTTTAGAAGAATTAAAATGGCACTTTGGAGAATGCTCCTTTTCAGTAATTGAGATTTGTTTGCTTGGGTTTTGGAGGAATATTTTGATAACAAAAGTTATTGAGAAAAATCTGTAGTGATGTACAAACTGAACTTTTGGTGAATTTCACTCTAGTTTTCATAGTATTTAAAATGAGCATCTCTGTTTGCACTGATGTATGGCATGCTCTCATGGGGGCTGCCTGTGCTTCACGTATGTCTCCTTTACAGTCCACTGGATCTCTGGTCTCCACGGATCTGTCCCTTACTAAAGATCCTGTGTTGTATGTTTAGTAGTCTCTCATTCTTATTACTCAAGTAATGCTATAGATAGATGTGGCCTGCCCTGAGCATGTCTTTCTTCATAGAACCTTTCACATGTGCTGTTCTCCTACCTGAATGCTCAGTGTCTTCATCTTTATCCAGGTCTCACCTCCGTTGTTGCTTCCACAGCTGATCCTTTATTGACCTTGCGCATAGTGGAGGTCTTGCTGCCGCAGTCTTATACTGCCTGTAGCATGCAGTGATCCCAACTGAAATTGAGTCATTCTTGTATAAGTGGTACCTTGATATTGCTCTCCCTGTTAGAATGCAAAGCCCCAGTCTTCACACGGTATCTGGAACTAGACAGCTCCATGCCTGAGCAGGTAGCCGGTAAATGCTGGACTGGAACTCTGAGCTCTGGTACTGTGCTTAAAATGTGATGAATAATCAGCAAGTGTTACCTGTTTTCACATAAGTATAGGAATTATAAGCCAGTCTATGTAAATATATTAGATGTGACTCTTTCATTTGATTGATGCTAAATTTCACATCCTAAATCAAGTATTCAGTTTTTTATCTTTTTTTCCAGTATTTATTTCTGAACAGTGCATTTAAGTTTCTTAATGTCTGCATATACGCTTTCTAGAGTGGCTTCAGTCGTCCATCTTCTCTGGAGGCCTGCAGACCAGCCAGATCCACTACAGCTACAATGAGGAGAAAGACGAGGACCACTGTAGCTCTCCTGGGGGCACTCCTGTCAGCAAGTCCCGACTCTGCTCCCACAGACGGGCCCTGGGTGACCATTCCCAGGCATTCCTGCAAGCCGTCGCTGACAACAACATCCAGGATCACAATGTGAAGGTGAATGAGGCCTTCCCCCACTGCTGCCTCAGTGTCCTTCTGTTTACCTTAGGACTTTGACATGTGAACACCTTCATGCTCTTTGATTAGCTTAGCACAGACTTTGTTTACATATTATTTGGACGGCTGATTTTGAGGTGCAAGGCTAGTTCAGTTCAATATGCCAGCAAGATTTTAGAAGCATTGCTGATTACAGGTGTGTCAGAAGCTGTGGCATGTAGTTTAGGATTCATTATGACTTGCTAGGGTGGCTCTGAAGTTACATCCAGCTGTTTCTGTTGCAGGACTTTCTATGTCAAATAGAAAGGTACTGTAGGCAGTGCCACTTGACCACACCAATCACCTTTCCTCCTGAGCATCCTGTGGAAGAGGTTGGCCGCTTGCTCTTATGTTGCCTCCTAAAACATGAAGATTTAGGTATGAAGCTTGATATTTTAGCTATACTATCGATCTTTCTACTGGCATGCGATACACATTCATTCTTACCCTGCCCTTTCTTTTAATTGTCTCTTACAGGTCATGTGGTATTATCTTTAGTTCATGCAGGTACACTTGGTATTGAGCAAGTAAAGCACAGAACATTGCCTAAATCAGTGGTGGATGTTTGTAGAGTTGTCTACCAAGCAAAATGCTCACTCATTAAAGTAAATAGATTTTGATTCTCTTTATTTTGTGCTTTGCAGACAGTTGGTAAAATATTTGTTGTTAAGTCGTCTTTTCATACTTGACTTTGTAGACACATCAAGAACAGGGCCGTTCTTACAAGGAAGTCTGTGCTCCAGTCATCGAACGTTTGAGATTCCTCTTTAATGAGTTGAGACCCGCAGTTTGTAATGACCTCTCTATAATGTCCAAGTTTAAAATGTTAAGTTCTGTGCCCCGTTGGAGGAGGATAGCTCAGAAGATAATTCGAGAACGAAGGAAAAAGAGAGGTAAGAATGTCAAAGGTAGAAATATGCTGTCAAAGCGCATGCCTTCCCTTGGTATCGTTGAGTCTGTGATTTGGGTGAAGCTGTTCACTACTGCTCATTACACCTGGCATTTCTACAACTGCCATCGTATTTGTTATGTGTATTTATGAAAATATACAAATTCTGCTTATTTTTCCAAGATATTAGACAATGATGCACCTTTGGGATTGAGTGTGTTATGATTTGGTAACTGGTAAATTGATGCTGAAAAACGTAAATACTGTAAATTTTATTAAATTGATGGGGAAAAGGAAGTGTTTTTTTTATCACGTGTCCTAGTAATGATATATTTGGGAATTGGGAATGTTTAATCTTTTAATTAATCTTGTCATTTTTATAAAAAGATGTTCTAAGGTTTTTCCTTGGAAATACTGAGTATTCTGATACATGGAGAAGTGCTTTAAAAGGGAACTAGATGAGTTACTAATATTTTCAGGAAGCAACTGTGTAGGGATATGGAAAAGCTTTTTTGCATTGAATAATGAAAATTTGAGTTAAAATACATAAAATACTTTAGAATTTGGTCACTCGTGATTATAAACATGTCTACAGAAATTTTTGATTATATTCTTATGAATTAAACTGATTTATTCACAGACCAGCTTACTAAACAATATTAGTTACTGAGTTTTTGATGGACATTCTGAACAATAATGTCATGAAACACTAACATTTTAGAAGACATCCTGAGTTGATTGTTCCTGAATAAACCGTTAAACCACAACAACTTGTCTGAATTCTAGAGATGCTCTGGATTAGGAGATCACTGCAAAAACACTTCTGAGAGCCCTTTAATTCAGGTAGCCAGTAGAGTTGTAGCAGGAGACAGCCATCTCAGCTTGATGGAGAATGATCCCTTCACCACCCTGCCATCACCTTCATGGATTCTGAGCCCACATTGGCACCTCTTAAAGTTGCTTGTTGTGGGTTTATATATATAATTGTGTGATGTTTGAAGCTATGTGTTTGGTTTCTTTTAAAGAAAACTAAGTAACTTATAAATAATTAATATTATTGGTGCTGTGTTAGGAGTTGCCAAGACCACTCTTAAATGTGATGATTCACTGGTAGGGCTCCATAGGACTCAGAAGAGCTGGTATAGTCATGGTAATGCTTTATTACTGTGAAAGGATACAGATTAAAATTAGCACAAGGAAAGGCGCATAGAGGGAATTTCAAAGGAAACCAGGCCTGGGCTTCTAGTGTCCCCTCCCAGGGGAGTTGCACAGGTTGCTTAGTTCTTTGAGGAGTGATGTGTGACGTGTCATCAGCCGGGGATGCTCACTCGAGCCTTGGTGACTAGGGTTGTTATTAGGGGTCAGTCACATATATGTGCAGGCCTGCATGACTGCCTTCAGTTACTCAAGACTCTAGCCCTCGGAGCAGAAACAGGGATCACCATAAGTCATATTGTCAGCATAAACTATGTGGTCATGCTGGTCACTCCATCTGGCCCTTTAATAAAAAGTTTGGCAACTCCTGGGCTTGCCCTTCTTGAGTGCTTCTCACCATTGTAGCGCTCACTGTCTTTCTGTCTGTGACATGGAGGGCAAAGTGTTATTACTAGATGTCATGTGAGAACAATTATGATAGTTTTTACTTTTTTAGTTTGAGCATTTAATTGATGATCACGTTTCTTTGAATAAAATATTAATGTTACTACCCTCATGCAAACTTAAATATTTCTTAGTTTTAAATTATATTTAAGTAGATGATTTTTATAATGAATGATGTTTTTAAACATAGTTCCTAAGAAGCCAGAATCTACTGACGATGAAGAAAAAATTGGAAACGAACAGAGTGATTTAGAAGAAGCTTGCATTTTGCCTCACAGTCCTATAAATGTGGACAAAAGACCAATTACAATTAAATCGCCCAAGGTGAAGTATTTTCTGTGATTCTGAGACTGGCTGAATAGAAACACAGCACGTAGCAAAGGAATCTATAAGTATTATCTCTTTGACCTTGAGCATCTGTAGGATAGAGAGTGGGTTATTAAAAGTATGAATAACTGTGCCCCCATGATGCTTAATGCACTTGACTTATGATACTGTGATCAGATCCATAGCTGGAGAAGTGTTTCCTTTTATTTTTAGTAGTACATTATATCATTATTCATTTACCATTCATTAATTCATTCATTGAATGTATCCTTCGCTCCACAAACTGTCCTGGTCCCTGAGGCTGTTAATATAGATGATAATTTAGCTTTGTATGCCAAGTTAGCCGGTTCCAAAGTACATAAGATTAGAGATTATGAAATCATTTATAAGCCTTTTTATGACATAGTTATTTTTACCACAAATTAGTTATTAAACTTAAAATATTTTACCAATTTAAACCTATTGGCATTTATTTATATTCGACTAACTGTTTCAGAGCACATGTTAATATCAATGGTGTAAACTAATGGTGAAAATGGTTTTCCTTTGTCAGGATAAATGGCAGCCACTGTTGAGTACAGTTACAGGTGTTCACAAATACAAATGGTTGAAGCAGAATGTTCAGGGTCTTTATCCACAGTCTGCACTCCTCAGTACAATTGCTGAATTTGCCCTTAAAGAAGAGCCAGTGGATGTGGAAAAAATGAGAAAATGCCTACTAAAACAGGTAAAATTTGCTAAGAACATTCTTCTCTTCTTTGGGTAATACACCCAACACTTAACCATATGCATTGATATTTTGCAGTTGGAAAGAGCAGAGGTTCGCCTGGAAGGGATAGATACAATTTTAAAACTGGCAACCAAAAATTTCTTACTTCCATCTGTGCAGTATGCTATGTTCTGTGGATGGCAAAGACTTATTCCTGAGGGAATTGATATAGGGTAAAACTTTATAACATTTTTTTCTTAATTAAGGGAAGTTGTGGCAACAAAGCATTGTTCTATTTAAGTTAAAAGACTGGCAGCATTTTAAGTAAAATTCTTTATCTTTGTTTGAAAGGGAACCCCTTACAGATTGTTTAAAGGATGTTGATTTGATCCCACCTTTTAATCGGATGCTGCTGGAAGTAACTTTTGGCAAGCTGTATGCTTGGGCTGTTCAGAATATTCGAAATGTTTTGATAGATGCAAATGACAAATTTAAAGATCTTGGTGAGTTAAAAAGAAATCTCATGGTTAAAAGGCTGTATTAAAATTGCTGTTGAAGTCATGTCAATGATCACATCAGCATTATTTCATAGTTTGGCTCTTAATTATATGTTGCAGAAACTTGCAAATGCTGATTTTTGTTTTTGGGAAGACTTTAATAACTTTGTGCATTAGAATGATAATCTAAGCTGCTTTAAGCTTTCTGAAATTCTAAAGAAAACTTTCAAAATTTGACAGAAGACGAAATCTTGTAGTATAAAGCTACTATAAAGCTTTTACATTTTAACATTTTCATGTATAGTACTTACACCATATACCCTAAAATGTATATCGTCTCTTAATACTTAATTTCTTGGATAGTTTGAACATCTACAGAGAAGTGCTAGGATTGGTTTTGTGGAAGTGGAGTGAAGTATATGTGTTATATTTGAAATGAAATGAGTAAGCCACCTGGGATGTTTAGAGGGGTGATGTGATAAGTTTTGTAGACAAATGGAGATAGTTGTACGTGGAATGACTGGTAGGATTATTGCAAAGCAATATGGAGCTGCCAGATGTCCACACTCTATGGAAATCAACTGAAAAACGAATGGAATTTTTAAAAAATTGTTAATGCTTTCTGCATCATACATATTCTTGTATCCATACACAAGAAATTATGTGCCAATGCTTTTTAGGTATCCAACCCGTCCCCCTACAAACTATTACCAATGAGAATCCTTCAGGACCAAGCCTGGGGACAACCCCACAAGCTCGCTTTCTCCTGGTGATGCTCAGCATGCTCACCCTGCAGCACGGCGCAAACAACCTGAATCTCCTGCTGAACTCTGGCACGCTTGCCCTTACACAGACAGCACTTCGGCTGATTGGTAGGTCGGCGCTGCCTTAAGTCCTCTGTGAAAATGTCAGGATTTTGCCTTAATATCTCTCTCTGTAAAAAACTTGTTTCTTTAAACTGTGGTAAGATACAAATAACATAAAATTTCCCATTTAACCACTTTAAGTTTATAATTCAGTGGCATTAAACATATCCATGTGCAGGCGTCACCACTATCTAGTTTCATAACTTTTTTGTCACCCCAAGTGCAAACCTTTGCCCATTTACCAGTGACTGCTTGTTTCCCACTTCCGTACCTGTTGGCAGCAACAAATCTGCTTTCTTTCTCTGTGGATTTGCCTATTCTAAATATTTCATATAAATGAAATCATACAATTTTTAACCTTTTGCATTTGGCTTAGTTCATTTAGCGTGTATCATCAGTACATCATTCCTTTTTATGGCTAAAGAATATTTCATTGTATGAATATACTACATCTTAATTTATACATTCATCCATTGATGGACATTTGGCTTGTTTCTGCCTTTTGGCCATTATGATTAGTGCTGCTAGGAACATTTGTGTACAAGTTTTTGTTTGAACACCTGTTTCCAGTTCATTTGTTATATACTTAGGAGTGGAATTGTAGGGTCACATGGTAATTGTTTGTTAAACTTGCTGAGGAGCCACCAAACTTTTCCATAGCACTGTACCATTTTACATTCCCAGCAGCAGTGGACAATGGTTTCAGTTTTTCCACATCCTCTCCAACACTATTTATTTTGGATTCAGGTTACCCTAGTTGGTGTGAAATGGTATCTCACTGTGGGTTGATTTACATTTCACTAATGACAAATGAAATTGAGCCTCTTTAAGCATGCTTATTAGCCATTTGTGTATTTTTCTTGGAGAAATGTCTCTTCAAATCCTTTGTCCGTTTTTAAATTCGGTTGTTTGTCTTTGTGTTGTTGATTTGTAGGAATCCTTTACATATTCTGGATAGTAGACCGTTATCAAGTTACAGGATTTGAAGATATTTTCTCCCACTCTGTGGGTTGCATTTTACTTTACACAAATTTTAAATTTTGATGAAATCCAGTTTATCTATTTTTATTTTGTTGTATTTTTGACATCATTTCCAAGAAATCATTGCCAAATCCAAGGTTATGAGGATTACCCACTATATTTTCTTCTTTAAGTTTTATAGTTTTAGTCCTTATATTTAAGTCTTTGGTCCATTTTTAGGTAATTTTAAAATATGTGTGAGGTAAGGGTTCACTTCATTTCTTTTGGTTATCCAGTTGTCCCAAAACTGTTGAAAAGATTCTTCTTTTCCCAAGGCCTTGGCCACTCTTGTCAAAAATCATTTAACTATAGGTATTTGGGTTTATTTCTAGACCCTCAGTTCTCGTCTATTGATCTGTATGTCTATCATTATACCAATATTGTTTTGAACGCTGTAGCTTTTTAAGTTTTGAAATTGACAAGTGAGTCCTCTAACTTTATTTTCCTTTCTCAAGATTATTTTGGCTATTTTTAGTCCCTTGCATTTCCATGTGAATTTCAGGGCTAACTTTTCCATGTCTACAAAAAATGCCATTGGGATTTTCTAGGGGTTGTAATGAAGCTGTAGATCATGTTGGGGAGTACTACCATTTAACAGTATTAAGTTCTTCATTCTGTGAACATGGGATGGCTTTGTATTTATTTAGGACTTATTTTGTTGAGCAGTATTTTAAAGTTTTATTGTTATTAGGGTAATGCTGGCCTCATCCAATAAGCTAGGAAGTGTTGCCTCCTGTTATATTTTTGGAAGAGTTAGAGAATTGGCGTTAATTCTTTGAATGTTTGGTAGAATTTACCAGTTAAGCCATCTGGTCCTGGGTTTTTCTTTATTGGGAGATTTTTGATTATTGATTCAATCTCTTTACTTGTTGTAAGTCTATTCACATTTATTATTTCTTCTTGAGTCAGTTCAGTTAATTTATGTGTTTCTAAGAGTTTATCCATTTCATCTAAGCTAACTAATTTGTTGGCATACAGTTGTTCATAATACTCTTATAATCCTTTTTATTTCTGTAGAATCAGTAGTAATGTCCCCACTTTTATTTCTGGTACATATGTGACCCTTTACCCCTTTTGCCCTCCCCTCACCTCCTTCCACTCTGGTAACCACTAATCTGTTCTTGTTATCCATGCGTTTATCTTACACGTATAAGCGAAATCATATGGTGTTTGTCTTTCTCTCTCTGGCTTACTTTGCTTAACATCTACCCTTAAGGTCCATCCATGTTGGTACAAATGGGATGATTTTGTCTTTTTATGTGGCTGAGTAGTATTCCATTGTGTACATATACGACATCTTCTTTATCCATTCATCAGTTGATGGGTACTTGGGTTGCTTCCATGTCTTGGCTATTGTGAATAATGCTGCAATGAATATGGGGTGCATAAATTTCTTTGTATTGTTGATTTCAAGTTCTTTGGATAAATACTCAGTAGTGGGATAGCTGGATAATATGGTAGTTCTATTTTTAACTTTTTGAGAAATCTTCATACTATTTTCCATAGTGGCTGCACCAATTTGCATTGCCACCAGCAGTGTATGAGGGCTCCCTTTTCTCCACATCCTTTCCAACATTTGTTCTTTTTTTGTTTTGCTAATTTTAGCCATTCTGGAGGGTGTGAGATAATATCTCATTGTAGTTTCCCTGATGATTAGTGATGTTGAAGATCTTTTCATGTGCCTGTTGGGCATCTGTATATCTTCTTTGGAAAATTTCTGTTCATATTTTCTGCCCATTTTTTCGTCAGATTGTTTTTTTGTTGTTGTTGAGTTGTATGAGTTCTTTATATATTTTGGAGGTTAACTGCTTGTCAGATATGTGATTTGCAGACATTTTCTCCCAGTTGGTGGGTTGTCTTTCTGTTTTGTTCGTGGTTTCCTTTGCCTTTCAGAAGCTCTTTAGTCTGGTGGAGTCCCATTTGCTTATTTTTTCTTTTGTTTCCCTTGCCTGGGCAGATAAGGTATTTGAAAAGATCCTTCTAAGACTGATGTTAAAGAGTCCACTGCCTGTATTTTCTTCTGGAATCTTATGGCTTCATATCTTACCTTCAAGTGTTTAATCCATTTTGAGTTAATTTTTGTATAAGGAGAAAGATAATGGTCTACTTTGATTCTTTTGCATGTGGCTGTCCAGTTTTCCCAACACCATTTATTGAAGAGATTTTCCTTTCTCCCTTATATGTTCTTAGTTCCTTTGTTGAAGATTGGCTGTCCTTAGGTGTGTGGTTTTATTTCTGGACTTTCATTTCTGTTCTATTGATCTGTGTGCCTGTTTTTGTACCAGTACCATGCTATTTTGATCACTATAGTTTTGTAGTATGTTTTGAAGTCAGTGATTGTGATGCCTCCAGCTTTGTTCTTTTTTCTCAGTATTGCTTTAGCTGTTCAGCGTCTTTTGTTGTCCCATGTAAATTTTAGGATTCTTTGTTCCATTTCCATGAAGAATGTCCTTGGGATTCTGATTGGGATTGTATTGAATCTTTAGGTAATATGGACATTTTAACTATGTTTATTCTTCCAATCCATGTGCATGGAATATCTTTCCATTTCTTTATGTTGTCATCAATTTCTTTCAATAACGTCTTGTAGTTTTCATTGTATAGGTCTTTCAACTCCTTGGTTAAATTTATTCCTAGATATTTTATTATTTTTGGTGCAATTGTAAATGGGATTGTATTCTTGAGTTCTCTTTCTTGTGAGCATAGAAATGCCACTGCTTTTTCTAAGTTGATTTTGGACCCTGCAACTTTGCTGTAGTTGTTGATATTTCTAGTAGTTTTCCAAATAGTTCTTTAGGGTTTTCTATATATAAAATTGTATGGTCTGCAAACAGAGTTTCACTTTACAAGGAGGAGAGTTTCCTCCTTGCCAATTTGGATACCTTTTATTTCTTTTTCTTGCCTCATTTCTGGCCAAAACCTTCAGTACTATGTTGAGTAAGAGTTGTGAGAGGGGGCACCCTTGTCTTTTTCCTCTTCTCAGAAGGATGTCTTTCAGTTTTTCCCAATGAACTATGATGTTAACTGTGTGTTTGTCATATATGGCCTTTATTATGTTGAGGTACTTTACTTCTATACCCATTTTATTGAGAGTTTTTATTATAAATGGATGTTGGATCTTGTAAACACTTTCTCTGCATCAACTGAGATGATCATGTGCTTTTTATTCCTCATTTTGTTAATGTGGTGTATCATGTTGATTGATTTGCAGTTGAACCATCCCTGTGTTCCTGGTGTAAATCCCACTTGACCATGGTATATGATCTTTCTAATGTATTGTTGTATTTGGTTTGTCAATATTTTGTTGAGCATTTTTGCATCTATGTTCATCAGTGACGTTGGCTTGTAATTTTCCTTCCTTGTGTTGTCCTTGTCTGGTTTTGGTATCAGGTTGATGTTGGTCTCAGAATAAGTTAGGAAGCATCCCATCTTTTTTCAACTTTTCACAATAGTTTGAGAAGGATAAGTATTACGTTTTCTTTGAATGTTTGGTAGAATTCTCCAGAGAAGCCATCTTGTCCTGGACTTTTGTCTTTTGGGAGTTTTTGGTTGTTGTTTCAGTCTCTTTACTTCTGGTCCGTCTATTCAGATTCTCTATTTCTTACTGATTTAGTTTTGTGAGGATGTATGATTCTAAGAATTTATCCATTTCTTCTAGGTTATCCAATTTTTAGCATGTAGTTTTTCGTAGTATTCTCTTATAACCCTTTATATTTCTTGGTGTCCATTGTAATTTGTCATCTTTCATTTTAAATTTTATTTAATTGAGCCTTCTCTGTTTTTTTCTTAGTGAGTCTGGCTAAGGGTTTGTTAATTTTATGTATCTTCTCAGAGAACCAGCTCTTGTTTTGTTGATCTTTTTAGTCTCTATTTCATTTTTGTCTGCTCTCAGTTTTTTTTTCCTCCTTCTGCTGAGTTTGGGCTTTTTTTGTTGTTCTTTTTCTTATTTTGTTATGTATAGTTTAAGATTATTTCAGATTTTTCTTGTTTGTTGAGGTGGGCCTGTATTGCTATAAATTTCCCTTTCAGCACCGCTTTTGCTGCATTGCATCAGAGTTAGTATGTTGTGTTTTCATTTCCATTTATTTCCAGGTATTTTTTGATTTCTCTTTTGATTTCTTCATTGATCCAATGGTTGTTCAGTAGCATGTTGTTTAGTCTTCATGTATTTGTGACTTTCCCAGCTTTTTTCTTGTAGTTGCTTTCTAGTTTTGTAGCATTGTGGTTGGAGAAGATGCTTGATATAATTTCAGTCTTCTTAAATTTATTGAGGGTGCCTTGTTTCCCAACATATGGTCTATCTTTGAGAGTATTCCGTATGTGCTTGAGAAGAATGTGTATTCTTCTGTTTTTGATGGAATGTTCTCTGTATGTCTATTAAGTCCATGTGGTGTAATATTTCATTTAAGGCCACTATTTCCTTGTTGACTTTCTGTCTCTATGATCTATCCATTGAAGTAAGTGGGGTGTTGAGGTCCCCTGCCATTATTGTTTTGCTGTCAGTTTTTTCCTTCTGTCTGTTAATAGTTGCTTTGTATACTTTGGTGCTCCTGTGTTAGGCGCATATGTATTCGTAAGTGTTATGGCCTCTTGATGGAAAGTCCCTTCTATCATTATTATACTGCCCCTCTTTGTCTCTCATTGTCTTTTTTATCTTGAATTTTGCTTTGTTTGATATAAGTGTGGAAATACCACTTTGTTTACCATTGACTTGCAGTATTGTCTTCCATCCCTTCACTCTGAGCCTATGTTTGTCTTTAGAGCTAATATGTGTTTCCTAGAGGCACCATATTGTTTGGTCTTGCTTTTTAACCCATCTAGCCACTCTGAGCGTTTTGGTTGGCGAATTCAATCCATTTACATTTAGAGTGATTATTGATATTCGAGTACTTAATGCTGCCACTTTATCTCTTGTTTTCCCATTGCTCTATAGTTCTATTGTTTCTTTTTCCTTGTATTGCTGACTACCATTTCAGTTTGTTGGCTTTCTGTGATGGTTTTCTCAGTTTTCTCTTCATTTATGATTTGTGGCTCTCCTCTTTTTGTTTAGTAGTTACCGTGAGGTTTGTATAAAAGATCTCACAAATGAGGTAGTCCATTTTCTGATGACCTGTTATCTCCATTAGCCTAAGCAGATTCTGTTCTTTCCTCTTTACCTTGTGAGTTATTGTTGTCACAAATCCTCCTTCTTCTTCTTCTTCTTTTTTTTTTTTTTTTGCTGTGAAAGATTATCCCTGAGCCTACATATGTTGCCATTCTTCCTCTTTCTTTGCTTGAGGAAGATTAGCCCTGAACTAACATCTCTGCCAATCTTCCTCTATTTGGTATGTGGGGCTCCACCAGAGCATGACTGATGGGTGGTGTAGGTCTGCTCCTAGGATCGGAAACTGTGAACCCAGATCACTGAAGTGGAGCACGCCAAACTTAACCATGAGGCTGGCCCCGGAAAGTATTCTTTTTTGTGTTAGCAGTTTGTGACTACATTGACACGTTTATAGTTATTTAGATGCTTTCTTTTGTTTATCTTTTATGTTATAATTGTTTGCTAACCTTTCTGATAGAGAACTGCAATTTTCTGATCTTATCTGTCTGTTTATCTCCTTGCTCATAACTTTGTAAACCTTTGCCTTTTTGTTTCAGGTAGGAGGGCTCCCTTGATCATTTCTTGTAAGGCAGGTCTACAGGCAATAACTTCCCTCAGCTTTTGTTTCTCTGGAAAACCGTTTATTTCTCCATCACATCTGAAGGATAATTTCATTGCATAGAGCAAACTTGGCTGAATGTTTTTGTCTTTCAGTAGTTTGAAGATACCATTCCATTCTCTTCTAGCCTTTAAGATTTCTGCTGAGAAGTCTGCTGAAAGCCTGATAGGGATTCCTTTGTAGTTTATTTTCTTCTGCCTTGCTCCCTTAGTATTTGTTCTCTTTCATTGACTTTTGATAGTTTTAATATTATGTGCTCTGGAAAAGGTCTTTTTGCTTTGTTGTAGTTGGGGGTTCTATTGGATTCATGTATTTGTAAGTCCAGTCTCTTACCCAGGTTGGGAAGTTCTCACCTATTATTTTATTGAATAAGCTCT
This sequence comes from Equus quagga, assembly GCF_021613505.1. Lineage (NCBI taxonomy): Eukaryota > Metazoa > Chordata > Mammalia > Perissodactyla > Equidae > Equus > Equus quagga. The sequence continues at coordinate 72,143,980 of NC_060268.1, forward strand.
CTGCTCCTTTTTCCCCTCTCTTCGCCCTCTGGAGTTTACCTGTAATCCTTTTGTTACTTTTCCTAATTGAGTCAGATATTTCTTGAAAAATTTCTTCATTTTTTAAAAAAAATCTTAGTTCTCTTTCCTACTCCACCTGAAACATTCCTATATTTCTCGCTTCTTCTTTTTCTTCGTGTTTTTTGAGGAAGATTAACCTTGAGCTAACTGCCGCCAATCCTCCTCTTTTTGCTGAGGAAGACCGGCCCTGAGCGAACATCCATGTCCATCTTCCTCTACTTTATACATGGGACGCCTACCATAGCCTGGCTCTTGCCAAGTGGTTCCATGTCCGCACCCAGGATCCGAACTGACCCTGGGCCATCGAGACACAGAACATGTGAACTTAACCGCTGTGCCACCACGCTGGCCCCTATTTTTCTCTTCTAATTCACTAATTCTGTCCTCTATAAAGTCTGCACTTTTTTTTATGGTTTTATATATTCTTCATGTCCAGAACTTCTGTGAAGTTTTTTTTAAGAGCTTCAATCTCTTTGGTGAAGTATTCTGTAGTTCTTCGTGGTGTTTGATGAATTGATCCTCTGCTGGGGTATTTGTGGTAGCATCAGGTCGCAGATTCCTCCTGCCACTGCTGGGGTGGGGTGGGAGCCGTTTTTTCTGATCCGCCTCATCTGCTGGTAGTTCTGCCAGTCGGTTGCTCTGCTTTTATGCAGGCAGCCCCTCAGTGGGTTGTGGTTGCACAGATGCTGCCTCTGTGCTCAGCAGGCGGGTTGTGGCTGGCTGGTGTGCTCTTTGGGTGGGTTGCGCTCATGTGAGTGGTGCCGTTGTGCTCAGCAGGCAGGTCTGGCTGAGATGCTGTGCTAGGTGTGAGGGTCATTTTCCTGGTGGCCCATGCTGTGCTTGCGTGTAGGTCCAGCTGAGCTGCCCTGCTTGGTGGGTGGGATGCCTTTGTGTGACCTGGGCTGCCACAACTCAGTGGGGAGTGTTCTGTGGCGATGGGGTTGTCTTGATAGGTTGGTGCTCCTGTGAGCCAGAGTACCCCTCCAAAAGTGTTCGCGTGTGGGCCAGGCTACCCCCACCTCTACTCACTGTATCACTGGCCGCTGTGTAAGGATTTGTGAGCTGAATGGCTGCCTCCAGGGAGAGGGATGGGTCCACTCATCTAGTTCCACTGCTTCCTGGAGATCTAGTCCACCCACCTACAGATGTATAGCTGCGTGGATCTCACAGGCTTTCTCTTGTGTTGTGTAGAGAATTCTCTGTTGGTTAATATGTCCATTTAGTTGTAACTTAGAAGGGAGAGACAAAGGGAACAGCTTCATTCCACCATGATACTGACATCACCTTCTTTCTGCTAACTTTGGATTTACTTTGTTCTGACTTTTCTGGTTTCTCCAGGTGTAGAGTTAAGTTATTGATTTGAGTTCTTTATTTTTTTTAAGGTATGCTTTTATAGTCATGCCTCACTTGACAGTGAGGATATGTTCTGAGAAATGTGTTGTTAGATGAGTTTGTCACTGTGTGAACATCACAGGGTGTACTTACACACACCTAGATGTTGTAACCTACTACATACCTGGTCTATATAGTACTAATATTATGGGACCACTATTGTATATATGATCTGTCCTTGACCAAAATGTTATGTAGCACATTACTGTATCCATATGAATTTCCCTCTTAGGATTGCTTTTGCTACATCCCAAAAATTTTGGTATGTTGTTTTTTTGTTCTCATTCCTCTCAAAGTATTTTTAAATTTCTCTTGTAGTTTTTTCTTTTCACTAGTTCTTTAATTGTATGTTGTTTGATTTCCACATACTTGTGAATATTCCAGTTTTCTTTCTGTTATTAATTTCTAGTTTCATTCCATTGTGGTCAGAGAAGATAGTTTGTATGATTTTAGTCTATTTCAACTTATTGAGACTTGTTTGTGGTCTAACATAAGGTCTGTTTTGGAGAATGTTTCATATGCCCTTGAGAAGATAGTGTATTCTGTTCTTATCGAGTGGAGTATTTTGTACATGTCTGTTAGATCTGATTGTTTTATAAGATTGTTCTTTGCCTGAAAGTCCAAGGTATTGCAGGACCAGTGTTCCAAGTCCAGGAGAAAAAGCAAGGCTTCCCTAAGCTCTTTGATCTTGTCAGTCTTTGTGCTTACATTACGAGTTCAAAAATATGCATCAGGCTGGAAAACAGCCTCTATGAGTCAGAAATCTGATTTCTTAATATTTCATTAGCAAGTAAAAATTGCTCTTAAAAACCTCATAAGTGTATTCCCACTATTTTTATGTTGTCTCTTTTTTTTCTAGAGGATCCAATAGTTTAGAGTTATAGCACAAATCATTAATTTTGGGGGCTTTATCTGTTAACAGTACTGAGCAGTTTAAATTCCAACCTGCCTGCTGGCTGCAAAAAGCAAAGCAGTTGTGTCTCAGGAATACCTATCTATATTTGCCACTTTCCCTCATCAGTATGATTTCTCTCTGATAGAAGAAATTATAAGCATGTAATATTTTATATTAATCTTCGGTGTATATCCAGTATATTAGCCACAAAATACAAAGCTTCTTAAAAAAAGATCTATTTTTCTTCTTATTGCAAATGTATTCACACCCTTAGCAGTAAATTTGGCATTCAGGGTTAACATCATAGCTGCCAGGAGAGATCCTAGCTGGAACGAAACGCTACCCTCTTTAGGCCTCACAGAGGCACCACTAGGCTGAAGAAAAGACTATATCCCTCTCATTTTATCTAAAACTTTACTCCAGCCCTAGGAATTGAATATCCTTTTATTCCTCTTCCTCTTGGAGGAGAGAGGTGCACAAACTCTTTACTCTTTTGACCCACCCAGGGGAATGTTTGGGCACTTTTTTCTCCCCCTTGGAGGAGAGAACAACGACCAGAGGAATTACCAGGGCTGTGCTTGCCCCCTACTTAGCCAGCAAGGCCAAAAGCAGCCAGGGGATCCAGTTAGCTGACTCCTGGGTTTGGATCTACTATTTTTCAAATCTGTGGTAAATTTTACTTCTCACAGCTGACAGCTCAGCTTCTGTTTTAAACTATGAATGATTCCATAGACACTAGGGACCAAATATTCATCATGCCCCGTGCCTTCATTACTTCTTTTATCAAACAATGCTTTTGTTTGCTGTTTTGCAGTGAGTCAGGGTTGTTCTAGAGAATTTCAGTGCTGCCATCCCTGTGTCAGGGTCTCCAAGACCCACCCCCAAGTTTGAGGATTTGCTAGGAGGCCTCACAAGACTCAAGATATAGTCATACTCAGGGGCTAAGATTTATTACAGTGAAAGAATAGAAAGCAAAATCAACAAAGAGAAAAGCCATGTGAGTGAAGTCTGGAAGAAACCAGACACAAGTCCTCTCCCAGTGGAGTCCCACGGGATGCACCTAATTCCTTCAGCAACAGTTGTGACCTCACATGTGCAGTGTTGTCTACCAGGGAGGTTCATTAGAGACTTGGTGCCCAGGGTTTTCACGGGGGCAGATCACGTTAGGCACCTCTGCCTAGCACATACTCAAGTTCCAGATCCCAGAAGGAAGGAGGTTTCAGCAAAGACCACATTGTTTGTGCAGACAGTTGAGGCACAGCGAGGCCTTTTGTCAGTTAGGGAATCATGGGAGCCTCCCAAAATCCAGGGTCCCAGAGGCCAGGCGAGGGCCAACCTTGCAAATAGGACTTTCCAAGGACAGCAGTCTCAGGCCTGCTCTGTTGGCTCTTTTCTGCACAGTATCATAGTTTAAGTTTGTTAATTTCAATTCTGGTAAAAATATGTGATGAGTATCTTTCTAACTTAATCATTTTGCTTTTTGGAGGGGAGCATAATTTCTAGAAGTAGAATAAATATCTCTTACAAGCATTTTTATATCTTTTATGTCTTCTGATACATATTTATATATTTTGTCCTCCCTTACTATTTTTAAATCTTAATTCTCATCAGTAAATGTTTCATGGTATTTATCATATTGATAAAGAATACACTATGTATTCTTTAAAATTATCTTCATCAGTACTTATTAATTCTTTTTAAAAAGTATTAAGATTAGCAAATTCTAAGTTCTTGTTGGCTCAGCTGATGTTTTTGATGCTCTGATAGGCCCCAGTTGTGATAATGTTGAAGAAGATATGAATGCTTCTGCCCGAGGAGCTTCTGCTACAGTTTTGGAAGAGACAAGAAAGGAAACAGCTCCCGTGCAGCTCCCGGTTTCAGGGCCAGAACTGGCTGCCATGATGAAGGTTGGAACCAGGGTCATGAGAGGCGTGGATTGGAAATGGGGCGATCAGGTACTCACAGATTTGGTTTAAACTCGTTAGTCACCTTCTACACATCCTGACTTGCATGGGTAGAAAGTGAAATAAATAACTGCCTTAGCTCAGGACGTGTGCAGTTGACACATACCATAGTTTGTTGATTCCTGAGCAGGTGAATGGAGTTGAAACAAGTAGAGAGTGACAGTGACTTGGCATAGAGGCACCTAGGACAGGTTTAAGTCTGTGAGGAGTGGCAGCTGTTTTCAGAGAACTCCCTGGTATGGACTCAATTTGGGATGCAGCCCAGAACAAGAACAAGAGTGAGCAGGAGAGAGTGAACCTCATCTGAACAATAGTGTCATGAAAGCTTTGTAGCAGGAAGTCCCAGATGCTGCCTCTGCCACCTGGTGGCCATGAACCCAATAAGTGCTCCAGTCCAGCAGTTTCAGGCATGCTGGTTGGGTGGTGGCCACCTTTTTGTTTCTTCTTGTAGCACATTGCTCCTGAGTCTCTTGTCAGGTCTCCCCAGGTAGAGGTCGTGGGGCTGTCTCCGCATTATTACCATAGTCACTCACTAAGGACAGTGTTCACCTTTCTACAGTGGGGTAGCATTCTTGTCGTATCTAGGTTTTCTCAACCTCACTTTTTAAGCATTGCCTCATCAGAATCATTTTAGAAATCAAAGTGTCACGGAAGGGGTAGCAGCATCTTAAAAAACAGCTGTCACTTGTAGAAACGAGACATAGAGGTTTCATTTTAGAATCCAGAGGGAAAACTGAAGAGTAAGAGGGAACTAGGAGACACTGGTACTTGTTTCAGATTTCCAAAGCCCCATGAGGGATTGAGGGGGCCAAGGACCAGGCTGGAAAGCCCTATCTCTGCATTGGATTTGAGAGGATGCTAATTGAGATGATACTTTTCCTACTTCCTCTTTGGTAAAGGAGCATGAGCAAGTTATTTCCTGGCATTCTATTTAAGGTGATGATGTGAGCTGTGCTTGTTGCAGGTGGGTTTGGGGCAGTTTGCAGATGTGAAGTCTGTACACAGTGATGCAGCTGCCCTTACAGGCAATGTCTGTGTGACAGGAGAGGCATGCACTGTTTAAGTGATCTTTGTTTTGGCTCCCCCAGGATGGCCCTCCTCCTGGCCTCGGCCGTGTGATTGGTGAACTGGGAGAGGACGGGTGGATCAGGGTCCAGTGGGACACAGGCAGCACCAACTCCTACAGGATGGGGAAAGAGGGGAAGTATGACCTCAAGTTGGCAGAGCTGCCAGCCTCCACACAGCCCTCAGCAGAGGACTCGGACACAGAGGATGACTCGGGTAGGTGCTTTGGGGGGCTGCTTAGTCTGGAATAGCCCAGCAAGCTGTATCCAAATCCTGACTGGCCAACCTTTGCATCTAGGAGTGAGAACAGTGTGTCAGGACTCACCTGCAGATAGTGTTCTATAGCTTTGGGCTTGTCCTTGAAGGTTCAGTTTAAATAAGCCCCAGGGGATTCTGATGCAGGAGTGCAGCGTGGCCCTGGGAACCGGCAACCTAGCTGGACTTAACTTTCCTGCTCCCTTGGAGACAGTGCAGTAGGGTGAGGCAGTGCAGGGCTTGCTGAATCTTCACCTCTAGTGGACCCTCTGGGTTGGTTCTGAGCCTGTTTCTGAGGTAGCAACCTAGTGCCTGGTGGAGTAGGCATAGGTTAGCAATGCTCCACACCAGTCAGACTATGGGCCATGTCTTCCTCCTTCTTTTACCTTCTCAGGCCCTTCACTCAGAATGCTGCACGTTATGGGGAGTTAGTCAGCACTTTATTGCCTTAAGGAAAGCATAGGTGAGAATTTGGAGTGGACTCAGAAAGTTAAATCCTAGCTGAGGAACTCCAAGGTTGTGGGAGGAGGGCTTCCTGACTTTCTTTCTTTTTTTTTTTTTTTTTGCTGAGGAAGAGTCTCCCTGAGCTAACATCTGTTACTATTCTTCTTCTTTTTGCTTGAGGAAGATTCACCCTGAGCTAACAGCTGTGCCGGTCTTCTTCCTTTTTGTATGTGGGTCACTACTACAGCATGGCCACTGACAAGTGGTGTAGGTCCACGGCCAGGAACCAAACCTAGGCCACTGAAGTGGAGTGCACCAAACTTTACCACTAGGCCACAGGGCTGGCAGCTACATGACATTTTTTTACATGTATCCAAAAGACGTTGGGATGCATGAATGAAACTTCCTATTGCTGGTCTTGGTAAAACCATCCAGGAGGTCAGTACTGCCTTGTGGGGCTCAGTGCTGGCCTTATGTGCAGTGTGGTCAGGCTTCTGAAATCACTTTTATGGTTAGGAGAGGAAATCTGAGAGGCTGAGCTCAGTAGAGAACGAGTAATGTGGAGAATGGGAAAGGCTGTGCTGCATGCATGTCACTTGTGGGGGCTGAGGCCCCTCAGGTGTAAACAGATGATGCCTGCCTTGTGGGGCTGTAAGGAGGAAGGTATGTGAAGCCATGTAGCCCTGCCTAGAAGGTCCCTGCTGGTTCTGTTATCACTTCATGTGACGGCACCGTGTCTGGGCCAGGTGCCCCTCTTTCTCCCAGCTCTCTGCCTGAGGGCTTCACTCAGAGAAGTTGGGGCCTGAGTGGGGCTGGCCACATGACAGAAAGGTGGCCTGGCTGCCACCTGCCTCCTGGTCTGGAAGCTATGGCCTGGGCACGTGAGCCTCTCTTCTCCCTCCACAGTGGCTGGCACTTCATCTTCATCCAGGGTATAGCCAGCTCGGCAGCAACCAGCTTTTGACGTTTGAAAAGTTATCTTTCTAAAGGAGTGAAATAGTTTTAGTGCTCCTGAGCTGTATTCTGAGATTGTTTAAAACAAATTAATTGTAATTTAAAAGGCTTTTCTTTGAGGAAGGTGGGAACAGAGATGATCAGGATGAGTGTTCTATGCATCTTGAATTCCATCTTGTGAAGGGCTGCTTCTCTTTCCACAGTAAAAATAGAAGAAAGTGATATTAAATCTCTTAAATTACATATAGTGACATCTTCCAATTCTGTTTGGGAGTATGGTTTTTTCTTTTGATTCTTTTTTTCAGAAGCTGAACAAACTGAAAGGAACATTCACCCCACTGCAATGATGCTTAACAGCACTGTTAATTTACTGCAAACTCTTTGTCTCTCTGCCGGAGTTCATGCTGAAATCATGCAGAATGAAGCCACCAAAACTCTGTGTGGACTGCTGCGAATGTTAGTGGAAAGTGGAACGACGGACAAGACATGTATGCAATGAATAGTTGTAGGCCCACAGAGTCAATATTGGGGCTGTAATTTGTCGTGTGTGTGCTTGTCAGCAAGTGTGTGCATGTGGCTGAGTGTGGGTGTATGTGTTAGTGTCCTAGGGCTGCCATGACAAATTACCGTAAACTTGTTAGCTGTAGTAGTTCGTTTGAGTTGCCGCATCAAAGTACCACAAAATGGGTGGCCTAAATAACAGAAATTTATTTCCTCACAGTTCTGGAGGGTGGAAGTTCCGGATCAAGGTATCAGCGGGGCTGGTTCCTTTTGAAGGCTGTGAGGGAAGGATCTGTTCCAAACCTCTCCCCTAACTTCTCGTGGTTTGCTGACAATCTTCTGCATTCCTTGGCTTGTAGATCTTTACCCAATCTTCACATGGCATTCTCTGTGTGTGTGTGTCTGTCTATCTTCAAATTTCTCTTTTTTATAAAGCCACCAGTTAGTTGGATTAGGGACCCACCTTAATCTAGTTTAACCTCATCTAAACTGATTATGTCTGTCATGACCCCATTTCCAAATAAGATCGCATTTTCAGGTATTAGGGGTTAAGATTTCAATATCTGAATTTTGGGGGGGAGAATTCAACCCATAACAGTGTTTAAAACAACAACTTTATCCTCTCTGAGTTCTGGAGACCAGAAGTCCAAAATCAAGGTGTCAGCAGGGCCATAGTCTCTTTAAAGGCTCTAGGAGAGGATGCTTCCTGGCCTCTTCTAGCTTCTGGTGGCTCCAGGCTTCCTTGGCTTCTGGCTACATCACTCCAGTCTCTGCTTTATTCTCACATACCCACCTCCCCTGTGTTTCTGTGTATGCTTTTCTGCATCTTATAAGGACTTTCATTGGATTTAGGGTTCACCCTAATCTAGTATAATGTCATCTCAGTTCTTATCTTAATTACATCTGCAGAGTTTATTTCCAAATAAGGTCACGTTCTGAGGTTCTAGGTGAACATGAATTTGTGGGGGGAGATTCAATTCAACCCATTTAAGTGTTTGAGTTTATGTGAATATGAGTGTGTGTAAGTGTGGGGAAAATGAGGAAATAGAGGGAGCGAGTGTGGGTGTACATGTGAGAGTGCTTGTGATTGTGTGAGAGAGTGAGTTTGAGTGTCACTGTGAATGATTGTGAGAAACTGCATGTGAGTATGTGAGAGTTTGTGAGAATGAGACGATGTGAGTGAGAATGGGTGTGTTTGTGAAGTGAAGAAGTGAGTGTGAATATAACTGGGCATGTTTGAGTGTTTATGAGTGTGAGTGATTGTGTGAGTGTGTTAGTGACTGTAAGAATGAGTGTGTGAGATTGTGGTAGGGTTATGTGTGAGAGTATGCAGGTCAGTATTTATGTGTTTGTGAGGGCGTCTGGGTGAGTGTGACTGAGTGGGAGAGTGAAGAGGTCGCTATTAGCCTGGAGAGCAGGAGGCTGGGCCCTGGGAGATGGGGAAGGTAAACTAATAGGGGTCTGAGCAGGTCACGTGGTGTGACCCCTCCTCAGGGCCTCTGCCACAAGAAAGTGGAAGCCCCAGGGTGCCCACAGGTGCAGACTTGGAAGCCAGGAGGAGCAGACAGGGTCATGGTTGTATCAAACAGGATAAACCTCATAAAAGCCTCTTAGTCTCATTCTGTTAATATAGACTACTTAAACTTGTATTGGAAATTTATGGTGCCGATTAAATGTAAACAAGATCATGGGGAATATTTAAAACACATGAGATTTAAAAATATAGATGTACTCTCACAAATAACTGCCATTTGAATTGTGAATCATTTTCCTACTGCCTAGAAACAGTAAGTAGATGAAACTCCTTCACTAGTTTGAGGAAGTACAACATGTACTGTAAAGGTTTTAAAAATATTGTACATGTTCGTTGAGCTAACTTGATACTCCTGCTCCTCTCACTTTGAATGCATGAAATTATTTGTAAAGTAGCTTATTATTGAGAATTACATGGTAGGTAAATTAAAAGTAAAGATTATACTGAGTGTTTCTAGAAATTCGATACCAAGCCAGTTTGTTTTACTCTGGCAGCTTCCCCAAACAAGCTGGTGTGTCGGGAGCAGCACCGGAGCTGGTGCACGCTGGGCTTTGTGCGGAGCATCGCACTCACACCACACATGTGTGCTGCCCTTAGCTCCCCTCAGTGGATCACCCTGCTGATGAAGGTTGTGGAAGGACACGCGCCTTTTACTGCTGCCTCACTGCAGCGACAGGTAATTGTTGTACCAGGCTAATTCTCACTGTGTGTAACTTTAGGAAATGTTGGACCTCTTAAGGGGTGACATCAAATTACCAGAGCTCTTGTCATCATAATTAGCTGCCTGCATTCAGTCATGGATGTGGAAAAAAATTAGCTCCAGCACAAAGTAGATTTCCTAGAGGCAAGGATATGAGATTCTTGATTATTTTAGATTGATTAAGTTGCTGAACTTTGACTTGCTTTTCTATTAAGTGGTAGCTCCTACTGACTGTTCTCATCTGCTTCATAGGAGTTGTAGTGTAATTGTCTTGAGAAGAATTAAACTAAAAGGAGTTATTTTTTAATTAAAGATACCTGTATCTGTAATGTAGTTTTTTTTTAATCCCTGATAATCCATATTATTAATCAAGTTGGGTGTAACTATCTGCCTGTAAAATAATATCAGAATTTTCATATGATTAATTGCATTAGAGGAACAAAAGATAAAGAGAAAATGAAAATCTGTTCTTCCAATCTATAATCTAATGTTTTTCTTTAATGCTTGCTGTTTTAAATTGCCTCTTATCAGATCTTAGCTGTACATTTACTGCAAGCAGTACTTCCATCATGGGACAAGACAGAAAGGGCAAGGGACATGAAGTGCCTTGTGGAAAAGCTCTTTGGTTTCCTGGGCTGCTTGCTCACCACCTGCTCTTCAGATATCCCGTTCCTCAGAGGTGAGCATCTCTCCTTATTTGTGTCCTGGTTAAGTGAGCAGGGCTCCATGTAGCTCCTCTTTTGGGTGTTCTCTTTCAGAATCTACTTTGAGGAGGCGGAGGGCTCGCCCTCAGGCCTCTCTGACTGCCACCCACAGCAGCACTCTGGCAGAAGAGGTGGTGGCGCTGCTCCGCACGCTGCACTCCTTGGGTCAGTGGAACGGACTCATAAACAAGTACATTAACTCTCAGCTCCATTCTGTCACCCACAGCTGTGCAGGAAAGCCATCGGAGGGGGTAGGTGCTTCATTTTCAAATCTGCTGGTTTTTCTCTGTAGAATGTTGATTTAACTTTTATCTTTTTAAATACTATATATTTTGCTCAAAGATGTATTTTAAAATATTTTTACTGAAAATATTGAAGAAACTAATGTAAAAATGAATTTGGCTTAATTATAAATGTGTAAGAAACAGGCAGCTCCCTGGATCTCTTCTTCAAGCTTTCTGTCTGTCTGCATCAGGCCCTGTTAGAGGACTACCTTCCCGACTCTGAGAACCCTGAGGTGGGGGGCCTCATGGCAGTCTTGGCTGTGATCGGGGGCATCGATGGTCGCCTGCGACTTGGGGGACAAGTGATGCATGATGAGTTTGGAGAAGGCACTGTGACGCGCATCACCCCGAAGGGCAAAATCACCGTGCAGTTCTCAGACATGCGGATGTGTCGCATTTGTCCATTGAATCAGCTGAAACCAGTAGGTGAACTTGTGCTCAGTTACTAGGTAATAAGGGTTTTATACTAGAACTAGATCCTAGCATCCATGCTGGTAAGAACTTGATTCTTGTAGTCTATGTCTGCCATCCAGGAAACCATCCAACCTCAGGAAAGCCTCCTTTCGTACTTGCCATGTTCGCTTTGTGCTCCTCTGATCAATAGGGCCTGTCTCACAGAGTTATACAGTGTCATAGATCATACGTCTTATTTTAGTGTCAGAAGATTGAAAGGGCATTAACAACTTAGAAAGTACTGTGTAACTATAAGTTAGTTTTGTTTTAAAATATGAATTTATGAAGTTTATTTTTTTGTTTGCTTTTTATTTATTTTTTTGGTAAGGAAGATTGGCCTTAAGCTAACATTTGTTGACAATCTTCTTTTTGCTTGAGGGAGATTGTCCCTGAGCTAACATCTGTGCCAATCTTCCTCTATTTTGTATGTGGGATGCTGCCACAGCATGGCTGATGAGTGGTATGTAGGTCCACGCCTGTGATCCAAACCTGCGAACCCTGGGCTGCTGAAGCGGAGCATGCTAACTTAACCACTATGCCACCAGGCCAGCCCCATGTGAAGTTTATTTTTTATTGAACAACTCAACTTTTAAAAAACCCTAAAAATGGTTTCTTTAAGAAAGTGACTTTTCTTCATGTAGAAATGTTTATTAATTGTTGTTGAGTGACATGACTTATATAGTAGCTACTGTCATCTTAAATCTATGATTTAGGGATGCATAGGGAACGTGAGTGATTTATATGACTTTGATGTAGCCTAAGTGCAATTTGAGTATATCTTTCTATACAATACTGGTTTTGATTACTATAGGAATATATACGCATTTTAGAAAATTTGAAATGTATAGAAAATGCCTAAAAAACAAAATAACCACCATCCTGTTGTAATTATTGTTGTGAAGTTTGTAAAAGGTAAAAGTTGATAAAGAAACCTTGGTAAAGTTAGGTTATATTTACTACACATGTAAGTCTCTATCTTGCCTTTAATGTCATCTTTTAAAGTTGTTATTTTCAGATATAAAAAGACTTAGGGATATGTGCAGTATTTCAAAATGAAGACTCATGGTTATGATAACTTTCAGAACATTTCGTGTGTTTATTTCATGGACACGCTTTGAAGGTTTCTGTGTTCTCTCTCCAGCTTCCTGCTGTGGCGTTCAGCGTCACCAACCTACCATTCACGGAGCCCATGCTCTCTGTCTGGGCTCAGTTGGTGAACCTCGCTGGAAGCAAATTGGAAAAGCACAAAGTAAAGAAATCACCTAAACAGGGTTTTGCAGGTCAGACCATGGTGCTTGATGAAACAGCTACAATCTTAACTGGTGTTGTTTGGACAATGTTTATTGTTTGTTGGAGCAAGTTCCTGTCATTGCTGAAGTCTTTGGGTTCAGATGGGTTTATCATTTGTTGAGTTACAGTGTGTATGGTGGAACCTTGGGCATGGTGATCAAAGTGTGTGATACAAAGACAGACGCCACGTTGGGGGCAGCACCTGGAGAACCCTTGGCCTGCCCTCGCTTCCCTGTGCCAGCATTGATTCTGAGCAAACATTCTGAAGAGAGTCTGTTCTGTCTCCCTCCTCATCAGCTCTCCTGCCAGGGCCCTCTGGTCCAGGTGCCTTCAGAAGCTTTGCTCATGGTCTCGTCACTGCTAGATCCAGCAGTGCCTGTGTGTTTGGACTTGCCTTGCTTTGTACCTGTGGATGGTGGGCTAAGACCAAGGCCATCCATGCTTGAACTCTGCCTTCCTTTGGTCTGGAATACTGCTCTCTTGATCTTCCTTACATTGTCCCTTTCATGTTCTTTGAGAGTTCTTCCCCCTGACTATTCTTTGCACATTGGAAATCCTTTTGGTTTCATCTGTAACTTCTGGCTTATGCTGCCTACCTTCTTGAGTTTTCTTGCTCATTTCTCCCCATTCCTGCCTGTGATTGCTGTTGCAGCATTTATGATGGTGACCACTTTTAACTCTGAATCTCCAATTCACATCTCTGGCTGGAGGTGCGTGTGCATGTAAACCACAGCATGTCCAGAATTCACTTAACCTTGTTCCCTAGCCAACATTTCCCATCATAGTGAATAAACCTGTCTCCCACGTAATCAGGCTCAATGCCAGAGAGGCACCTATGCCTCCCGTCCCACATGCTGGTCCTACCTTCTGTGGCCTCCAGCATGTCCTGCTTTGGAGTGCTTCTACCAAGACTATTCCAGCTCTGCTTATAGTCTACCTGCACCTGTGTGGCATCTTTCTTTGTTCCACAGTCAGCCCACGGGCATCATGCAAGTGTTTGATTAGATAGGACTCTAGAGGGGGCCATGATCTAGATGAGGTAGAGAACTATATGTTGTATCTGAGAAAATTGTCTTGGAGCAGTGTTGGCAAGAAAAGGTGAAAATATTTTGTTTGTATCTGGTTGAAATTTCAGCAATTTGAGAAACATTTGATTATACTAATATTAGTTAACATGGTTCTAACTGTGTTTAACCCTTTAATCCTTACCCCAATCCATTGAAGTAGGCACATGGGAAGCAGGAAAGGGGAAAGAAGACCTGGAGAAGGTAGGGGATGCTCACCCAGAAGCACCAGTCATAACACCAGGAAAGACGGGTTCTTCATTAATGACAGTATTTGGCATGGTCAGCTGATTCCCACAGGGCAGGCCATTGTTTCTGCCATGTTGCAGCAGTGGCACGGAGGTACAGGGAACAGAGCAACTTCCTCAGGGCCGTACAGCTGGTGAGGAGGAGAGCCTGAGCAGGGTGTGCGATTCCTGCTGAGTCCTTTTCTCCTACAGGACAAGTTGACCTGGACCTGCTGAGGTGCCAGCAGTTAAAGCTGTACATCCTGAAGGCAGGTCGTGCACTGCTTTCCCACCAGGACCAGCTCAGGCAGATCTTGTCTCAGCCAGCTGTTCAGGAGGCCACAGCTGCTCATACAGGTATCTTTTAAGGAAGCTCTTATAGATCTGTAAGAAAGGCAGTTATTCCAATAGAAAACAGGCAAAGAACATGAACAAGCAGTCCATAAAAGGGTAAATAGTGATGGCTTCTAAATGTACAAAAAAGATGTGCAACCCAGCCAGTAATTGATGAACTGCAAATGATATTGTCATTGTCTTAGACAAAGATGAGGGGATCTGGTGGGGAGGGACGGAAAACAGTGCTCTCCTGCCTCACTGTTTAAAGTGTGGCCATGGGCCAGCAGCAGTGGCAGCACATAGGAACATGTTAGGAATGCAGACTCTCTGGCTGTATCCAAGACCTAAGAAATCAGAATCTGCATTTTAACGAGACCCTAAGGTGGTTCATATACACCTAAAGCAGCACTGCTTTAACATATTGCTGGTGGGAATTTAAGTTGGTACAACCATCTAATGGGCATTTGAGGACACGTTAGACTTTAAAATGCATACACACACACACACCCCTATCTAAATCTGTTTGTCTATCTGTCTATATCTATGTCTGTATATCCATTGACCAGCAGTTCATCTTGTGGGGGTTTATCACACGAAAAGGCATGAAGATACGTGTTTACAGATGCTCATTTTGGCTTCTTTCTTGGTATCGTTTTTATGTTGAAAACTGAAGATACCTAAATGCCGTTATTAAGTAGTGTATCTATACAGTAGAATACCATGGCGCCATTCACAATGATGATACATATATGTGTTCATTGCCCTGGATACATGAAAACGATAAACAAAAAAGCACATTGCTATGTCTGTCTGTTTGTCAATAGGCCATAGATTCATCTGCTTACCAAAATAGTGACAGTGGAATTTCAGCTGACTTGATTCTCTTATACATTTCTTTATTACTTCAGTTTTCTGGAATGAGCTCATATCCCTTTGAATAGGAAAAAACCAAAGCTATAAAGTATTTTTTGATCATCTACTATTGAAAGACTTTGTGATAAGTATTATGGGGACAAGGTAGTTTTTGTTTATGGTCCTTCCTATCTGGGGGTCAGGGTAGGGAGAGAAAATGAACACAGATGGCTCTGTCCAGGGTCTGGGCCAGTGTGCTGTGAGATGTGTGAGCACAGTTCTACAGGTGTCCTGGGGACCCCAACAGCTGAGGGCTGGGGAGGGCAGCCTGTGAAGGGTGTCGCAGACCCTCAGTGCAAGGTGACAAGGACTCTCTGTCCTTGTGGAGGAGATGGTAGGAGCACTGACATAAGCAGTGAGTGTTGGAGAGAGTGTTCAGGCGTTCTGCTTTGCAAGGAGCTCAGAATTTATCGATGAAAGTGAGGCTAATGCTGGAGAGGTCAGTTGAAGTCATGTGATAGAGAGTGCCTTGAATACCAGGGTGAACCTTAAGGCTGACTTGGAAAGCTGTGACAGGGATCCACGTGATAAAGATTGATATTCTGGATGATAAATCTACTACGAGTATTTGAAACAGGGAGATCATGGTGATGAGAGAATCCTGTCAAGTGATGAGGTGTCTTCCAGGGGAAGGCATGAAAAATGGGAAGGAGCTTCCAGTAGACACTGTGATGGTGTGGTCTTTTAGATGATAACTTTATGGAAAAAGTCAAAGACGGCTGATGTTTCAAGCCTGAGTCATAGGGAGGACAGCGAGGAGTGCCTTTGACAAAAATTAGACAGTCCAGTGGAGTGTGGGGTGTTTTGTTTCTTAATCCTAAGAGAAGAGGGTGTTGTGGATTTAGTTTTAACGTGCTGAATATGGGGTATATCCAGAGAAAGTGCAGATTCATTCCATATTTGATGGTGGGAACCTTGAAGATAATCCACAATTGTAGAAGGAAACCCAAACCCAGGAAATTGGACTGGCTGTTCTGTGGTCACCAGGATGAGAAGCTATGGCAGTGCTAAATCTGGATTACCATTTGGCACTTGGGGCAGAGCACGGGCTCCAAACAGAGCTGTTGAGGGCAGGGCTTGACACACTCCCATGCCACTTGTTTTTTTATAAAAACTTTATCGTTTTGTGGGAACACAGCCACACCTGCTTGTTGATGTGTCATCTCTGGCCACTCTTGCTCTTCAGTGGCAGAGTTGAGTAGCTGTGAGAGACCATGTAGCTGGTGAGCCTGAACTATTCACTCTCTGGCCCTCCAAGAGAAAGATTTCCATCCCCTGGACTAGAGGATTAGTAGAAATGATCGCCAGACCAAACCAGCAAACCCAAATGCTATGTGGGACTGATTGGGCTCAAGGCAGTGGGTGTCAGTGGGTCTGGAGCAAATGGGAAGTGCTGGCTGTCTCACCCTAAGCTCCTCAGATTAAAACAGACAAAAGGATAATGCCCTGACCCCATGACAGATTTGGAATTGGTATCAGTTTATGGTCTGAACGAAGTTAGCAGGAAAAGCCAGGACTAGAAGTGCAAACTTGGGAGTGTCCATGTTAGGGGTTAAGCAGTGAGTGAGCACCAGGAAAGAGAGTATATGATGTCCTTGGTCAGAAATCTGGGAGGCAGCTTTTTCTTGGTTCTAAGGAGACAGATGAACTAATGAAGGACAGAGGCCAAAAAGCAGAGAGTGGAAAATTCTTCAGAGGCTAGTTTTTGGTATCTCAGCCTTAAAGATTTTGGTTGTCTAGCTCTTTGAAGAGGTAGAAATCATATCTGGCTTAACACACTCAATGCATTATCTTTTTTTTTTTTTGAGGAAGATTAGCCCTGAGTTAACTGCTGCCAATCCTCCTCTTTTCACTGAGGAAGACTAACCCTGAGCTAATATCCATGCCCATCTTCCTCTACTTTATATATGGGATGCCTACCACAGCATGGCGTGCCAAGTGGTGCCATGTCCGCACCTGGGATCCGAACCAGCGAACCCCGGGCCACTGAAGCAGAATGTGCGCACTTAACCGCTGCGCCACTGGGCTGGCCCCTGCATTATCTTTAATAGTAGAGATGCTTGCAGTTGAACATATCACACATGCATATATGTTTTTAAAATTTCCATATGATGTTTTATAAATCAAATAGAATGTTGATACTAACATGTCCCAAAGGTTATATCAAATACAGTACTACAATGTGATTCTAAATATGACTACAGAATGAAATAAATAAAATGTAGAAATGTAGAAAACATACTGTGTAATAATGTAATATAAAAATAATATATGCTTTCCTAGGACTGTTATAACAAAGTCCCACAAATTTGGTAGTATAAAACAAGAGAAATTTGTTCTCACAGATCTGGGAGCTAGAAGCTTAAAGTCAAGGTATCCACAGGGCCATGCTTTACCTGAAGGCTCTAAGGAAGAATCCTTCCTTGTTTCTTCTCAGCTTCTGTTGGTTACTGGCAATCCATGGAGTTCCTTGGCTGACAGCTGCACAACTCCAATCTTTGCCTCTGTTATCACATGGGCTTCTTCCCTCTGAGGGTGTGTGTCTGTGTCTTCACATAGTCTTCTTACAAGGACACTAAACATTTGATTGAGGGTCTTCCATAATTCAGTATGTCCTTCTCTCAACTTGGTATTATCTGCAGAGACGCTATTTCCAAATATAATCCCATTCATAGTTGATGGGGATTACAACTTGAACATATCTTCTTTTTTTTCCCAAGTAATTTTATTGAGATCATAATGGTTTATAACATTCTGTAATTTCAGGTCACACATGCATATTTTGTTTTTAAATTCAGATGATGGAGCAGCTGTGTCCCCTGACCTTGGGGATATGTCTCCAGAAGGGCCGCAGCCACCAATGATCCTCCTGCAGCAGTTACTGGCCTCAGCCACCCAGCCATCCCCAGTCAAGGCGATATTTGACAAACAGGAGCTAGAGGTACAGTTGGCACCCTCAGCGGTTTCAATTCAGTGCATTAAATTGTGAATAACTTCTTTCCTAGATATGTATTTTCTTAAGGATATAGTCTGAATTTTAAATGGTAGGCCAAAATAATTCTTATGATTAGTTAAGCTTTAACCACATTTATCATAGAACATTATACTAATTAGAGAATGAATGCATTGAAGTTTGACCTTATTTTGAATTTATGTGAATTATTTGAAAAAATTAACTAGATTCAGCATGGATCAGATGCTCAAATATTGGTGGAGGGATCTTTTTCCAGGAAATAGTGTTATTAAAGGAGCCCCATTAGACTTAGGAATATTGCATGCCCCTGTTTATGTCATTTACTCCAAAGCCCTTCTTAGGAACGCTCTGTTGCTGCCAGGTCCTTGGTCCTCATCCTGTTTCAGAGCACATGTGCTACACCATGTAACTCGGGCCGGGACTGTGGGCACATTCCCATGGAAGAGACGGCATGGGACCAGGTCTAAGAGTGATGGGAACTTTCATGGCCTGCAACATGGAGGGCTAGGTATTTTAATATATCCTTCTTGCTAGGTAATACATAAAAAATTCTGGTTAAAATATCAACGACAAAAACAAACCTTGATTGCTCAGTTTAGCTGGCAGAAAGTACTCTGATAGAAATGCTCAGTGACTAAGACCCTGTGGGGAGCCAGGATCCAGAGTGAGCAGGCAGCTGTGTCAGGCCAAGGGCAAGGCTGATAACACCCCCAGAGTGTAGGAAGATGGTGGGGTACAAAGAGAGAAGGCAGGAAATGGTGGACATGGGGTAACAGGGAGGGGGTGCAATGCCTTTTCTGACCTGGCCTGAAGGCTAGCTAACTACTTGTCAGGTCTGAAAAGCTCTAAGATGAGAGATCAGGTTAAAGATGCTGGAGGGTGGTGGTGTTTCCAGTCATCTGTAGAGATAAAAAGAGGACACTGAGCAATGAAGAAGGGTGTTGGGCAAACTGTACCCCAGAATCACACTGGTGGTGCCCAATGCTAAGAGGAAAGATGCAGAAGGAAACACAGAGTTGTCCTTTAAGAATTGGGAATGGCTATTGTACTGAAAAGAAATCTTCCATTGTTTTGTCTCCATTGATTCTGATGGAAATTAAGCCAATATTCTTATTGTTCTCTGTGAAATGTTGTTTTTTCCCTCTGGCTGTATTTAATATTTTCTGCAGTTTGACTAAGATGTGCCTATGTATGTATGTGTTTTTTTTCTCCTATCCTCCTTGAGGTTTGCTTAAGTTATTTGCATTTCTGGCTTGATTTTTTTTTTTTTTCCCACCACCAAATTTGAAAACTTTTGTTCATTACATATTTTCCTGTCCCACTCTCTTTTGTTTTTTTCTAAGACTACCATTACACATCTGTTAGAGTATTAGTGAGTTTCTGTTTATTATTTTTTAATCTTTTTTGCTTGGTTAAATTTGTATTTGATTTGTCTTGAAGATCAGGGTACTCTGCTTTGTTGGGTCTGATCTGCTGTAAATTCATCCAAGAAATGCTTTATTTTATATTTTCATATCTCATACTTCCATTTGCATCTTATTTTATAGTTTTATATCTCTCCTGACAGTTCCCATATCTTCACCCCATACATGTATCTGTGTACTTTAAAACATATTTCTGACAGCAAACAAGAAATTTGACATCACTAATTCTAATAGCTGGGCCACCTGTTGGTCTGCTCCTATTGGCAGTTTTTTCTCTTGATTATAGTCAGTTATTGGTTCTGCTTCTTCACATATTTAAAAATTTTTATTGTATTCTAGAAGTTTCGGACATTACGTTGTGTTGGCTCTGGGTTCCGTCAGCTTCCTCTGGAGGAAGTGGAATTTCGTTCTCACAGACAGTTCAGTACATGGCCGTTGTCCTTAGTCCTATGGAGGTTTGGTTCTGGACTTTTTTATGATGGTTTATTTTTGTTTTGCCCTTAGTCCTGGTTTTTGGTCCCTAATTCTAAGGGCTTTAGAATTTCTTCTGGGGTTTCAGTGGAAACCTTGACATCTTGACCAGCTAGCTCCTTCTAACTTGGTTTTACTTGGACCTCAAACTGTCTCCCTAGCACTGGGTGGCTGTAGAAATCCCTCCAGCCTTCCGGCAGTCTCACATATGCTCAGTTTGGAATCAGCCAAGGATTTGAGGGTAGTCTCTGTGTACATTTTGTGGCTTTTTCCCTCTGTGGTTCCTCCCTCATTTTCTCATTGCTCTGGCAAGCCTGAATTCAGCCTCAGACTACAGTCCCATAATGCTGCCTCTGTCAGCAGCTTACCTGCTGGCTTCCCTTATGTCAAGGGTTGTACCTGTTCCAGTTTTGATTGCTTTGGCTATTCTCCAGTGCCTTCAAGCAGTTTTTAAAAATATTTTATCCAGAGTTCATAATTATCAGCAGAGGTTTAATCCAGTCCACCCTAAACTCCCTATTACTGGAACCAGAACTCCTAGCTCAGTCTGGTTCTGAGCTGTAAGCTTTTAGGATGAAGCTGGTCACTTCCAAGTTACTTAGATTTCACAGTAAAACCCCAGGCTTTGACACTTCCTAAGCACAGGAGGGATCAATGGTGTCCTCGGTTTCTTCCTAATTCCTTCCTCACATTCTCAGTTTAAAAAAATAGCAAGTCTTAGCTACTCTGAGAGCATCTGGAGATGAGAAGCAGAGAGGTACAAGAAGATCAGAGAGAGGGCTGCGTGTGCTGGGGAGGTTGGGAGTTCCCACCTGCAGACTGCAGAGATGCATTTGTTCATGGAGTCGTTGCAGTTTGTTTCCCAATATTTTGTATTTCCCTTGTTCTTTTATATCATGTTTAACCCCCAGAGTGGTTCTTTTACCCTTGAATAATTGAGAGGTGATTTGGTGGTATATCAGAGAGTGCCATGTTGTCTCTGGCCTGTCTTATGGAGAGGAGAGAGCAGGAGACTGTGGGCACTGCCCATTCCCAGGGAGGTGGTGGAGGATGCCTTTCTTCTTGCTCCATCGGGCCTCTCTCACTCCACGCATCTTGTTTCCCATTCAGAGCTTAGGGCTGCTGTGAAGTTTTTCTTAATGAACGTTGATAATTGGCTGATTTACTAGACTCTCTGTGCTGAAGCAAGAGTTATTTGGCTTCCAAGTCTCTCCTCTGCATTAAATTATGAAACTTGTGTTTGTCATTTTTTAACATGTTTTATCCATTCATTTTAAAGTACACATGTAAGTCTGGGTTTTCTATACTTCTGTGCTGCGGTACATGGAAGAAGTCCATAATTTCTGGTTTTTTAGACTGATTGAGTCACCTAATTTCTTTTTTTTTTTTTTTTTTTAAAGATTTTATTTTTCCTTTTTCTCCCCAAAGCCCCTGGTACATAGTTGTGTATTTTTAGTTGTGGGTCCCTCCAGTTGTGGCATGTGGGACGCCGCCTCAGCATGGCTTGATGAGCAGTGCCATGTCCGCGTCCAGGATTCGAACCAGCAAAACCCTGGGTCGCCAAAGTGGAACGTGCAAACTTAACCACTCGGCCACAGGGCCAGCCCCAGTTGAGTCACCTAACTTCTACAGACCTCTTGGCTCTGCTCTCATTTCCTCAGGCTGCTGCATTGGCTGTGTGTCAGTGTTTGGCTGTGGAGTCCACTCACCCATCGAGCCCGGTGTTTGAAGACTGCAGCTCCAGTGAGGCCACAACGCCTGTCCCTGTGCAGCATGTTCACCCTGTCAGAGCAAAGAAGCGCAAGCAGTCACCCGTTCCTGCTTTGCCTATCGTGGTTCAGCTCATGGAAATGGGATTTCCGAGAAGGAACATAGAGTTTGCACTGAAGTCACTCACTGGTGCCTCTGGGAATGCTACTGGCTTGCCAGGTACTGCGTTTTCCTTGTGGATGTTTCACTTAATTTTCCCACCTGTTTGTTTGTAGGTTTATGTTGAAATACCAACATCAGAGGCCCCTCTGGAGGGCAAGTGCTAAGGGTCTTCACTGTGGGTGCACTGTGTGTGCTTACCTGTAGGCGTGGAGGCCTTGGTCGGATGGCTGCTGGACCATGCTGATGTGCAGGTCACGGATCTCTCGGATGCAGACACAGGGTCTGAGGAATGTTCAGACGAGGAGGTGGTGGAGGACGTGGATGACGTGGCCTATGCTGTGGTCAGTGCCTCCCCTGTAAGCACCCCTCTGCTCATGTCTGCCCAGCCTGTGCTCTGGGTTCCTCTGTGCTGCTCCCAGGGGGTGTCTCTACTGTTCTGCTGGGCACATGGCAAAGCTGCTAAGTCCTGACTGGGTTTTCTGTGCCTTCAGTACTTTTAGCTTTAAAACAGACCCTTGCTCAACCATCTAATGATGTTGGGTTGTCATTAGAAGATTTTGTTAAAAAATCATGTTTTATGTGACATTGATTTCTGATTTAAGTAAATTGTTTTGTGGGATTAATTTGGAAGTGCCTTAGAAATTTTCTGTACTTGTAGATTTTGAGATTCATTTCTGTTTACTATGCTATTAATCTTTTTTAAATAAATATTTTTATAGTGAAAATACAGTGCTAAATAGAATATTATAGATTTCACATACTTTTGTTTTAAGTAGCTTTATCTGATTCAACACTTTGAACAAAATGTATTTCTTTTGTAGTCTACTGGTGCTGTTGTAACAGAGAGCCAGACTTACAAAAAGCGAGCTGATTTCTTGAGTAATGATGATTATGCTGTGTATGTGAGAGAGAATATTCAGGTGAGTAATTGTCTTAGGCTGGAGCCTTGCTCAGATTTTCATTCAGCAAATGTTTGAGCATCTCCTTTGTAAAAGTATCAGTGGACACAGGTCCCTACCCTCAGGGAACCTGCATTCTAGATGTGGAAGACAGACAGTAATCAAACCTGGCAGACAGACTATAATTTATTAGAAGGTGGTGCATACTGTGGAAATGAGAGAGAGCAGACTAGAGGGATGAGGGAGGTGTAGGAGGTGGAGAGGGGGCAGGATCAGTGTGGGAGTGGAGGGAAGGTAGCATTGAGAAGTGAGCTTGGTGCAGAGGCTCTTGCGGTGTTGAGGGGCTGGCTCAGCAGCTACTGGGAAAGTCAGAGACCTGGCAAGAGAGGAAACATCTGGTCTGTGCAGCACCCAGCAGGGAGGCCACTGTGGCTAGAGCGGAGTGAACAGAGGACAGAGTAGCAGAAAATGAGCAGGTAGGGCCAAGAGCAAAAGGTGGTTTGTCCACAGTGACATGGCACAGAGACATGTGCTTCTCCGCTATTCTCACTGTGGACACTTTAATCTGTTTTTGCCTGTTTTTCTTATATCATTCTCACTACCATCTAATTTTAAATCTAGTTGTGCTTTTTTATGTAATCCTTTATCTACCTTAAATATTTTCTAACTTTTGTTCTAATTAGTATACTTCAGAGAAAAATCTCAGAAATCATCTCATTTCACCTGTACATTGTCAGTATGTATTCTTAATAGATAAAGAATTTTATTTTTAACATAACGACATTACTGTTACCTAACATTACCTAACAAATAAACAGTAATAACTTAATATCATCTCATATTCAATGCTGGCTAAAATATTCCCAGTTTTCTCAAAAATGGCTTTTTACAGTAATTTTTTTGAATTTGGATACAAAGAAGATTATACACCTTACATGTGGGTGATGTGTCTCTGAAGTGTCTTTTTAACCTAGAACACTGTCTCCCTCCTTTTTTCCTTTTCATGCTATTTATTTGTGGCTAAAACTATGTTGGCCCACATCTTCCTCCCTCCTCTGCATTTCCCATAAAGTCAGAGTGAGGGCTGGAGGGTGATTGGACTCAGGCCATGTCTTAGGCAAGAATGCGTCATGTAGACCAGCGCGCAGTGTTGCTGGTGTAGGTCTTCTCAGCCTGCTCCATCCGTTAAGAAGTTCTGTATTAAGAAGTTCTCTATTAATTGTTCATATCGATGCTTCAATAGCCATTAGTGTCATTGCTTAGACCCATCACGAGGGGTTGCACAATAATGATTTTCTAACTTTGTCATCCCTTCCAAATTTATTAACTTGAGTTCCACTCTTTGAAGAGAACTTTCTTACCCACTTTGGCCACTCTTTATAATATAGTTTGTATAGGAATGGCAAAATAAATGCTTGGTTTTTTCAGTTTTTTTTTGGCTTTATCAATTTTCGGAATTGTGAATTGGTGCCCTGGTACTTGTAAAGGTGACCAAGAAGCTTTGTTTTGCTTATTATTATGATAATATATGTATTGGCTGTTATTGAATTTGATATGTTTCAGCTATTATTTCTCTTGATGAGATTGTCCTTTTGAGTGAACCCATTAATCTTTGCTAGCTCCTTTGCTTTATGGCACAAGTTGATCCAGGCTCATCTTGTATATTTCCTGCCCCAGACATCAAGCCAGCCAGTTTTCTAAAGAGCTCTGGTTCCACTCAGTGTAAAATGATATTGAGAGCACATCCTGTGTGCTAGTGGAGATCCTTTCTTAGGAATAGAATAATGCTCTTTATTCACTGGGCTGGATTTTTTATTTAATTTTAATTGTAGGTGGGAATGATGGTTAGATGCTGTCGAACTTATGAAGAAGTGTGTGAAGGAGACGTGGGCAAAGTTATCAAACTGGATAGAGATGGGTTACATGACCTCAATGTGCAGTGTGATTGGCAGCAGAAAGGAGGCACTTACTGGGTTAGGTATATTCACGTGGAACTTATAGGTGAGCACATTCTTTATTAAGTTATTTTGCTTTTTCTTAATTGGAGACAGAATTCCCAGAAATGAATGCTAATTATAGTGTTGGAATCTCTAGGCTATCCTCCACCAAGCTCTCCTTCTCACATCAAGATTGGTGATAAAGTTCGAGTCAAAGCCTCAGTCACCACACCAAAATACAAGTGGGGATCCGTGACTCATCAAAGTGTGGGGGTTGTGAAAGGTAATATTACTAGGTATCAAAATTCCAAATGTTAGCTTTTCATCAACAAATGTAAACTCTTCATTTTTCATTCAAGAGCTAGAAAAACATGTATGAAGAAAACTTTATAAGTGGTGTTCTTTTGCTTGTCAGTGCGTTCTAGACTAGGAACACACCTGTAGTTGAACAGAGTCAGGTTTATTAACTCATTGCAACTTAGGGGATGCATGCCCTGGGAAATGGGCCATCTTCATAAGCAGGTGTAGCAGAGGACTAATGGAGTTAGTGGTGGGGGTTTTGGGAAGGGTTCAAGGAAGCAGGGTAATTCTGAGACTGGATATCTTAATAAACTCTAAGACTGGGTATCTTAAATAAATAAATAAGTAAGTATCTAAGTAAATAAATATCTTAATCTTAGAGCCAGGATGAAGTTACAGTTGGCAAGTTGTTCACATTAGCCAGGACAGGAGGTGTCTGATTGTGTTTGTGGTTTGGGTTAGATTGAAATTTGATCAGACATGACTGAGGAGTGGTTTTTGTTTTTGTCTCAGTCCATCACAGTCACAAGGTGGCCTTGTCTGATGTTGGTGTTCTATAAACTTGTTCCATCAGTCATTCTGCCAAATAGCCTATATCTGAGTGTCAGGCTAGCTCCTGTGGTCAAAGACTGCTTTTCTCTCTCTCTTTTTTAATGCTATATATAGATATTTGGGGTTGAATTTAAGAAATGGAAATGTACGAATAATGGGAGTTAGGAACTGGAGACACAAAATTTTCCTCATTTTGTATTTAATGTGATATTGAGATTCCAAATCAAAAACATGGCACACTTTAAAAGGTAAACTACATCCATTTTAACAATTGTATGAGAAATAATTAAATAGACATGCAGTTTTTGTTTTGTTTTTGAGAAAGATTAGCCCTGAGCTAACTGCTGCCAATTCTCCTCTTTTTTTTGATGAGGAAGACTGGCCCTGAGCTAACATCCGTACCCATCCTCCTCTACTTTATATGTGGGACACCTACCACAGCATGGCTTGCCAAGCAGTGCCATGTCCTCACCTGGGATCCGAACCAGTGAACCCTGGGCCGCTAAAGCGGAACGTGCGCAGTTAACCACTGCGCCACTGGGCCGGCCCCTAGACATGGGGTTTTATTTTCTTTTTAAACTCTTTCGATGTCATAAAGAGATCCTATTTTGTTTTATTTTGTTTTGAGCGTTGCAGAAAACTCTCTTACTAATCTAATGGCCTAGATTAAAAAAGGCCACCATGGTGGTGCTTCCCCAGTAGGTAGGGGTGTTAGAGTTTCTCAGTTACATAAGAACAAATGGCTTATTTAACTTCTTACTTGAGTTTAGCATTTTTCTTAAGAGATTCTTAAAACTTTTACAAATTGAAACAAAGATAAATTTTAAAAACAAGAACTTGGTTTAGAGATTAATGTTTTGAGTAGCAGAGCGCTCTCAACCAAAGGACAAGAGGTGTCTTAATGTTATTAATGTGATTTTTATTCCCTAAGATACTAAATGGAGTTTTGACTTGGTGTAATTAAAAACAAACCTGTTTATTGTATAAAATTTAAAACATACACAGAAGTAGAGAATCTAGTTTAATGAACCTCCATACACCCATAACCTAGCTTCAGCAATTGTCAACTTCTGGCCAAAGTTGTTTCATCTTCAATCCCTCCCTCAATTATTTCGAAGCTAATCTCTGACTGACATCATGTGTTAG
This sequence comes from Equus quagga, assembly GCF_021613505.1. Taxonomy (NCBI): domain Eukaryota; kingdom Metazoa; phylum Chordata; class Mammalia; order Perissodactyla; family Equidae; genus Equus; species Equus quagga. Next base: position 72,170,589 of record NC_060268.1, read on the forward strand.
TTCATCCGTAAGTATCTTAGTATGTCGCTCTAAAAGATAAGTACTCTTTGTAAAACATAAGTAACTAATAGATAATGTCACATGGCTATGTATAGTTTTATTTTTAATTTTAGGTTTTTATGGGTGATAAAGATGTTTCAGGCAATTTCTCTTCTGTCCAGCTTTCAGTGCCAATGGAAAAGATGTCATTGTCGACTTTCCTCAGCAGTCTCACTGGACTGGTCTGTTATCAGAAATGGAGTTGGTGCCTAGTGTTCATCCTGGAGTTACGTGAGTTTTCTTTTTTACGTTGCTGGGTTTGTTTTGAAATTTCTTTGCAATTAAGTTTAAGAAATGACCTCATCTTTTTCTTTTCAACTCAATGGCTGTTTTAAAAATAGGTGTGATGGCTGTCAGATGTTTCCTATCAATGGATCTAGATTCAAATGCAGAAACTGTGATGACTTTGATTTTTGTGAAACGTGTTTCAAGACCAGAAAACACAACACTAGGCACACATTTGGCAGAATAAATGAACCAGGTATGGTAGAATGGTTATATTCTCTCTCTCATCAAAATATTATTAATGAGAATTATTTTGGACACAAATGTATTTAATTTTGTTCTTCTAAAGTTCATATTTATATGATGAGCAGTGTACAGTGTGCAATGAAACAGGAAAGATGGTCCTACTCACTAATGACTTGCTATCTTTTTCTGCTAACAATGAGGGCCCGTGGGAATTAGAATAATAGGGTTTATTTGCTTGTACTTCCATAAAAAATATTAAATGGATCTCAAGAAACTGATAAGTGTTTTGTTGCATGGGGTGTGGAATTGGATAGATGGAGAGTGAGTCTTTTTATTTGTATGTCTTCTATTATATATATGTTTTTGTGTGGCAGAATATATGCAACATAAAACTTGCCATTTTAATCACTTTTAGGTGTATAATTCAGGGAATGTTGTACAACTGTCACCACTATCTATTTCCAAAACTTTTTCACACTCCAAACAGAAACTGTACCCATTAAGCAATAATTCCCCATTCTCCCTTCCCCCAGTCCCTGGTAACCTCTACTCTGCTTTCTGTCTCTATGAATTTGACTACTCTAGGTAACTCATATAAGTGGAAGCATACAAAATTTGTCCTTTTGTGTCTGACTTATTTCACTTAGCATTATGTTTTCAGGGTTCATGTAGTATGTGTCAGAACTTCATTTCATTTTATGGCTGAGTATATTCCATTGTTTGTGTATACCACATTTTGTTTCTTCATTCATCTATTAATGGACATTTGGGTTGTTTGTACCTTCTGGCTGTTGTAGACAACATTGCTGTGAACATTGGTCTACAAATCTGTTTAAGTCTCTGTTTTCAAAACTAGCAGTGCAATTGCAGGATCATATGATAGCTTTGTTTAACTTTTTGAGGAACTGTCAAAATGTTCTCCACAGTGGCTGCATCATTTTATATTGCCAACCAGCAATGTGTGAGGCTTCCATTTCTCCTTGTCCTTACCAATGTTTGTTATTCTCCACTTGTTTATTTTTTTGATTACGGCCATCCTGATGGGTGAAAAGTAATATCTTATTGTGATTTTAATTTGAGTTACCCTAATGACAAATGACAGTGAGCCTATTTTCATGTGCTTTTTGGCCATTTATATATCTCTTTTGGGGGCATGTCTGTTCAAGTCCTTTGCCCATTTTTAAACTTTTGGTGTTGGGTTGTAAGAGTTCTTTATGTATTTTGGATGCTAAACCTTTATCAGATATACGATTTGCAAATATTTTATCCCGTTCTGTGATTTGTCTTTTTACCCTCATGATAGGACACTGTGATGCACAAAAGTTTTAAATTTTTTAATTTAATTTTTGTTTTTTTCTATTGCAGTAGCATTGGTTTATAACATGTAAATTTCAGGAGTCCATCATTATATTTTGATTCCTGTGATGTTCACCACCCAAAGACTAATTATAATCCATCACCACACACATGTGCCTAATCACCCCTTTCGCCCTTCTTCCTCCCTTCTTCCCCTCTGGTAACCTCTAATCCAATCTCTGTATGTGATTATTTGTTGTTGTTTTTATCTTCTACTTATCAATGACATCATGTGGTATTTGACTTTCTCCCTCTGACTTATTTTACTTAGCATAGTACTGTCAGGGTCCACCCAATGTAGTCACAAATGGGCAGATTTCATTGTTTCTGATGACTGAGTAGTATTCCATTGTGTATATATACCATATTTTCCTTATCTGTTCGTTCCTTGATGGGCATCTAGCTCGCTTCCAGGTCTTGGTTATTGTGAATAATGCTGCAGTGAACATAGGGGTGCATGTATCTTCACTCATTCGTGTTTTCATGTTTTTTGGATAAATACCCAGTAGTGGAATAGCTGGACCATATGGTAGTTCTATTCTTAATTTTTTGAGGAATCTGCATACTGTTTTCCATAGAAGCTGCACTAGTTTACACTCCCACCTACAGTGTATGAGAATTTCCTTCTGTCCACATCCTCTCCAACACTTGTTTCCCGTCTTGTTAATTATAGCCATTCTAATGGGAGTGAGGTCATATCTCATTGTACTTTTCAATTTGCGTTTCCCTGATAGTTAATGATGTTGAACATCCTTTCATGTGCCTGTTGGCCATCAGTATATCTTCTTTGGAGAAATGTCTGTTCAGATCTTTTGCCCATTTTTTAATTAGGTTGTTAGGTTTTTGTTGTTGAGATGTATGAGTTCTTCATATGTTTTGGAGATTAACCCCTTATCAGATATATGGTTTGCAAATATTTTCTCCCAGTTGCTAGGTTGTTTGCAAATAAGTTCTCCCAGTTGCTAGGTTGTCTTTTCATTTTGTTGATGATTTCCTTTGCTGTGCTGAAGCGTTTTAGTTTGATGTAGTCCCATCTGTTTACTTTTTCTATTGTTTCCTCTGCCCAGTCAGACATGGTACTTGAAAATGTGCTGCTAAGACCAATGTCGAAGAGCACACTGTTTTCTCTTGTGGAAGTTTCATGGTTTCAAGTCTTACATTAAAGTCTTTAATCCATTTTGAGTTAATTTTTCTGTATGGTATAAGATAATGGTCTACTTTCATTCCTTTGCTTGTGGCTGTGCAGTTTTCCCACCAACATTTATTGAAGAGACTTTCCTTTCTCCATTGTATGTTCTTGGCACCTTTGTCGAAAATAAGCTGTCCATAGATGTATGGGTTTATTTCTGGGCTCTTGGTTCTGTTCCATTGATCTGTGTGTCTGTTTTGTGCCATAACATGCTGTTTCGGTTACTATAACTTTGTAGTATATTTTGAAATCAGGAAGTGTGATACCTCCAGCTTTGTTCTTTTTTCTCACTGTTCCTTTGGCTATTTGGGGTCTTTTGTTGTTCCATGTAAAGTTTACAATTCTTTGTTCTATTTCTGTGAAAACTGTTGTTGGAACTTTGATAGGGATTACAGTGAATCTGTAGATTGCTTTAGGAAGTATGAACATTTTAACTATGTTGATTCTTCCAATACAAGCGCATGGAATATATTTCCGTTTATTTGTGTCTTCTTTAATTTCTTTCAACACTGTTTTATAATTTTCAGTGTATAGATCTTTCACCTCTTCGGTTAAGTAGATTCCTAGTATTTTATTCTTTTTGTTGCAATTATAAATGGGATTGTATTCTTAATTTCTCTCTCTGCTGCTTCATTGTTAGCGTATAGAAGTGCAACTGATTTTTATATGTTGATTTTGTATCCTGCAACTTTACCGTATTTGTTTATTATTTCTAAAAGTTTTTTGGTGGATTATTAGGGTAGTCTGTATAAAATCATGTCATCTGCAAATAGTGACAGTTTCACTTCTTCCTTTCCGATTTGGATCCCTTTTATTTTTCTTGCCTGATTGCTCTGTCTAGGACTTCCAATATGATGTTAAATAAAAGTGAAAGTGGGCATCCTTGTCTCATTCCTGTTCTGAGAGGAATAGCTTTCAGTTTTTCTCCATTGAGTGTGATTATTAACTGTGGGTTTGTCATATATGGCCTTTATTATGTACAAAAGCTTTGCTTCTATACCCATTTTATTTAGTTTTTATCATAAATGGAGCTGTATCTTGTCAAATGCTTTCTTTGCCTCTATTGAGCTGATCCTGTGGTTTTTATGCTTCATTTTGTTAATGTGATGTATCATTTTACTTAGTTTGTGGATGTTTAATTATATGTTTTATTAGTTTGTGGGTAGTTTAATTATAATGTGTCTTGACGTAGGCCTCTTTGGGTTTATCTTGTTTGATGCTCTTTTTGCTTCCTGTACTTGTATGTCTTTTCCTTCCTTAGTTTAGGAAAGTTTTCAGTTAGTGTTTCTTCAGATAGATTCTCTGCCCCTTTGTCTCTCTCTTCTCCTTCTGGTACACCTATAATACGAATGTTAGTGCATCTACTCTACTATTGAGTCCCTATAGTCATTTTTTTATTTCCGGTATTGTATTCTTCATTTCCAATTGGTTCTTTTTTATATTTTCCAATTCTTTTTTTTTTTTTTTGAGGAATATTAGTGCTGAGCTAACTATTGCTAATCCTTCTCTCTTTTGCTGAGGAAGACTGGCCCTGAGCTAACATTTGTGCCCATCTTCCTCTGCTTTATATCTGGCATGCCTACCACAGCATGGCTTTTGCCAAGCGGTGCCATGTCCGCCCCTGGGATCCGAGCCGGCGAACACTGGGCTGCTAAGAAGTGGAATGTGCAAACTTAACTGCTTGCTACCAGCCTTGCCCCTATCTTTTCCAGTTCTTTGTTGAAGTTCCCACTGAGTTCATCCATTCTTCTCCCAAGATTGATGAGCATCCTTAAGACTTTTTGTTTGAACTCTTTGTCAGGTAGATTGTTTATTTCTGTTTTATTCAGTTCTTTTTCTGGGGTTTTGTCATGTTCCCTTACTTGGAATGTATTCTCTTGCCTCCTCATGTATCCTCTTTCTGTGTTCTTTTATCTATGGACTAGATGGGTCAGCTAAGTCTCCTGATCTTGGAAGAGGTGCCCTTATGTAAGAGATGTCTTATGAGGCCCAGCAGTGTGCTTCTCTCTCATCACCAGTTCCAAATGTTCCAGGAGTGACCCCTGTGTGAGCTACGTGTGTCCTTCTGTTGTGACAGGGTTTCTCTTGCTGCGGGTGCCCAGGGAGGCTAGACTGTCCTCCTGGCCAGCTGGTTCTAATTCTCAGCTGCATGTGGCTGCTATGGACTCTTTAGTTACTTTATCATGTGTGGGGAGCCCCAGCACAATTGGCTACAAGGTCTGATAGCACATTCCTGTTGCAGTTTTCCTGTTAAGTGTGTAGGCTGCTTGCATGGCTGGTGGCTAGTCTCAGGGACTTACAGTTCCTCTAGGCTTCCAGCCTGCAAGGCTGTTGTCAGCTCTCTCAGGATTGCAGCTGAGTGGGGCTGGGCCCATGCATGGGAGTACCCAATTGTTTCAGGCTTTGGAAAGTGAGGTTGGTTCTCTATGTGGCTGTTTGAGAAGCACAAGTCTTCTGCAGCTGACAAGCCACACTGCCCAGAGGGCCAGACACACCACAGTCCTGCCCCATGCAAGCATCCCGACCCCCTAAAGCAGACCCAGTCGCCTCACTAAAGAGGCCCCACACACTCCACTAACACCCCATACTCTCCACCCACTTCTCTTGCATGCTCTGACCTGCAGAGGCTGACCCGCTGCTCTGCTGCAGAGCATCCAGGCATCTAGCTGATGCCGGTGCACAAGTTCCCTGGGGACTGGCTGTTGGGTTGGGTCAGTCCCTAGGGCAGGCTGCCTGCCCTGGCCAAGCTGGATTAAATCAGTGCTGCAGTGGGTGGAGCAGGCCCTGGGCTAACAGACCAGGTGAATAATTCTAATGAGTCTCCCTGCATTTGTGTCAGCACGCCTGTACTAGGTCACAACAATGGCTGCCCCCAATGTCTCAGTCCCTGGGGAGCTCTCACCTCTCACTGAGATGCACCCAGAGCCTGTCAGGTGAGTCTGTTTTCACCAAAGGAGTGTGCACCTTTCTTTCTGGTGATTTTAGGTTGCTTTCCAAAATGGGTGGATTTGTGTGGGGGTCCTTTAAGATCTGCCTTTTCCCCCTTATGTCCGATAGCTTTTTCGGGGGTATTCACTGTTGTTGTTACTAGCCACCAAAGCCAGATGTTATGAGACTTGTCTCGGTTGTGCTGAGTCCAAAGGATGCTTATAGTAGTAATGCTCTCCCTCTCAGCTTCCCCGCTCCTCTCAGGAAGCCTGCCTACCTTAGGATTGCTCCTGGCCAGCTCTGAAGTACTGCAGCTTGTGAAGCCAGCTTTTTTTTCTCTCCAGAAAGGAATTATTGCCTCTTCGACCTGAGTCAGGAGTGTCCCTTGTTGCGGGAGTTCTTTTTATCCAGTTTTCAGTTGCCCCTCAGGGTATTTGTTCCCAAGTAGTTGTAAATTGGTTGTGTCCATGGTACGAGGTGAGTTCTGAGTCTTCCTATGCTGCCATCTTGACACCTGCCAAAAATTTTAAATTCAAATGAAGTCCAATTTATCTGTTTTTCTCTTTTGTTGCCTGTGCATTTCAAGTTATATTTACTTTTGCTTTCAATTTAAGGAACTATTTCTAAATCTAAAGTCATGAAGATTAGCCTCTGTTTCTTTTTAAGAGGTTTATAGTTTTAGCTCTTAAATTTAGGTCTTTGATCTACCTTAATTTTTGTATATAGTATAACGTGAGGGTCCAATTTCATTCTTTTACTTGTGTATCCAGTTTTCCCAACATTTTTGAAAAGACTATTCTTTCACCATTGAATGATCCTGGCACCCTCATTGAAAATCAGTTAATGCTAGATGTAAGAGTTTATTTCTGGGCTCTTAATTCTCTTCCATTGGTCTAATTTCCTGCCCATATGCCAGTATCACACCATTGTGATTAGGAGAGCTTTGCAGTTAAGTTTTGAAATTGGAAAATGTGAAATCCTTCTTCTTTTTCAAGATTGTTTTGGCTATTTGGTGTTCCTTGAAATTCAGTGTGAATTTTGAGATGATTTTTCTATTTCTGTAAAAAACCAATATTTTGATAAGAGTTACATTGAATCTGTATATCACTTTTGGTGGAATTGTCATTTTGATAATATTAAGTCTTCCAATCCGAGAATTAGGGATGTCTTTCCATCTACTTGGATCTTTTTAAATTTCTTTCAGCAATGTTTTGTGATTTTCAGTGTACTATCATGTGCGACATAACCATGTTTTGATCAGTGACAGGATGCATATATTATGGTGGTCCCATAAGATTAGTACCACATAACCTAGGTTTGTAGTAGGCTATACCATCTAGGTTTGTAAGTAGTCTATCATGTTTGCATGGCAATGAAATTGCCGAACGATGCATTTCTCAGAACATATCCCTATCATTAAGCAATGCATGACTGTACAAGTCTTGTACCTTCTTGGTTAAATTTATTCCAAACTATTGATTTTTCATGCCATTTTTAAGGGATTTATTTTCTTAGTTTTCTCTTTGGAATGTTTGTTGCTAGTGTGTAGAAATATATACATACATATACACTATACATTTTCAGCACATTTTGTATGTTGAATTTGTACCCAGCAACCTTGTGGAAGTTGTTTATTAGCTCTGACTGTTTTTTTTGTGTGTGGATTCTTTAACCCTAAATAATACATATGTGATCATGTCACCTGTGAACAGATATAGTTTTACCTCCTCCTTTCCAAACTGAGTGCCTTATATTTCTTTTTCTCCCCTTATTGCTTCAGCTAGATCTTCCCATACTTTGTTGACCAGAAGTGGTAAATGTGGGTATCTTCATCTTGCTCCTGATCTTAGGTGGAAAGCTTTCAGTCTTTCACCATTGAATATGATGTTAGCTGTGAGATTTTCATAATGGCCTTTATCATTTTGAGGAAGTTCTTTTCTAGTCCTAATTTGCAATATTCTCTTACCTTTATGTAAGAGGGCTGTGGAATCTGTAGACCCATCTCCTTTTCAAGCCTAAGTTGAATATTTTCTTGATCAGCCTGCCATGGGTTTACAAATTTAGCCTTTTCAAAGAACCAACTTTTGGCTTTGATTTGCTCTTTCTCATATCACTACCGTTTCTTTTTCCTATGGTATTTGGGTTTAGGTTGATTTTTTTTTCTGTCTTCTTGAGGTGAATACTGAGCTCATTTATTTTTCACTTTCATCTTTCTACTATATGAACTTAAATTTTTAAATTTATCTTTAAGTAAGGCTCAAGCTATATCCTGCAATACTGATATGTAGTAATACTTCATTAAAATACATTTCACAGTATTTTTAAAATTTCATTGGAATTATTTTCTTGTATTCATTGGCTTTTAAATTTTCAAACATATCAACATTTTTTAGGTATCTTCTTACTGGTTTCCACGTTGCATTCAGAGTATGTACTGATGGATCTTTGGCATTTTCTGAAACTTATGTGTGATCATATGACTGAGCATGTGATAGGATTCTATAAGTGTTTTATGTGTGCCTAAAAGAGTGTCTCTTGCAGTTCTCTGGTTGAGTTAGTGTTTGCTTACTATATCTTTTTCAAGCCTTTTGCCCTCAATCTTTTTTATTACCATATTTCAGATATATTTCTTGTAAGTTGAGGACAGTTTTTTTTTTTTAATTCCAATATGTCTATCTTTGTCTTTTGTTTGGATCATTTAGGATTAACATTTAGGGTCATTTTATTGGCTCACTTAGGTATTTGCATTTAAGGACAATTACTGATATACTTTTATTTAAATTGAAAAACTTTTCGGTGTGTTTTATTTGTCCTCTTATTGTCTATTCCCCTTTCTCCATGCCACCTTCCTTTGGACTAATGTGTTTTTCATTGTTTAATAAGTCCCCCTCACTTATTGGCTTAGAAGTTAGACACACTTTTAGTGTATAATTGTATGCCATATTAGTAGTATATATGCTGTACACATTTTTAGTATTAGCAGTTACTCAAGGTATTATCCATCTTTGATTTACCAAAATCTAATATTATTTAGTATTTTTGCTAAATAATTCCTAACAATGCAAGGACCATAATCCCTTTAGCTTTATTTACCCTCATTCTGATTTAAATTATGTTTTAATTATCATGTTTTAAAATTTTACACATATACATTTTTAACCAGATAAGACATATTATTGTTACTGTATATAGTCAGTATTTGTTTAGATTTTTTCACATAACATTGTACTTTTTCCCTATTCCTTTCTGTATCTTTCACTTTCCATCTATCATCATTTTCCTTCTGCCTAAAGAATATTCCTTCATATTTTCTTTAATGTGTCTCTTTGGTTATGAATTCTGTTTTTGTGTGTCTGAAAATGTCTTTATTTCTCCACTTTTGAAAAACATTTTTGCTGGGAATTTTCTTTCAGCTCTTCAAAAATACTGTTCCATCATAATTTGGTTTATATTATTTCTGTTGAAGTCAGCTGGAAGTGTAGTTATTGTTCCACTAAAGCAAATCCATCTTTGTATTTTCCCTTAGTCTACCTTTGAGGTATTCTTTTGTTTTTGTCTTACACAAATTTTACATACATGCAGAGATGCGTTTCTTTATATTTATCTTTTTTGGGGTAAGTAGGTCTTTTAAATTTTTATTTCTTTGCTCAGTTTTTTTTTGAGCTATAATTGACATATAACATTGTGCCAATTTAAGGTGTTCACTGTGGTGAATTGATACACATATATATCGTAAAATGATTACCCCATTAAGGTTAGTTAACACATCCATCACCTTACGTAATAACCTTTTTTTGTGTGTGTGGTGAGAACATTTAAGATCTATTCTGTTGGCAACTTTCAAAGTAGGGATTTTCAAATCTGTGGCTTGATGTCTTCTGTCAGTTTTGAAAATTTTTCAGTCATTCAGTATTTCTTCAGATACTGTCTCTGTCCTATTCTTTCTTCCTTCTTTTACTGGGACTCCTCTTTCACCTATGTTAGACCTTATCTCTATCTTGTAAGTCTTTCACCTTCTTGTTTATGTTTGCTAAATTTTTGCGCCTCAGTTCTTCATTGTGGATATTCTTTACTAATTCTCTTTTCATCTGAGTCTAGTCTTCTGATAAATCTATTCATTGAGTTCTTAATTTTAATTACTGTATTTAACAGGCCTAGTCTTTTGGGTTTTTTTTTTTAATAGTTTCCAGTTCTCTGCTGAAATTTTTAATGTCTTTTCGAACATAGTAAGTACAGTTATTGTAAAATCTGTATCTTATAACTCTAATTCTGGACTCTATTTGTATCATCTGTCATTTCTGGTAGTGTTTAGTCATGTTTTCTTGTTTCCTCATATGCCCTTATATACTGGACGTTGTATTTAATATAGTTGCTTTTTTCTAGACATTTTATTTTTCCTTTTTCTCCCCAAAGCCCTCCAGTACATAGTTGCATATTTTTGGTTGTGGGTCCTTCTAGTTGTGGCATGTGAGCTGCTGCCTCAGCATGGCTTGATGAGTGGTGCCATGTCTGCACCTGGGATCCGAACCAGCAAAACCCTGGCCCGCCAAAGCGGAGTGCACGAAGTTAACCACTCGGCCACAGGGCCAGGCCCTGAACGTTGTATTTAAAAAAATATTTCTTGGGGTTGGCCCTGTGGCCAAATGGTTGGGTTCGCGTGCTCCGCTTTGGCGGCCTGGGGTTTCACCAGTTCGGATCCTGGGCACGGATATGGCACCACTCATCAAGCCATGCTGAGGCAGTGTCCCACATGCCACAACTAGGAGGACCTACAACTAAAAATAAACAACTGTGTGCCGGGGGGCTTTGAGGAGAAAAAATGAAAAATAAAAATCTTTAAAAAATATTTCTTGAATCAATTTGAGGCCTAAGATATTATCTTTCTCCAGAGATTGAGGGTGAGAGGGTTGGTCCTCCAGATAATTGGGGTAAGTAACTATCTGGGCTCACTTCAATCCAGTGTCATTGAGTGAGGTGATTTCATGCTGAGCTGCAATCTGTAAAAACAAACAACTCTGCATAGTTCAACTTTGCTCTTAGGGTTCTACCTGTGGGGATCCCAAACCAAGTGTGGGGTTTTCTGTGGCCATCCTCTTCTCTCCTGGTGGTTCCTTGGCTCCCTTCCCCCACAAGGCTGTCAGAAGTACCCTGTGTCCTCTTGGAGGGAAAAGCGGCCTCTAACCTTGAGCGTAGATTCCCTAGCACACCTCCTTTCATCTCTTTACCGTCTTGTTAATTCTGATGCTTTCCAGTTTTAGTCATCTTTAAATGTTCTCTCCTCAGTGGGAGGGCTAGATGAATTTCCAGATTTGCCATTAATGGAAGTAGAAACTCTTTGCAAATTTCTTTTGCTTTGCATTTATAAAGAGCATTTTTTGCGGCCAGCCCCCTGGCTGAGTGGTTAAGTTTGTGCTCTCTGCTTCAGCGGCCCAGGGTTTCACCTGTTCAGATCCTGGGTGCGGACATGGCACCGCTCATTAGGCCATGGTGAGGTGGCATCCCACATGCCACAACTAGAAGGACCCACAACTAAAATATACAACTATGTACCGGGGGGATTTGGGGAGAAAATAAAGGAGGGGGGAAAAAACAAAAGATAGGCAACATTTGTTAGCTCAGGTGCCAATCTAGAAAAAAAAAAGCATTTTTAATAAGAACATTTTCTGTAAGTACTGTGACTGTATTTCCCCCCCAGCTTATGTGTATCCTTCCATCTGGAAATATCTCTCTCTGTTATTACTTGAGAGAGTCAAGTGGAATAAATCATAGCATTATATGAACTTCATCTCGTAAATTGGTACAAAATACCTTGACTAGGTTTTTTGAAGCCATTTTAGGTATCTAATAGCTCCTTTTAATTGAAAACTTATTTTTTTGAAGTAAGAAGCTCCTCACTATGTAATATTCTTTATTTCTTGGTTGTGAAGGTTCTGCCCCACAAATATTAACACTGTTTGACCACCGTTAAATAGGACAGTCTGCAATATTTTGTGGCCGTTCTGGTAAACAGCTGAAGCGTTGTCACAACAGTCAGCCAGGAATGCTGCTGGACAGCTGGTCTCGGATGGTGAAGAGCCTGAATGTCTCATCCTCCGTGAACCAGGCTTCTCGTCTGATTGATGGCAGTGAGCCCTGCTGGCAGTCCTCTGGGTCGCAAGGAAAGGTAGTGTGCCCTGGGGGCAACTTCCAGAACCACTTTTATTTAGGTGGCTTTGCCTTTTAGAGCTTCAAAATGAACTTTGAAAAACCTAGTAAGTTATATTGTGATGGCACCTGTGAGTAGTTGTTTTCTATTTTAGTTCATAATTATTTTAAAGTTACAGAGTACTATACCATCCAGTTTTTATTGTCAGAGATTTTAAACGACATAGGTAACAGATTTTATCTAACTGACCAATTGATAGTGGGTGTAAGAGCATGGTGGTGTTTTTTTACTCCCGCATATAAAATGTATGTGTTCATATTCTGCTCTGGTTAGAAGTTTTTCTAATATATCCTAACAAATATGTGTTGATCTTTGGCATGCTATCATAATTGCACTTACATGTGGGTATGCATCATCTGGACATGCAGGTCAGTCTTGGAGAGGGGCTTTTTCTCCATCTTGACTCTATGATCTTTTCTATGATCCACTCCTTGATGGGTATAAATGGACCACCCTAGATCAGGAGGAGTTTATAAACACGTTTTTGGAGCTTAGAGTGAGACTTTCTTCTAATGAGCAAATGATGGAGTACAATGCTCTTGTTTCTGCCAGCTTAAAGGCAAATTCTGTCTCTCCCATGCCAGATAATATGTTAAAAAAATCTCATGTAGATTCAAGCTTTAGTGATAATATTTTAGTAGCTAAAATATAGCTGAACTTTACTAACAGAGAATTCATTTTTTCTTTTAAAGCATTGGATTCGTTTGGAGATTTTCCCAGATGTTCTTGTTCATAGATTAAAAATGATAGTAGATCCTGCTGACAGTAGCTACATGCCATCTCTGGTTGTAGTGTCAGGTAATTCAATTAGTTTACTCAAAAAGTATCTTCTATCATATAATAAAAACTCCTTTGTCTGATTCCTTTGCCCTTTTTTCCCCCTAGGTGGAAATTCCTTAAATAACCTAATTGAACTGAAGACAATCAATATTAACCCCACTGACACCACAGTGTCCCTTCTGAATGACTGCACAGAGGTAAGTGGATACGATAGTGTTCCTTTTTGATGGTTTACAAATGGCAATGGAGGTGACTTTTTTGAACATTTCTATACTAACATTGAGCCCATTTTTCCCCTTAATTAATTGTATTTACTTTAAAAGTTGACATGTACACAGCTTAAATTTGCTGCTTATCAGATAGCTTGAAAAGGAAACAAAATAACTTTCAATCTCACTATCTTTGGTAAGAAGCAGGGGTGAATACTCCTAGCAAAAGTTGTTACCAGGCATATCCAGTCGCTCTTTGCAGCCAGTGCAGTGTCATTTTCGTTAAATGTGTATTAGTGTGCAATGATTTTTTCTGACCATACATGTGATGCTGAAATTCCTTTTTTGTTTTCATACCTGTTGGCATCAAGTGCTGAACTTGTCATAAAGTACTGAGTTATTGATTTGTTTTGATTGGTAATAAGGTAATTTGCAAAATGATTCCAAGTTTATTGTATCTCTTGAAAATTCTAAGAGAATCAATGAAGGTTCTTTTAAACAGCACCCATATATTACACAGCAGTGAGACTTTCTCGCACATTTTCCAGTATATCCTTCCACACAGATGTCAACACTAGGAATTGTTTAGCACCATTTATTCTTTTATGTCATTGAACTATTATGTGATATACTGATTAATTAATTAATTTTCTGAGAAAAGATAATATTGAATTTTAGTGCATTTTATTGTTAACTTATTGCTAGGTAACTGAATGCAGCTTGTCTAATGTCCATACTCCCAAATGTTTTTGTAGTTTAAGCAAATCAATAAGTGCAGACTTTATTAAATCAATAACTAAGGTTATTATTCATAAAGGGTGTATTAACTTTAAGAAATTTTCAATTTAGAACAATTTATTACATAATATTTGATAAGTAAAAAATAGTATCTATCACATGTATGAGAAATATTGAAGCATTGTGAGTAACTGGGAAACTCATGACCCACTCTCCATCTCTCCAACTAACTTAAGCACTAGAATATCATTCCTGTGAAGCTACTGGACTCTTTATCATTGAAATGGCTTGTTATGGGAATTTTCTAATATAACCAGAAATAGGAAGTATACTGAATCCCTCATAAACCTGTCACCTAGCTTGAACAATTATCATTTTTTGCCAATCGTGTTTCACTATGTCCTTGCGTGTTCCCCCACCCCCATTTTTTTTTATCTTGGTGTGTTTAAAACAAGTCCTAGACATGATCGTATTTCAATAGTGTATACTTCAATATTCATCTCTGACAAAGACTTAAATGTAACCACAATGCCATTATCACACCTAACAGTTATTCTTTAATATCATACAATATCCAGTCAGTGTTTAAATTTTCCCAGTTTTCCCATAAATGTCCTTGTGTAGTTGGTTTGTGTGAATCATGATTCAAACAATGCCTACACTTTGCACTTCATTTAATTCTTAATTCTCTTGGTTTTTCCTTGCTAAAGAAAGAAACAGGGTCTTTTTTTCCTGTAGAAATTTTCATTTCTCAGTTTATCTTTTGAATCTCAATGGTTTTGTTCAACCTGAGCTTCCTGTGACATCATAGGGAGATCTTGAGGATTGTTCAGATTCATTCGAGGCAGTAGGGAGTCATAGGTGGTGTATGTGCTTCCTGCTGCATCATTCTTTGTTCACATGAAATATGGGATAGAGGAATACAGTGGGTGCCAAATCAGAATGAAGGGCATCCCGCAGGACAGAGACTAGCTTTAGCAAATGAATAGCAAGGCATAACCAAGGGAGGTTGCATCTTTCTTGGATCCTGATTTGAACAAGCCAACAATAGAAAGATGTTTATGAGATGATCAGAAAATTCAATCACTGATAGCATATTAGATGATATAAGGAATTATTGTCTTAGCTATGATAATAGTAATGTGGATATATTTTTCAAATGCCCATATTTCAGTGATACACACTGAAGTTTTGAAACAAGATGCTTCCTGGAATTTTCTTATGATAATCCATATATGAACAAAATTGGTCATACATTGATAATTGTTGAACTAGGTGGTAGGGTCACAGAACATCTTGTACTATTTTTTATAATTTGTATATATTCAATTATTTTTACTATGTTTTAAAAATTATGAAGACTCTAAAGGTAAGACCTGAAACCATAAGGCTTCTAGAAGAAGATATAGGTGGTACACTCTTTGACATCAGTATCAAAAGGATCTTTTTGGACACCAATGTCTTCTCAGACAAGGGAAACAATAGAAAAAATAAACAAATGGGACTTCATCAGACTAAAGAGCTTCTTCAAGGCAAGGGAAAACAAGATTGAAATAAAAAAACAAACCACCAATTGGAAAAAAATATTTTCAAGTCATATATCCGACAAAGCGTTAATCTTCATACTATATAAAGAGCTCACACAACTCTACAACTAAAAATCTAACAGCCAGATTGAAAAAGGGGCTGGGGACAAGAACAGACATTTCTCCAAAGAAGATAAACAGCTGGCCAATAGGCACATGAAAAGATGCTCATCATCACTGATCATCAGGGAAATGCAAATCAAAACTACACTAAGATATCACCTTACACCTGTTAGAATGGCAAAAATAACCAAAACAAAAAGTAACAAATGTTGGAGAGGCTGTGGAGAAAAAGGAACCCTCATACACTGCTGGTGGGAATGCAAACTGGTGCAGCCACTAGGGAAAACAGTATGGAGATCTCTCAAAAAATTAAAAATAGAAATACCATATGACCCAGCCATCCCATGACTGGGTATCTATGCAAAGAATTTGAAATCAGCAATTCCAAAAGTCCCATGCACCTCTATGTTCATTGCAGCATTATTTATAATAGCCAAGACGTGGAAGCAACCTAAGTGCCCATCAACTGATGATTGGATATATACAGTGGAATACTACTCAGCCATAAAAAAGGATAAAATCGTCCCATCCATAACAACATGGATGGACCTTGAGGGTATTGTGTTAAGTGAAATAAGCCAGATAGAGAAAGACAATCTCTGTATGACTCCGCACATATGTGGAAGTTAAACATGAAGACAAAGAGAACAGATTAGTGGTTACCAGGGGAAAGGGGGCGTGGGGTGGGCACAAAGGGTGAAGTAGTGCACCTACAACATGACTGACAAACAAAAACGTACAACTGAAATTTCACAAGGTTGTAAACTATCATAATCTCAATAAAAAGTTAAAAAAAATTATGAAGGCTCTGTGAACTACCTGACATATAATCTGTTAATACATCTTGGTTCAAGAAAGCTTTAAGACAGAAAGGTTTGCAGTCATTCCGTAAGGCTATCATACTATTCCAATTTAGTAAGAAAATCAATGTGAGTCCCATGCCTTGGATAGACATGCTTGGTGAATTAGTGACTTCTTTTGAAGTCAAACTCTAGTCAAGTGTGGCTGCATTAACTCTACCTAAGTTGCTTGATATTTCAGAAATTAGTAAAGGAGCTCTAACTTTCCACATATTCCAGGTCTCAAATATCCTGCTCCTGTTAAAATATCTAATGTCTTTGGTTCTAAAAAGTCTGTAGCTCATTGTTTTTGTGTCTAGTATCACAGATATATTGAAATTGCAATAAAGCAGTGCAGGAGCTCAGGAATCGATTGTAAAATCCATGGTCTCATCCTGCTGGGACGAATCCGTGCAGAGGAGGAAGACTTGGCCGCAGTTCCTTTCTTAGCTTCAGATAATGAAGAGGAAGAAGATGAAAAAGGCAACAGTGGGAGGTGAGAGCCATTTGTTATTGGTGGTGCTCATTACAAAATTCTCACTTTTAAAAGTAAATATTTAATTAGAGCATATCTCATGGTAAGTTTTAGTTGAGTTTTCAAAAATTATAATTTAATTTATTAGGGGAATATTTAATGTAAAAACACATCATATTTAGAAAAATACCACTAAAAAGGAGAAATAAAAATTTTTAATTTTTCTACCTGAAATATCATTGTTAATATTTTTTATCCTTATAGTTTTCTTTTTATCTGTCCCTACTTGTGTTTTCCTGTGGAAATGGTATCATCTATATTTGATAGCCTTTTTGCTAAGTATTTTATCATTAACTTTTACATTGAAAAAAAATTTTTTGTGATAAAATACACATAGCATGAAGTTTACCATCTTTACCATTAATCACTTCAATGTGAATGAGTGGTCCAAGCAGTCTCCCACTAGGCAGGCACCCAGCTAGGAGGTGCGCACACTGAGCACACATGACTGGCCTCCGTTCTGAATGGTTCATACTTACTTGGTACCAGTTGTTATTTATCTTAAATATTACTCCTGGTGTCCTGTACATATTTTTGACTAAAAATGTGTTACAAAGTATTTCAAATGATTACAATGTACATATATTTGCTCTCCTGTCCCTGGAAGAGTTTTCCTACATTTTTATCCCCAAACCATAAAATTTTGATTCTTTAAAGTAAGTATTCGTTGGTATATAACGTGTTAAAAAACCTTACTTGTCTCAAATCTGGTCTCTGGAGCCTTCAGTTGTCTATCCTAGCTGATGAAACTAGAACAAAAGCAATGAAAAGCCAAGAGCTGCAAACAAAAGAAGCAGTTTCTTAGCACCTGACATCAGACTAACAACCAAGAAACTCTCACTCTATCCTGGGCACTTTATAGTTTCCCCAAGTTCAAGAATTGGAGTGCTTTGTTGATTCAACCTCCGCCCTATTGAGGGCAAGACAGGAGATAGGATGAACAAGGTGGTGGAGCTAGCTGCCAGACCTATGCTTCAGGAGCCTCAGGGTGTGGGGCAGGCCTCCCAAGAGAGAACGGAGGTGGGGACCTGAAGCCCAGCTGGCGGAGGGTATGAAGGAAGAAAATTGCATTGTGCTTTACGACATATATCTGTGTTGGAGTAGTGCCTGCAGGGTCATATGGCTATATCTATTATTTCTTTAGGGGAAAAAGAATGACCAGACAGATTTCTAATTTAGGGACATTGCCACAATGCTAGTCCCAGTGGTGACTCCTGGGACCATCCAGTGTTCTCTCCAGTTACATCTATAGTAGCTGTTTGTCCAGGTAATGGGCAGGAATTGCTCTGAGTCAGTAAAATAGCTGTAATGTTCAACTTGGTATTTAAGAAGAAAGAGAGCTGCCTAGTGTGTCATAGAAAGATCTTCACCAAAGGTAAAAAGCTACAATTAAATTCTAGTATGAAAAGGTAACAAGCTAGTCTCTACAAATTTTGACCCTCTGGTGCATTTACTCCTATATATACTTGAGGTTTTATTATATTAAAACAAAACTTAACAGTTTCTCATAGTAATCAGCAAACTTTGCATACTTGAGATTGCTTTCCTTTTTATTTTTAAAAGTTTTTATGCTGAATGACCTCTGTTTCTCTCTTTATTTTTTCTTTGGTTAGTCTTATTAGAAAGAAGGCTGCAGGACTGGAATCAACGGCTACAATAAGAACCAAAGTGTTTGTGTGGGGACTGAATGACAAGGACCAGCTGGGCGGGCTGAAAGGCTCTAAGGTATCCCACCTCTGCCTGAAGTTCCCGTGTCACCTGTCATTACATGACTGAGGAGCAGCTTTGCTGGCCCAACAATAGCCAGACTATTTTTGAAGTTTTTTTTTTTTTTTTTTGAAGTTTTTATAATGGTTTTACCTTCCAAATGTTGTTTTTTAAGTTGATTTTTCTAAAGTAATTCTTGATGTGAACTCTCATAGATGTTATCAAATTTAGTTTCTGAAAAGCCTCTGTCCTTGGGAAATAGTGTACTTTTGATATAGCTGCATTATTGTTGTTTTATAAACTAGAAAGTACACTTCTGAAAAGATCTGACAAGCGTATAGATGAAAACTGTAGACTATAATTATATTGTCTTCAATACAATACACGTTTTTGCTTACCATGAACAAAATAATGTGTAAAAAATGCCATAGTGGCACAAAGATGAGCAAGGTGTGATTAAAGAGTAGGTACAACAAATGATGCATTTGAGCCAAAGTTGAATTCAGTGTCTGTTAACTAAGGAGCCATAGAACAGATTCCTCCAAAATTTGGTGCCTGGAAACAGTTTCTCTTCAGATGAGTTTCTCTGCTTCCTTTTGGTATTCTGTGAGACTTCACCCATCATAAGATGCCTTATTGCCTGCATTGTTGAAAGGCTGAGAAGGAAAGTTAAAACTCATTTATTTAAGTTTCTCCTTTCAAGTAAGATGGGTTTTTATCTTTATTTGAACAGCCTTGAGTTACATTTGTGTTTTAAGGCCCCTGGACTCCATTTGGAGTTGGACAAGGGGCAGTAAGCACTGGGAGTCTCTGTTGTGATGGTGTGGGGCTATCTCAGGTATCCTCAAGCACAGGGCCCTTGCTGGAGTTTGCATGTGAAGGATAGATTTAGTGCTCCACAGTTGTGATAAAAATCCTTTCTTCCAGTGTAGTAGTGACTGATAATTTCTGACACGTGAGAATCATAAAGTGTTTCTTAGGCAAAGGCTTTAGGAGTTTTAAATTAAATCACCGCCATCTACAATGGGAAATTTAAGTGTATAATTTCTTAGAGATGTTAGAATCAACAAGACTGAGCAGGACATGACCTGAAATAAAACATAGTTTACCAGTTTTTGTTTATATCTTTAGATTATTTGTATTTTACTTTTCGTCTTTTATTATGAAATGTTCAAACATATCCAGGTAGAAAGAATAGGCACCTGAGCTCTCGTGTCTCTGTACCAGCTTCAGTAGTTACCAGCAGATGGTCACTTTTTTTGTCTTTATTTTCTACATACCCCTACCCCTGTTAATTTTAAAGTAAATCTCATTATATCATTTCATCCTTCAAATACTTTAGTGTGTATCTCTACGAGAAAGAAACTTCTTTGATTAATATAACCATGCAAATTAACAGTAATTCCTTGTATCATCTAATCAGGTTACTTGTAATTTTAAAAGTATAGATAAAATTATCTTTTCCCTTCTTTTGCTTTTTAAAAACATTCTGTTCTAGATAAAGGTTCCTTCGTTCTCTGAGACACTGTCTGCTTTGAATGTAGTACAGGTGGCTGGTGGTTCTAAAAGTTTGTTTGCAGGTATGATTATTCTAATATTAAGTAATTTTTAAATCATGCTTAACACTGAAAACATAGTTATGTTGTAAAAAGTGAGTCCTCTCCTCACTCTTGTTCCTTGCAGTGACTGTAGAAGGAAAGGTGTACGCCTGTGGAGAGGCCACGAATGGCCGGCTTGGGCTGGGCATCTCCAGCGGGACTGTGCCCATCCCCCGGCAGGTCACGGCTCTCAGCAGTTATGTGGTCAAGAAGGTGGCCGTTCACTCAGGTATCGGGCCAAGTTGGCACTTGTATGAGGATAAGCCTGTTGCTCCTGTTCTGTAAATAACTAGGGCCCTCGAATAATTTTCCCTAAGATATCCTTGCATTCTTTTTCAAGTTTTACTTACTTATTGGGAATAAAAATTGGATAATGTAATCTCGTGGTGGTCTAGAATTGAATTATTGTTGCTGCATGAGGCTTTTTGGAGACCAGGAGTTGTTTGCATTCTAGGTATGGGGCGTACCCCTCCAAGAGGGGCTTTTCAGTCTTGGAGTTGTGGTCTCAGGGTCATAGCATCTTTGAAATCATCATGTTCTGTGCTTAAATATATGTTATTTTTCTGGAGAAAGAGCCTGTATAACCTTCTTCAGATTCTCAAAGTGTCTGTGATCCCCACTGATAAGAAGAATCCTTTTAAAAAAATTGATACTCCTTCAATTTAGGAAACATTTATTTATTTATTTATTTTAGTGAGAAGAGGAAGATTATCCCTGAGCTAACATCTATGCCAGTCTTCCTCTATTTTGTATATGGGTCGCTGCCACAGCGTGGCTGCTGACGAGTGGTGTAGGTGCACACCCAGGAACTGAACCCGAGCCACTGAAGTGGAGCACACTGAACTTAACCACTAGGCCATGGGGCTGGCCCATAGGACACCTTTATTGAATATTCTTTCTTTCAAAGCACTGTGCTGACCTCTGAGGAATGAAACTGAATTAGATGTAAAACTCAGTTTGTGTCTGTACCAAATAGGGTTAGATTTAACCCCATATAACAAAAAATCCAAACAGTAGTGGCTTGAGCAAGATAGAATTTTACTTTTCTCCTCCGTGAAGGTCTGGAGGTGGTGTCCAGGGCCAGTTCAGCAGCTCCAGCGCATGATGAGCACAGGCTTCCTCTTTCTCTCCACCCTCGTTGACAGATGGCTCTGTGGCTCTAGGCAGACACGAGATGGGCATTTCCTCCAGCTCACTTAGCCCCTCTAAAGAGCTTTTCCAGAAACCTCACTCATTTTCATTGCTTCTCTGTCACCATCCTCTCTGGGAAAGGGAGTCTGAGAAGTGTAGTTTTTAGCTGAGCACATGGTTGCCATTGATAATATGGGTTTTGTTGGTACCAAAGGAACAGGGCAGAATGAATGTTGAGGGGACCGGGAACCCAGGAACAGGTGACAGGAAATGCCAGTAAAGACAGTGCTCTTCAGTCTGTGGCAGAGTGGATGGACTGGGAGAGAATGGTCCATGCTGGAAAGAGCATGAGCTGATGTGTTGTGGGAATAGTGAGTATAATGCCTTAATTGCAAATGATGGTACTTTTGCTTAAATAATTCCACTTTCGGGGTGCATTTCTCAAAAGCTTAATTGCCACTGCATTTGATAATTTGTCTGATCACAAATGTACTTATTTTTACTTTTACCATCTGAATTTTGATCTTTTATATATTTAATAGAACAGGAACCCCATTAATAAACAGCATTCTTTTGCCTTTGTGAGTGAAATTGTTTCTTGGATTTAAACTTTGTAGTTTAATAAGAGTTTATTCATTTTATGTATTTGTCAGCCTGATGTTGCTTCTATCTACTCATTTATTCAACACATGTTCATTGAGTACATACTGCATGCCAGGCAAATTAAGTAGTTAGGCTGCATACTTTTGGTATACCAGTTCAGCAGCTCATATCTGTGTGAACATTGCAGGTGGCCGGCATGCTACGGCTTTAACTGTTGATGGGAAAGTGTTTTCCTGGGGTGAAGGTGACGATGGCAAACTTGGACACTTCAGCAGAATGTAAGAATATTTTCATTACTTGCTAATAAGAAATTGTTACTGATGATAATAGTGAATGCCATTTGATAGTTATTTTGCAGGAAATTAAATAGGATAGGTTGTTTATGAAAATAGAATTTAAAAATTTATTTTTTAAAATATCTATGAATGTGATTTGGCCTTACCTGTTCTAAGATTTGATAGTTAAGTTGATCTACAGATGTTGTTTTGACTAAATGTGGATCAGGGTAGATGTCCTTTTTTCCTTCTTAAAAAAAACTGGATTGATTATAGGGAATATTATTTAATCTTGCTCTAGGAACTGTGACAAGCCACGGCTAATAGAGGCCCTGAAAACCAAGCGTATTCGGGATATTGCCTGCGGGAGCTCTCATAGTGCAGCCCTCACGTCCAGCGGTGAACTGTATACCTGGGGCCTTGGAGAATATGGCCGGTTGGGACATGGGGATAATACAACTCAACTGAAGCCCAAAATGGTGATTATACACATACGAATTTTTGTTGCTTACAGAAAGCTTACCATCTGCTCATTTCAAGAGAAGATAAGCTTCAAGTCTAGGAAAGTTCATAAAGATGTGCATTATTGGCTTTCAGTCTTTGAAAAAATTTTCCTTGCTTTCTCAGTGTCTGTGCTTCATTCTCTTTTTAAATTTGTAATTGAGTAGGTGAAAGTCCTTCTGGGTCACAGAGTAATCCAGGTTGCATGTGGAAGTAGAGATGCACAGACCCTGGCTCTGACTGATGAAGGTGAGCTCCTGTCCTGATTCTATGTTTCTGGGTGGGTAGGAACATCATAAAAAGTTGGTCTGAAGTATGTTTTTTTAAACCTAGGTTTGGTATTTTCCTGGGGTGATGGTGACTTTGGAAAATTGGGCCGAGGAGGAAGTGAGGGCTGTAACATTCCCCAGAACATTGAGAGACTAAATGGACAGGGGGTGTGCCAGATCGAGTGTGGAGCTCAGTTCTCCTTGGCTCTCACCAAGTCGGGAGTGGTGTGGACATGGTACGTAAACTCCCTGTCACCCACCAATGTGTCTTGGGGTACCTCCACCCTACCCCATGCCACCCTGAGGGGATGGTAAAACCTTCATTTTCTTACTCATTCCAGGTATCTTTGTCTTTTCGAGTTGGGATTAGTGATAACATTATAAGAAGAAATTGGCCATTATAACTGGGTTGTTTGGAAAAGAACGCTAGAGAAATTTTAGCCCAACATGTCTCTTCTGTTTAGTTGAGGTTTATGTAGAGAGTTTCTTCTGCTTGCTTGTTTGCTTCTTTTTTTTTTTTTTTTTGAGGAAGATTAGCCCTGAGCTAACTGCTGCCAATCCTCCCCTTTTTTCCTGAGGAAGACTGGCCCTGAGCTAACATCCGTGCCCATCCTCCTCTATTTCATATGTGGGATGCCTGCCACAGCATGGCTTGCCAGGCGGTGCCGTGTCCGCACCTGGGATCTGAACCGGCGAACCCTGGGCCGCCGAAGCAGAACGTGTGCACTTAACTCCTGCAACACCAGGCCGGCCCTTCTTATGCTTTCTTACCATGCTAGAACCCTAGTGAGCAAATGGGCAGAAAACAGAATTCTGATTTCTGTGATCCTGAAAAAGTTCACCTGTGTTTCTTGTGAAAGTTTGTTTTATTAAATCAAAAAGGAATGGGACACTCGGCTGACACTGGATGGTCTGATGGGCCTTAGCTTGAGTATTATGACCCAGAGGCAGCTTGAGAAAGAATTACACTAAAGAGGACTTTTGAGAGGCATTTGAGGTTTTTTTGTCATGTTTTCAATCTCTTTGTGTGAAAACCTACATCAGTTAGTTAAATATTGTAAAACACACATTAGAATCTTGCTAGTAGAATTAATGAATTAATGGTATACTCTTTTATAACATAATTTCAAACACCGTAGGCATTGTATATGATCTTACCATTGAGATGGCTCTAACATTGTAAACAATGAGTGTTTTCCTGTGGAGCATTGCTAGACTATAGCCATATATTAAAATGTGAACTGTTGACCTCTTCGCAGGGGTAAGGGGGATTACTTCAGGCTGGGCCACGGCTCTGATGTGCACGTGCGGAAGCCTCAGGTGGTGGAAGGGCTGAGAGGGAAGAAGATCGTGCATGTGGCTGTCGGCGCCCTGCACTGCCTAGCGGTCACGGATGCAGGGCAGGTAAGCTGAGGTTATGATAGATCTTTTTCATGTCCAAGTGTAACTTGTAATGGAATGAGAGGAATCTTGGTACTTGAAAAACCAGAACAGGGCTTTGTCCATTTTGTTCCTCTGTGTATCTGCCCAGTTGTCGGCACAGGCTGAGGGCATCTTAGAAAGAGTTGCTGGCTCATGCATGTTATACAGTGTTGGACTCCCCACTCTGAAGTCCACTTGGAAATGGGAAGAGATTATCGTCATTGAAGGTGCTCCTACTGCTAAGGTATTAGCAGTATTTTACTTTAGAAATTGATAGCTGATGGGGAGATATATATCATTTTAGAAATTGTTATCCTTGACAGGTATTTCTCATTCTCTGCTTTGAGAGGCCATAGTGTGATAGGCTCATGGATGTTATATTTTTAAAATACGTTTATGGCAAAAAATTAGCATACTTTTTTTTAGTAAAAATGAATTAAAAATGAATTGTACCTTCTAATTCTGTAAAGTCAGAAGTGATTTACTTGAAAAGTGAACATATTGTTTTTGATCATTTTTCTTTGCAAAATAAAGGAAAAAATAAGTTACTGTATTTAGTCGAAGAGGATAATCTCCTTGCTTCCTATAACAGAACAGAGTAGATTAAGCCATTGAACTGATATTAAGTAAATACTGGTTTATAGTCATTGGCAAGAATTTTAAAGTAATTTTAAAGAAAATGTTCTGGAATCTTGAAAGTTTCTGATTTTTTCCCCCTTAACAGGTATATGCTTGGGGTGACAATGACCATGGCCAGCAGGGCAATGGCACAACCACAGTTAATCGAAAGCCCACACTTGTACAAGGCTTAGAAGGCCAGAAGATCACACGAGTGGCTTGTGGGTCTTCGCACAGTGTGGCGTGGACAACCGTTGATATGGCGACGCCCTCTGTCCATGAGCCTGTCCTCTTCCAGACAGCAAGAGACCCTTTAGGTGCTTCCTATTTAGGTAACACAGATTTGTATTTTATATGAGATCCTTTGGTGTGGTACAACAACATCACAAATAGAATGTCTAATGCTTATAGCACCACCAGATTAGACTTTGCAGCACCATGTTAACTGCTTTCTGAACCAAAGCCACACAATATTCATTGTGCGCTGTGCTGTGATTTATTGACACTGGAATGAAAATTTTAGAAGGCAGCACCATGTGGATTCTTGTGTCATGGTCAGGTCAACTCTGGCAATGCTGTACACACAAGCAAAGAGAGAAGACTGTAATAACCACTGGACACATATAGGCACTGGCTGAACTGCCGGGTGTTTTCAATAGCTCTGTTTAGGTGTGGTTGACATACAGTAGACCTTCCACATGTAAAGTGTAATTTCGTAGCTGTGACGTGTGCACCTGTCAAAGCATCACTTCAGTCAAGACAGTGAACATACATACCACCCCTGAGTTTCCATGGGCCACTTCATACCCTCCCTGCCTCCCACAGCAACTGACTTGCTTTTTGTCACTATACATCAGTTTCCAGTTTTTAGAGTTTTATATAAATGGGATCATACAGTATGTACTCTTTTTTATCTTATTTTTTTCACTGTGCATAATTATTTTTTGATTCATCCATGTTGCATGTATCAATAGTTCGTTCTTTTTTATTGTTGAATAGTATTTCATTTATGGATATAATGCAATTTGTTCATCTGTTCGCTTGTTGGTGGACTTTTGGCTTGTTTCCAGTTTTTGACTAATACAGATGGAATTGCTGTGAACATACGTGTACAGGTCTTTATATGGATGTACACTTGCATTTCTCTAGGGTAAATACCTAGGAGAGGAATAATTGGATTGTACGGTAGGTGCATGTTTATCTTCTGAAGATACCTACAAACTGTGTTACAGAGTGGTTGTTCTAAAGCTCCACCTCCTCCATGTTTTTGTCTACACTCGGTGTGATCATTCTTTAATTTTAGCCATTCTTGTAGTTGTGTAGTGTATCTCATTGTGGTTTTACTTTGCTTTTCCCTAATGACTAATGATGTTGGGCTTCTTGCTTATTTACCATCCATATATGGTTTTTTGTTGAATTGGCTATTCATATCTTTTGCTTATATTTAAAACTAGATTGTTTTCTTATTGAATTTTGGGCAGTCTTTATATTTTCTGGGTAGAAGTCTTTTGTCAGATATATGATTTGCACATATTTTCTCCCAGTGTGGCTTGTCTTTTCATTCTCTTCACAGGTGAATTTTAAAGAGCTGAAATATTTAATTTTGGTAAAATCTAGTTCATCTATTTCTTTCTTTTATGGATCATACTTTGGGATTGTATCTGAAAAACCTTTGCCTAATTCAAGATCCTGAAGATTCTTCTTTTGTGTTTTCTTATATAAGTCATATAGTTTTAGAATTGAGGTCTGTGCTTGATTTTGTGTTAAATTTTGTGGTGTGAGGTATGCATTGAAATTCTTTTGGGGGGGGGTGGTATATGGGTATCCAGTTTCCACTGCAGTTGAAAAAACTTCTTCTCTATTGAATTGCTTTTGCTCCTTTGTCAAAAATCTGTTGTCCAGGTATGTGTAGATCTATTTCTGGACTTTCATTTCTGTTACATTGATTTGTTTTTGGATTTTGATGCCAATACCACATTGTCTTGATCATTATAGTTGTATAAAACACTTGAATTCAGGCCATGGTAATCCTTTAGCTTCTTTTTTCAGATATGTTTTGGGTATTCTTGGCCTTTTGCATTTTCATGTAACTTTTAGAATCAGCTTGTCAGTTTTTGTAAAATAGCCTGCTTGTCATTTTGATTGCATTGACTGTATAGATCAGTTTGGAGAGGATGGGCATCTTCAAAATGTTGAATCTTCTAGCTCAGGAACATAATATTTCCTCCATTTGTTTAGGTCTTCAATTTTTCTAGCAATATTTCATAGTTTCAGTGTACAGGTCTTGCATATCTTTTGTTATATTTATACCTGTATATTTCATATTGTTTATACTGTTATAAATGGTATTTTGAAAACCTCTTTTGGTCCTTGCTGTCATCTAGAAATATTCAAGTTACTCCTTGCTAGTGTATAGAAATACAATTGATTTTTTTAGGGAATTTTATCTTTCTTCATTCTAATATGAATGTCACATTTTTCCTCTGTCTTTCATGAGGGGACATTTTGTCTCCAGTGCCATCTGCTTTTATAAATAACTGAAATGTGATCTTCTGGCTTCACCAGTTATTAGCTCTATGAAATGGGGCAAGTTACTTAGCCTTCCTGTGCTGTTTCCTTTTCTGAGGTAGATGTAGCTGAGGACTGACTGCAGTCTTGTCCTTTCCAGTTTCTGTTACTCAGTGGTTCCATGTTGGTCTTCTTAACTTACAGCTCTTTTCATGTCACATTATGTGTATCACATTTTGGGATTGCCCTTTTCCATTCAGTGTAATTCTCTGGGGATCATCCAGGTTGTTGATGGATCAATCATTCCTTTTTATTACTTGAATACTATTCTATAGTTTATTTATACACTGAAGGAGATTTGGATTATTTTTAGTTTTTGGCTAGTACAAATAAAACCTGCTGTGAGTATGCATGTATAGGTTTTTGAGTCAGTTATGCATACCTGGAGTAAACCCCACTTGGTTTTGCTGCTTTTTATTTCTTAGATATTCTCTGTTGTTTATCTGTTTTCATTTTTATTGGTTTCTGTTCTCATCTTCATTAGTTCTTTCTTTATGCTGCCTTTAGGTTTATTTTGTTGTTTTTTTCTAGTTTCTTGAGGTAAGAGCTTAGATCATTGATTTGAGACCTTTTCTCTTTTCTAGTGAAAACTTTGAGGACTATGAATTTTCCTCTCAGCACTACTTTGGCTACGTCTCACAAATTTAAATATGTTGCATTTTCTTTTTCATTCGGTTTTATGTATTTTTAAAATTTCCTTTCAGACTTTGTTTTTCACCTATGGGTTTTCTTTTTGTCTGTTTTGGATTCAGTTTGCTAAAAAAATGTTAAGGACTTTTACCTTTTTGTTCATGATAGATATTTGTACGTCTCTAGTGATATCTCTGTGTGGTTTTGATATCAGGGTAGTGCTGGCCTCATTGAGTGAGGTGGTGAGTGTTTCCTTCTTTTCAGTTTGCAATTTGTGTAGAATTGGTAGTATTTCAATAGAATTCATCAGTGAAGCCATCTGAGCCTAGAGTTTTCTTTGTGGAGTTTCTTTGTGTTTTTTAACCACAAATTTAATTCCTTTAATAGATACAGGGCTATTTGTTTCTTTTCTAGTAAAATTTATCTCATTAATGAAAGTTGTTCTTTTCATTTAAATTGTTGAGTGTATTCACATAATCTTGGTCTCAATATTTGCTTATTCCCTTTTAATATTTATAGAATCTGTAGTGGTATCATCTCTCTCATTCCTCATATTGTTAATTGTATCTTTTCTTTCCAGTTTGTCTAGAGGCTTATCAATTTTATTAATTCAAAGTGCTAACGCTTCTTTGATTTCCTTGATTTTCTCCATTGTTTTCTGTTTCACTGATCTCTGCTCTAATCTTTGTTAATCCTTTTCTTCTTTTTTGGTTTAATTTTTTCTTTTCTAGTTTCCTATAGTAGAAGCTTAGGTTGTTGGTTTAAGATCTTCCTGCTTTTCTAATGTAAGACATTTACTTTTCCCACCTTGATTAACTGACTCTGCTGTCATTATGACAGTTAGCCTCTTTATCCTATTGCTTCAGAACTCTTTGTGTTAAAATCTAATTTGACTGGTAATAATATAGCCACTCTAGTTTTCTTTCTTTTCTTTTCTTTGTTAATTGAGGTCATAATAGTTTATAACATTTTGAAATTTCAGTTGTGCATTATTATTTGTCAGTCACCATATAAATGTGCCCCTTCACCCCTTGTGCCGACCCACCAAGTCCAATCCCCTCTGGGAACCACTAGACTGTTCTTTTTGTCTGTGTGTTACTTTATCTTCCACATATGAGTGAAATCATATTGTGTTTATCTTTCTCTCTCTGGCTTATTTCGCTTAACAAAATACCCTCAAGGTCCATCCATATTGTTGTGAATGGCATGATTTTGTCTTTTTGTATGGCTGAGTAGTATTTTATTACATATACATACCACATTGTCTTTATCTGCTGATCAGTTGATGGGCACTTGGGTTGCTTCCACATCTTGGCTATAGAGAATAATGCTCAAATGAACAGAGGGGTGCATAAGTCTCTTTGAATTGTTGATTCCAAGTTCTTTGGATCAATACCCAGTAGGGGAATAGCTGGATCATACGGTATTTCTAGTTTTAATTTTTTGAGAAATCTCCATACTGATTTCCATAGTGGCTGCACCATTTTGCATTCCAACAAGCAGTGTATGAGAGTTTTCTTTTCTCTACATCCTCTCCAACATTTGTTAATTTTTATCTTCGTGATTATAGCCGTGCTAACAGGTGTAAGATGATATCTCAGTGTAGTTTCGATTTGCATTTCCCTGATGATCAGTGATGTTGAACAGCTTTTCATGTGCCTATTTGACTATCTGTATTTGTTCTTTGGAAAAATGTGTGTTCATATCCTCTGCCCTTTCTTTGATTGGGCTTTTTTTTGTTGTTGAGTTGTATGAGTTCTTTATATATTTTAGAGATTAACCTCTTGTCAGATAAATAATTTGTGAATATTTTATCCCAGTTGGTGGATTGTCTTTTCATTTTGTTCCTGGTTTCCTTTGCTTTGCAGAAGCTCTTTAGTCTGATGAGGTCCCATTTGTTTCTTCTGTTTCCCTTGTTCAAGTAGACATGGTATTCAGTAAGATCCTTCTAAAACCAGTGTCAAAGAGTGTAGTGCCTATATTTTCTTCTAGGAGTTTTATGGTTTCAAGTCTTCCTTCAAGTCTTTGATCCATTTTGAGTTAATTTTTGTGTATGGCGAAAGATAATGGTCTACTTTCATTTTTTTGCATGTGGCTGTCCAGTTTTCCCAACAGCATTTGTTGAAGAGACTTTCTTTTCTCCATTGTATATTGTTAGCTCCTTTGTTAAAGATTAACTGTCCATAGATATGTGGTTTTATTTCTGGGCTTTCAATTCTGTCCCATTGATCTGTGTACCTGTTTTTGTACCAGTCCCATGCTGTTTTGATCACTATATTTTTGTAGTATATTTTGAAGTGAGGGATTGTGATGCCTCCAGCTTTGTTCTTTTTTCTCAGGATTGCTTTAGCTAATCAGGGTTGCTTGTTGCCCCATATGAACTTTAGGTTCTTTGTTCCATTTCCGTGAAGAATGTCATTGGGATTCTGATTGGGATTGCACTGAATCTGTAAATTGTTTTAGGTAATATGAACATTTTAAGTATATTCTTTCAATCCATGTGCTTGGAATATCTTTTCATTTCCTTATGTCATCACTGATTTCTTTCAATAATGTCTTACAGTTTTCATTGTATAGGTCTTTCACCTCCTTGGTTAAATTTATTCCTAGATATTTTATTCTTTTTGATTGCAATTGTAAGTGGGATTGAATTCTTGAGTTCTCTTTCTGTTAGTTCCTTATTCGAGTATAGAAATGCCACTGATTTGTCTAAGTTGATTTTGTACCCTGCAAGTTTGCTGTAGTTGTTGATTATTTCTAGTAGGTTTCCAATGGATTCTTTAGTATTTTCTAGATATAGAATCATATCATCTGCAAACAGAATTTCACTTCTTCATTGCCTTTGGGTTCCATTTATTTCTTTTTATTGCCTAATTGCTGTGACCAAAACCTCAGGTACTATGTTGAATAAGAGTAGTGAGAGTGGGCACCCTTGTCTTATTCCTGTTCTCAGAGGGATGACTTTCAGTTTTTCCCTGATGAATATTATGTTGGCTGTGGGTTTGTCATATATGGCCATTGTTATGTTGAGGTTCTGTCCTTCAATACCCATTTCATTGAAATTTTTGATCATAAATGGATGTTGGATCCTGCCAAATGCTTTCTCTACATCTGTTGAGATGATCAATAGATGAGGAATAGGTTTTTATTCCTCATTTTGATAATGTGGTGTATCACCTTTATTGATTTTGGGATACTGAACCATCCCTGTGTCCTTGGTATAAATCCCACTTGCTGATGGTGTATGATCTTTTTAGTGTGTTGCTGTATTCAACTTGCCAATATTTTGTTAAGTATTTCTGCATCTATGTTCATCAGCGATTTTGGCCTATAATTTTCCTTCTTTGTGTTTTCCTTGTCTGGTCTTTGGATCAGAGTGATGTTGGCCTTGTGGAATGTGTTAGGAAGTGTGCCATCTTCTTCAGTTTTTTTGGAGTAGTTTGAGAAGAATAGGTGTTAAATCTTCTTTGAATGTTTAGTAGAATTCTCCAGAGAAGCCATTTGGTCCTGGATTTTTATTTTTGGGGGAGGTTTTTCTTTGCTGTTTTCAATCTCTTTACTTGTGATTGGTCTGTTCAGATTCTCTATTTCTTCTTGGCTGTTTTGGGAGGTTGTATGTGTCTCAGATTTATCCATTTCTTCTAGATTGTCCAATTTGTTGGCATACAGTTTTCCAGAGCATTCTCTTATAATCTTTTGCATTTCTCTGGTATCCATTGTAATTTCTCCTCTTTCATTTCTGATTTTACTTATTTGAACTTTTCTCTCTTTTCTTCTTTTGAGTCTGGCTAAGGGCTTTTCAATTTTGTTTATCTTCTCAGCGTACCAGCTCTTTGTTTCGTTGATCCTTTTTACTGCTTTTTTTTTGGTTTCAATTCCATTTACTTCTACTCTAATTTTTATTATTTCTCCCCTCTGACTTTGGGCTTTGTTTGTTCTTTTTCTAATTCTTTTAGAAGCAGTCTAAGATTGCTCATTTGAGCTTTTTCTTGTTTGTTAAGGTGGCTTTATACTGTGATGAATTTCCCTCTTAAGACCGCTTTTGCTGAATCCCATATGAATTGGTATGGTGTATTTTCATTTTCATTTGTCTCTAGGTATTTTTTTATTTCTTCTTTAATTTCTTCAATGATCCATTGGTTGTTCAGTATTCTGTTGTTTAATCTCCACGTGTTTGTCACTTTCCCAGCTTTTTTCTTGTAGTTGATTTCCAGTTTCATAGCGTTGTGGTCAGAAAAGATGCTTGATATGATTTCATTCTTTTTAAATTTACTAAGGCTTGCCTTGTTTTCCAGCATATGATCTGTCCTTGAGAACATTCCATGTGCACTTCAGAAGAGTGTGTATTCTGCTATTTTGGATGGAGTGTTCTATATATATCTATTGAGTTAATCCCGTCTAGTTTTTCATTTAGATCCACTATTTCCTTGTTGCCTTTCTGTCTGGATGATCTATCCATTGATGTAAAAGGAACGTTAAGGTCCCCTACCATCATTGTGTTGTTGTTGAGTAGCTCCTTTCAGCTTTGTTAATAGTTGCTTTATGTACTTTGGTGCTCCTATGTTGGGTGCATAGATATTTATAAGTGTTATGTCTTCTTGGTGGAGTGTCCCTGTTATTGTTATAAACTGCCCATCTTTGTCTCTCGTTACCTGTTTTGTCTTGAAGTCTACTTTGTCTGCTATAAGTATGGCAACACCTACTTTCTTTTGTTGCCATTGGCTTGGAGTATCATCTTCCATTCCTTCACTCTGAGCCTGTATTTGTCTTTAGAGTTGAGATGTGTTTCCTGGAGGCAGCATATTGTTGGCTCATATTTTTCAATCCCTCCTACCACTCTGTGTCTTTTGATTGGAAAATTCGATCCATTTACATTTAGAGTGATTATTGATATATGAGGGCTTAATGCTGCCATTTTATTGCTCGTTTTCCAGTTCTTCTCCCTTTCTGTTGTTTCTTGTCCCATGTATTTCATATTACCAGTTTAGTTTGGTAGTTCTCTATGATGATTTTCTTAGTTTTGTCTTTATTTATCATTTGTGTCTCTGTTCTGATTATTTGTTTAGTGGTTACTGTGATGTTTGTATAAAAAAATCTCAAAGATGAAATAGTCTATTTTCTGATACCCTCCTGTTTTTTAGACGACACCAATTCTATCCCTTTCTGTTTCCCCTTTAAGTTATTATTGTCAAAACTTATTCCATCCTTTGTTCTGAGTTTGTGGTTAAAATGATGAGATTACATTTATTTTTGATGTTTTCCTTCTCTTTATCTTTAATGTTTAATTAATTGTTTGCCAACCTCTTCTGATAGCTGCAATTTTCTGATTTTGTCTACCTATTTAACTCCTTGCTCAAGGTTTTGTATCCCCTTTCTTTTTTTTTTTTTCCAGGTATGAGAGCCTTCTTGTGCATTTTTTTTTTTAGGACGGACATTCATGTGGTGATGAACTCCCTTAGCTTTTGTTTTTCTGGGAAAGTTTTTATTTCTCCATCATATCTGCAGGAAATTTTCCCTGGATAGAGAATTTAGTATTTTTGACTGGCAGTTTTTGTCTTTCAGAATTTTAATCTATTATTCCACTCTCTCCTCATCTGTAAGATTTCTGTTCAGAAATCCGCTGAAACCCTGATAGTAGTTCCTTTTCAAGTTATTTTTTTCTGCCTTGCTGCCCTTAGTATGTTTTTCTTTTGCCATCTTGTCTGCTATATGCCTTGGAGAAAGTCTTTTGACATTGATATAATTTGGAATTCTGACAGCTTCTTTCTGTATCTCCAGCTGCTTCCCCAGGTTTAGGACATTCTCAGGTATTGTTTCTTTGTGCTCCATTCTCCTGTTCTTCTCCCTCGGGAATACGGATAATCTTATGTTGCATTTCCTATTTCAGTTGGACATGACTGAGTGAATTTCTTCACTTCTTTTTAGTTTTAGTCATCTCTCTTCCTCTATCTGAAACATTTCTATATTACTGTCCTCCAAGCTGCTAATTCTCTCCTCCATAATACCAGCTCTGTTATTCATGGACTCCAGATTTTTCTTTATTTCATCCATTATGTTTTTTCATCTCCAACATTCCCGGTTGGTTTTTCTTTATAGTTTCAGTCTCTTTTGTGATGAAGTTCCTCATGTATTAAATTGTCTATCTGTATTTTCTTGTAACTTTTTAGTTTATTTTATGATAGCTATTTTGAATTCTCTCTTATTTAGATTTTAAATTTCTGTGCCTTCAGGATTGATTTCTTGGTGCTTGTAATTTTCCTTCTGGTCTGGAGTCTTAAACTGTTTTTTCATATTGTTTGCTGGCATGGATTTGTGCCTCTGCACAGTGATAATATCTGGTCACAGCTTCCATCTCCTGTCCCTGGGTGGGGGTCAGGAGCTGTGTATTCTGAGCCCACCACAATTTGCAACTTGCTTGCTCACAGCTGCTGCTCTTCTATCTTATGCACCAGTGCCCTGCGCAACCAGTTGTGCTGGAGTGCCTGGCTGGGGGTGAGGTGCTTTCTTTCGCCACTGTGATCCTGGTGGCATTCTCACTCTGTTCTTGCTATCTGCTCTCCTGAGGTGCTGTCTTAATGCAGAGCCCCCTGCAATAACTTAACCTCTTCTGTCTGGAGCTTTCCCTCGAGCTGTGAGGGAACTTGGAGAGCGAAGATGTTCCTGTAGAGGGCCACCCCTCCCACCATGTCCTCAGCTGTGCACAGTCCTGAGGTTACTGCCATTCAGGAGGGAGAAGAGATCCCTTCATGTCCTTCTACTTCTTCTAGGGGTTCAGCGCCTCACCCTTCAGACGTATGGCTGCATGGGTCTCTCAGACGTCTTTTGTGTTGCATGAATGTCCTCTGTTAGTATATGAATGTCCTTTTCATTGTGTTTAGAGCGGAGAGTCTAAGGGAAGAGCTCACTTCGCCATGATGCCTATGTCTCTCTTCAGCTTTTTTTAAATCAGTGCTGTATACTATATGAACCATGGTATTCCATAGACTATGATATACTATGGTATCTTTTCTGTCCTTTACTTTTCACCTATTTGTGTCTTTATATTAAAAGGAGATTCCTTGTAGGTAACATATATTTAGATTTTGCTTTTTAAAATTTTCACTGACTATCTTTTTTGACGTTATGTGGTCCCCTTTCACTTCCTGGTATCATTGATGTCTCTGTGTTATATCTATCGTCTTGCTGTGTGTTTTCTTTTCCTCCTTGCTGGTCATTGTTCTCTCTCTCCTCTTTTCCTGCCTTCCTTTGAATTAATTATTTTCTATGATTTAATTTTTTCTCCTTTGTTTTCTGTGAGCTCTAACTCCCTATGTTATTTTAGTGATTGCTTCAGAAGCTATATTATACACCTTTAACTTATCATGGTCCACCTTCACATGGTACTCTACTATGTCATATGTAGAATATGAATCATAGAACAGTAGATTTCTATTTCTTCTGTCCCAGCCTTTGTGCTGTTGTTGTCATACATTTCTTTGTATGTTGTAAACATCACCGTATTTTTTATTAGTTTTCTTTAAACATCAGGTTGTGTATTAAAATGATTTAAAGAGTAAGAGAAGGTCTCTGTATTTACTCATGTGGTTACCATTTCCAGTGCTCTTTACTCCTTTGTGGAGACCCATGTTTCCATTTGGCATCATTTTCCATCTGCTTGAAGGGCTTCCTTTTTTATGTCTTATTGTGTGTATGTGCTGGGGACTCTTCCTTTCAGCTTTTTTATGTTTGAACTTGTTATTTTGCTTCATTTTTGCAATATAGCTAAGCTGAGTATAGAATACTAGGTTGACAGTGTTTTTTCCACTGTTTTAAAGAAACTGTCCTGCTGTCTTCTAGCTTACATTTTTTTCATTGTGAATTTCTTGTCATTCTTATCTTTGTTCTTCTGCACATACTGTGTCTTTTTTTCTCAGACTACTTTTAAGATTTTCTTTCTTTCCCCTTGGTTTTTGGCAATTTGATAACCATGTGTCCTGATGCAGTTATTTTCATGGTTCTTGTGGTTTATTCTGCTTCTTGGATATTTGGGTTTATAATTTTCATCAAATTTGGAAGTTCACAGTCACTGCTTTTTCTAAAAAATTTTTTCTGTTCTTTCCTCTTTTGGGAACTCTAGTTCCACATGTCTCTTGAAGTTGTCCCACAGGCAACTTATGCTTTGTCCATTTTGTACTTTTTTTTCTCTTCTCTGTTTCATTTTGGATAGTTTCTGTTGATATGTCTTCAAATTTACTAGTGTTTTCTTTATTTTTTAGTGGACTGTTAATGTCATAAAACTATTGTAATCTCTGACATTGGAGTTTCCTCTCTAGAAATTTGATTTGGATATTATTTTTATATCTTCCATGTCTAGCTCTCTTTTTGAACATATAAAATAACGATATCGTAAGTGATTTAACTTCCCTGTCTGCTGATTATAACATCTGTCTCAGTTCTGGGTTATGTACATCAATTGATTTTTCTCCTTCTTATTTCTGAATTGAGTGGTACTTTTCTGCCTTTCTGCCTACCTGGTAACTTTTGGTTGGATGCCATGTATTGTGAATTTTGCTAGAGATTTTTATATGTCTATAAATCTTTTTGAGCTGAAATACTTTTAAGTTACTTTGAAACAGTTTGATCCTTTCGGGTCTTGATTTTGGACTTGCTAAGTGGATTCAGACCTGATAGTAGTCTGGGACTAATTATTTCCCAACACTGAGGCAAGGCCTTTCTGCGTACTGTTCTCAGTGCCCTGTGAATTATGAAGTCTTCCCATGTGGCAGACAGGAGCAAGTGCTATGCTGAGCCCTCAGTGTCCTTGCGCTTGAGGCTTGCTGGGCCTCCAGTCCTTTCCTGTAGTTTTATCTTTGGGTTTTGGGAGTTCCCTCTCACATAGGCACTCATCAGCTTTTGTTGCATTCTCAACTGGCGTGAGAGAGGGCACTTCCAGATCTCCAGGGTGCTTTCTGGGCAGCTCTCTTGTCTCTGGTCCTGTCCTGTGAACTCTGGTCACGTTGACCTCCCTAACTCTGAGATCCGCCTCCTCTGTGCTTGGATACCACTGGGTTATGTCTGATTCCATCCCTCTGCCGAGGCCTGGGAACTCTCAGGGCAATGAGCTATAACATGTGTCCAATAAGACTGTTTACTGGTGAACTTCTTGTCTTCTTTCCATTGTTTTGGGGTTTTTCGTTTCTTGCATTTCAGTGGTAAGTAAATACACATAGTTATTGTAGCCTTTTCACACTCACATATGTATAACATAAATTGTTGTAAGTGCAGTTTGCAAAAGTATCTACACCGTTTTCCAGTTATAGTGAACCTTTGCTGAAAATAGCTCCTTTACAGAAGTATAGATAAGATAAAATAACTGGGTTTTTTCACTCTGAAAGACCACTAACGAACCTAATTCCTAATCTGTGAAATAGCAAAATGCAGATTGCCGTGTATTTTGAAACTAAACTTAAAGGTCAAATTATAGAAATAGAGCAAACTTTGATCTTAGAAAGTGAACTCAAATTTTATTTTCCTTTTCCAGGTGTGCCTTCAGATGCTGATTCTTCTGCTGCCAGTAATAAAATCAGTGGTGTAAACCATTCTAAACCAAATCGCCCTTCTCTTGCCAAGATTCTGCTTTCATTGGATGGAAATCTGGCCAAACAGCAGGCCTTATCTCATATTCTTACAGCATTGCAAATCATGTATGCTAGGTAGGCTTGTTTGCTAACTTTTGAAAACCCACAATTATGTAAGCTTTCAGTCTTTGTAACTTTTTGATTGATCAAATGTCTCACAGAATGTTGTGTTATTGTTTTTAAATACTGTGAATTTTAGTTCACATACCCTTTAACAATGAATAATGGTATCTTTGTGCTTTCTTTATTGGGAGTTGAAATATTAATCGGAAAACCAAAAATCAGAACATTTTCATTATTCTTTATGGCCAGTAAACTCTAAGCATTAATATTTGGGGGACACGGTGAAGAATTGGTTGATAATAATATACAGTAATGTCTAAGGCCACTTGTCATCCCCTTCACTCAAACACTTGATAAGGCATAGTGTTGATATTGCTGTCTTTTCCAATATTTTGCTGCTGTTTTCTCACAGCCTAAGTAAGTTGCCCATCTATCAGTTTATTGTGGTTATGGTCCTGATGAGCAGAAATAAATACTCACACAGGAAGATTAGTTTCCAATCAAAGGCCAACTCAGTCATCGAGAGGACGTTTAGTTCTTGCTGCCTCCTGTGAAGCACTGTTGGTACACGGCTTTCAGTAAACACAAAATTACCCTCGGGTTCTAACAACAAGCCAAGAGGAATTTCTCGGGGAAATCCAGAGGCTTATTCTGCTCTGACTTTTATGTTTGGCAGTTTTCTACCTGTCATCACTATGGTCATTCATGTAAAAAAAGATCGAGAGTGAACATTTTAGCTTTTAGCAGATGAATATAGTAATAATGGCCAGTATTTTTCCTAAACTCTTTTCTACGTATCCTGTAAAAATGAGGGAGTCCTTCAGTGAGCGCTTGTCCTTCCCCCTGACTCTACTGTCCAGCAATGGTGAAGAGTTCATCACAGACCTGGCTTTCTATCCTGACAGAGATGCAGTGGTCGGGGCCTTGATGCCAGCTGGCATGATTGCCCCAGTGGAGTGTCCCTCGTTTTCCTCTTCGGCACCCCCTTCTGACACGTCTGCCATGGCCAGTCCCATGAATGGAGAGGAATGTGTACTCCCCGTTGATATTGAAGACCGACTAAGTCCAAATCTGTGGCAAGAGAAGAGAGGAGAGGTAAAAATAAATGGTAAAGCAATATAGCAAAATTAGATCAGAAAGGAAAAGGTAGCTACTTTTTGTTAGGAAAGTGTAAGTCATTCTTTCACTTAATTCAGAGTGATTTTGCACCTACTGCTATTTTTAGCTTGAATTAGAAAATATTCTGTTAAAGAGGAGCTTTTTTTAGTGCTTAAATAGAAATAGATTTATCCTTTTTTTTTTAATACGTTTTGTGGAACACCGTTGTAATTTTTTTTTGATTTTTTTTAATTAAGGTTATGAAAGTTAACATCCTTGTGAAATTACAGTTGTACATCATTATTAGTCATGTTGTAGGTACACCACTTCACCCCTAGTGCCCTCCCCCCAGCCCCCTTTCCCCTGGCAACCACCGATCAGTTCTCTTTGTCCATATGTTAACTACCACCTATGAGTGGAGTCATACAGAGTTCGTCTTTCTCTGTCTGGCTTATTTCACTCAACATAATACCCTCAAGGTCTATCCATGTTATTGTGAATGGGACGACTTTGTCCTTTTTTATGGCTGAGTAGTATTCCATTGTATATACATACCACATCTTCTTTATCCAATCATCAGTTGCTGGGCACTTAGGTTGGTTCCATGACTTGGCTATTGTGAATAACGCTGTGATGAACATAGGGGTGCATGGAACTTTTGGAATTGCTGATTTCAGGTTCTTAGGATAGATGCCCAGTAGTGGGATGGCTGGGTCATAAGGTATTTCTATTCTTAACCTTTTGAGGAATCTCCATACTGTTTTCCATAGTGGCTGCACCAGTTTGCATTCCCACTAACAGTGTATGAGGGTTCCTTTTTCTCCACAGCCTCTCCAACATTTGTCACTCTTGGTTTTGGATATTTTTGCCATTCTAACAGGTGTAAGGTGATATCTTAGTGTAGTTTTGATTTGCATTTCCCTGATGATTAGTGATGATGAGCATCTTTTCATGTGTCTATTGGCCATCCGTATATCTTCTTTGGAGAAATGTCTGTTCATGTCCCCTGGCCATATTGTAATTGGGTCGTTTGATTTTTTATTGTTGAGTTGTGTGAGTCCTTTGTATATTATGGAGATTAACCCTTTGTCGGGTGAATAACTTGTGAATATTTTTTCCCAATTAGTGGGCTGTTTTTTTGTTTCAATCCTGTTTTCCCTTGCCTTGAAGAAGCTCTTTAGTGTGATGAAGTCCCATTTGTTTATTCTTTCTATTGTTTCCCTCATGTGAGGGGTTATGGTGTCCGAAAAGATTCTTTTGAAGCTGATGTCAAAGAGTGTACTGCCGATATTCTCTTCTAGAAGACTTATTGTTTCAGGGCTAATTTTTAGGTCTTTGATCCATTTTGAGTGTATTTTTGTAAATGGTGAAAAAGAATGGTTGATTTTCATTCTTTTACATGTGGCTGCCCAGTTTTCCCAGCACCATTTGTTGAAGAGACTTTCTTTCCTGCATTGTAGGCCCTCAGCTCCTTTGTCAAAGATTAGCTGTCCTAGATTTATCCTTTTAAAAGGCTGCTAAATGCAGGTTCACAGTCCTTTATCTGCAATTCTGAAACCTTAAAGCTCTGAAAGCCAAAAGTTTTTGTAACTTATGTTGGGGAAAAACCCAACCTGAAGTCAAATGTGTGAGCTCATTTTAGTCTTCTTCATGTGACGTATTGTGAATAGATTTTCCTGGGAATATGAATGTGCGTGACTTTGCAGGGCTTCCCAGACCCCACTGGAGGTGTAGCTGGTGGTGTAAGTACCTTGTTAGCTCTGTAAAATCTGGGACATTCCAGATAGCTCAAGGGGTTTTAGATAAGGCTTTTTGAGTTGTGTGGGAAGTGTGCCACATTGCTGAGTTTTTCCTCTTCCTGTGTGTTTTTAATCTAGATTATCTCTTCTGAGGATGCTGTGACTCCCTCTGCAGTGACTCCATCTGCTTCCTCAGCTTCTTCTCGGCCGTTTATCCCGGTGACAGATGACCCAGGAGCTGCCAGCATCATTGCGGAAACCATGACCCAAACCAAAGAGGTCAACAGGCTTTCCTCTTTAGCATTTTATTTTGAAATAATGTGAAATATACACAATAGTTGCAGAATTAGTACATGGAAATGGAACATGGTAAACTCCTGTGTACCGTTCACCTAGGTTCTCCAGTTGCTAGCATTTCTGAACCATTGGCAGGAGAGCTGCAAGGCACAGTCCCCATTCCTCCTCAGTGCTCCAGTGCATACTTCCTGAGTATCAGGGTGTTAACACTGATCCAGGATTAATTTCTAACCCACAGACTTACTCAGATTTTTCTCATTGTCCCAAGAGTATCCTTCATACCTTTAGGACCCAACCCAGGGTTGCGTGTTGTCTCTTTGGTCTTCAATATGTAATAGTTCTTCAGTCCTTCCTTTGACAGAAATGCCACAGGAACAATTCATTGTTCTCGGTGCATCCCATTGGGGCATGCACATTGTTGTTTTACTGCATTACTGGTGACATTAATTCTTACCACTTGGTTAAGAGTATCTGCCAGGTTTCTCCACTGGAGGTTAATAAAAGTATGTTAATAAGTATTAATGGGAGATACTTGGAGACTGTGTAAATAACTTCATCATATTTTCACCCACCAATTTGTAGTATCTATTGATGATTCTAGCTGAATCCATTATTACTGTGGTAGTTGTCATATGGTGATTTTTCAAATGTCATCATTCCTTTTGGAATATAAATGTTGCTATTCTCCTCTAAGGGAAAACTTTCCATTCTTGTCTTGTCTGTCTGCCTATATTGGCATACGTTCATAGTATTTTATTCAAATAATGACATATATTAGTATTATCATTTGACACCCAAATTGTCCCAAACTTGGTCATTGGGTGCCCTTTTTGGCTGGTTCCATTTCCTTCTAACATGTCCCCATAATTTTTTGAGCACTTCCTTACTTTTTGGTACAACAGTGTGTTCTAGACTCATTTTTCACCTACCCTGCCATTGCCCTGGAATCAGCCATTTCTTCAAAGAGCCCTGGTTCCTTTTAGTGGATCACAGAATTTAGAAACAAGATCTGGGAGTTTGGTAAGGCAATTGCTCCTGGATGTCCTTGGTTTAGGCCTTCTCAGCAAGCAGACATGCATGGACATGAGCATTTATTTCTCCTTTGGCATCTTATCTATGTAATAAAAACCATGAGTCTTTCAAACCAATAATTTCAATTCCAGTCCAACATCACAGGGTTTATCCTTTCTCTGTCCCTTTCTGTATTTGATGTATATAGTCTTTTTATATGTTGCTGGATTGGTTTGCTATTTTTTTGAGGATTTTTGCACCTATATTCAAAAAGGATATGGATCTGTAGTTTTCTTGTGATGTCTTTGCCTAGTTTGGGTATCAGAGTAAAACTGGCTTCATAGAATGAGTTGGACAGTGTTCCTTCTTTTTTTTAAGAAAAGTTTGTCAAGGGTTGGTATAATTCTTTAATTATTTGGTGGAATTTTATCGGTCCTTCTAACATATTCCCATCATTCTTTGAGAGTTACTTTGCTTTCTGGCACAACACAAAATTCTAGGCTCAACAAGATGTTTTATGCTTCAGCACAGAAATCAGATGTTTTCTCCAAGAAGTGGAGAATGATACTTAAAAGCCAAGATCTGGACCTTCATATGCTCATTACTGTTGGGGTGTTGCTGTTCATAAGCTCTCTTACCGGACAGGCCTAAGGAATAAATGTGTGTCTGTATATACCCACACAATAGTTAAGTACAATAATATTTATTTCATTATATATCTACATATATTGAAAAGCATTGGTTCACAGCAATATGATCAATTGTAATAACTGCCCAGGATTCACTCTAGTTTTCTTCTTTCTGTATTTATAACTCTCTTCTCTGAAACTGAGAAACCTGGCCCCTGTTATTGACAGTTTATTTACTTCCCTTTAGGTAGCCAGCCTCCCATCTTGGCTGCCACCCCTCCCCAACACATCCTCTCATGCTGCTTAACCCATGACTTCCCCCTCTCACCCATGCTGCGTTTGCCCAAAGCAGGGACATGTTCCACTTGCCTTGGCTCTGTCACACCAGCCACCCCCACATGTGGACACCCTCCCCATCCTATTCAGGTGCAGCCCATGCCAGGCCGTCTTACCTGCTCACACTCTCCCCCTTGCCAGCATGCCCCCCTTGGGGACAAACAAGCGTTATTTTTAATTAATTGAAAATTCTTGATTTATTATGCTGTTACTGCTGGCAAAAATATGTCCTATGGAAATTATTCATGACCATTTTTGGTAATAAG
This sequence comes from Equus quagga, assembly GCF_021613505.1. NCBI lineage: Eukaryota > Metazoa > Chordata > Mammalia > Perissodactyla > Equidae > Equus > Equus quagga. The sequence goes on from NC_060268.1 coordinate 72,213,905, forward strand.
AAAATCGCTGTTTATAAATTGGGTGTCTAGACTCAGCTTCTGATATTTTGCAATCTCTTAGAATGAGGTTTTAATGCAGAAATTGTTCTGAATTAAGCAAAATTTTTGCTTTTAGATAGGAAAGGGATGGTATGATTTTTTTCATACCAATTTATTCATGACGCATATGCATTTTCCAGATTGTACCCCTAAAGTCCTGTCATTTCAGTTTTGGTTTGATTCACGAATTATGGCAAAGTAATTTTCATGGTCTTGGGCTATAATTCACATTCAAGTATATGCAACTATGATGTTCTTTTTTAGCAATTCCTTTAGACTTCTTGTCTGTTTTTTTTTTTTCTTAACACTCCCACCTAAAAAATGTTGGGTACTATTTCAACCACAAAACTTAAGCTGTTACCTATGATTAATATATTCTCCTGAATGCTTTTACTGCTCTTCAGTGAGTGAGATTCTGGACTTCCATTGTTTCTAGTGAATTTCACTTACCAATTCCCTGGGTCTCTACACAGAGATAGGAGTAGGGTCTATTTCTTTAAAGGGAGAAACCATGTTCCTAGGTCAAAGAAGGCTAATTTCCAGGGCCAACTTTGGCATCCAATAGAATTTGCGCATCCAATAGGTCACATTCCCCTTAAGCTTCCTAAGTGGGGCTTGTGTTTCCCCCAGCTTATTTCTGTCTTTGGAAGGAGTTGGCACTGGTTTTGTTGAGATCCAGAAAGCAAGAGAGAAGAGAAGAGGCACTTATGGCATCTGATTCTTCCTTTGGCAAGCCAGACTCTGCCTGGGGAACTAGAAGGGCCTGGGTCCTCCCCTGTTCAGGACAGGGTATCAGTAACTCCCACTCCCTCCAAGCCTCAGAAGCTGTGGGATTTCCCAGCTCTGACAGCTCCCAATTTCTTTCTGTAGGCCAAACCCTACTGCCAACCTCCAAGAGGCTGTTGTGTGGTGGGCAGCACACTGTGGGGTAGCCATCCCAGGTGGGGCACCCTCACAAGGGTGAGGGGCAGGGAAGGAAGTGATGCTGCCACAGGTAAACAAGCGGCTCCTCCACTGCTAAGGAGGAGAGAGATGTAAATGGTCACAGGTGTGATTTGTTTTAGCTGACATACTATGAATGGGAAATAAAAGGGGAATATTAAGAAGACTCATTTTATATATTTTCCTTTTTGAAGAAACCAAGGAACAAGAGATTATGGACAATGTCTTAGATGTTAATGAATTGCTTTAAATAAGATTTTAGGAAAGAATTATGGAGAGGATCTAGACAAAATATGTAAAAGTGCAGTGTACAAATTTAGTTGATAGAAAGTTCCCAAGCATGTCTTAAGGGTGGGGGTAGATTTTACATGATGTGACTTTTATTCCCAGCCTCCCCTATAGCGTACGCCTCTGATACAAACTTGGTCATAGTATAAATTGTCCTTTTTTTTTTTTTTTTATTGATGTTATGATGGATTACAAGCTTGTGAAATTTCAGTTGTACATTTTTGTTAGTCATGTTGTGGGTACACCACTTCCCCCTCCGTACCCTCCCCCCACCCCCCCTTTTCCCTGGTAACCACCGATCAGATCTCCTTCTCAATATACTAATTTCCACCTATGAGTGGAGTCATATAGAGTTCGTCTTTCTCTGACTGACTTATTTCGCTTAACATAATGCCCTCGAGGTCCATCCACATTGTTGTGAATGGGCCAATAAATTGTCCTTTTTTATACTTTAGACATTCTCTTTGAAAGCTGCTCTTGGTAACTTGTAAAACAGTCAATTGGTCTTGAAAGCACAGTACATGGTGGAGATTTTAGGGGTCTGTCATTTCTTAATCTGATATTTCATGGTCTTAAATACCTTATAAAGTCCCTTATTCATCACTGGTAGTCATGTATCCTTTGAGTTTATGAGTAAACTGGTGACTATTTCTTAACATATCATTACTCATTTTAGTTGTTGGTCTTTTTAGGATGTTGAAAGCCAAAATAAAGCATCAGGCCCAGAACCTCAGTCCCTGGATGAGTTCACCAGTCTGCTGGTCGTGGACGACACCCGCGTCATGGTGGATCTGCTCAAGCTGTCCGTATGCAGTCGGGCAGGGGACAAGGGCAGGGATGTGCTGTCGGCTGTGCTGTCTGGCATGGGCACGGCCTATCCACAGGTGAGCCATGGGGTGGGCGGGGCAGGATTGGGTGGTGAGGTGCTGCTGATGACCTCACGCCTTGTCTTGTGCTCAGTTTTATTCTGGCAGACAGCAGTTTAGAAGGACTCCTTGTAAAACAAATTATCATATGTGCTGCAATTATCCCCCTAGTTTGCCCTTTGACATCATTTTGATATTTTTTGCCATTTAGAAATTTCTGATTTTTATGAAGTCAGATCTGCTGGGTTTTTGCATTTATGGCTTCTGGACTTTTATTATGCTGAAAACATGGTAGTGTTTAAAGAAATTCTCCTAGGTTTCTTCTAATCATTTTTATTATTTTATTTGTTATATTTACCTTTTTGAGCCATCTGGGATTTATCTTGATGTAAGGGATAAAGTAGGGATCCAACTTTATTTTTTCCTAGATGACAAACATGTTTCCCCATCATTTATTGAATAATCTATCTTTTCCCAGTGATTTGAAAAAAACTTATGGTATTCTAAATTCCTGGGTGTATTTGGCTCCATTTACAAACTCTTTTTTGTCCCATTAATTTAACTCTTTAAGCTCTGATATTATAATGGTTTACTATTATGGCTTTAAAATAGGTTTTAATATTTGGTAGCACTGGGTCCCATAGGACATTCTGCCTTGGTGGGAGCCATTTGGGATGGTAGCTGCCAACCACATGTGGCTGTTGAGCCCTTGAAATATGGCTAGTGCACCTGCAAAACTGAAGTTCTCATTTTACTTAGCTTTAAACTCGATAGCCTCATGTGGCTAATCTAGGGTATAAAGTCAATATTATATCAGTGTATCTTAGAAATAGGATTGATCAGTCCTAAAGTCCTTGGAATTCCTTAAGGACTCTTATTTATCAGCAGCCTTGCTCTGCCTTTTCAGAGCTGGTCATGCCAAGGAGTCTGATGTCATATACTCTGTGCAGATATGTTATCTCTATCTCTCTGGGCCCCATATCACCATCACTAAAACCATAAAGTACTTAAGTATGGTCAAGTGGTCCTGAAAACATAGTAAATGGTTTGGTAGATATTTTAGCAGCTTGTTATTTCTTAATCATATTCAGAAAGAACTAAAAAGTTATAGGTTTCCTACTTTCTAGTTTTTCTAGGCAGGTTACTTGGCATAATTCTGAGAGATTAAATCAGGCTGAATCACCACAAGCAAGATACTAATTTTTTCACAAGTTTACTGCATTTGTGGGAGGAAAGAATGTGAACAAGAACATGGGTTTAAAGTAATAATGCCCTGCATTTATCACACACATAACTGCCAGGCCCAGTTCTCAGGGCATTTTCTCAGGACAGACAGTATCTGTTCCCTTTTTTTCAGTGATGAGGAAACTGAGACTCTGAGAGGTTGTTCTGCCTCAAAGACACTAAGGTTGCTGGTGGGTGGGAGAAACGGGTTTGGACCCTGAGTGATCTGAGGGCAAAGCCCCGTGTGTGACCCCTCTATCACCATTTCTTGGGGGACTGATGGGCTTTGCAGAGGAAGGTTCTGAACCCCAGAAGACTCTGGTGGGCTGTGCAGGAATTTGACGATAACCAACACCTCTGTCTCTGAGGCATACCAGGTTCATGGAGAGACAGAAACAGAGGATTGTCTTCAGAGTGTCCTGGCAGTGGCAAGATGCTACTCTTTTGTCCTACCCTGACGTAATATTTGATACTCCTAAGAAAAAGACATTTGAGGGGCCGGCCCAGTGGCGTAGTGATTAGGTTCACATCCTCTGCTTTAGCAGCCCAGGGTTCACCAGTTCGGATCCCAGGCATGGACCTATGCACTGCTTATCAAGCCGTGCTGTGGTGGCAAACCCACATATAAAATAGAGGAAGATGGGTGCAGATGTTAGCTCAGAGCAAATCTTCCTCAGGAAAAAGAGGAGGCCTGGTGGCGGATGTTAGCTCAGGGCTAATCCTCCTCCTCCTCAAAAAAAAAGGACATTTGAATTTATAGTGATAATGCCTAGATGGCAGTGATATTAGTTTGTCATCAATAAAGCTGTTTACTAAGCTAATCTATTTGTTATCTAAATATGAAAAAAATAATCATTTATTCCTGATAAGTACAGAATAGAGAATAGTTTTATTTTGTAAATTAAAAATATTGGAGATTAATATATTATTGCTATAATACATTCTCGTTTGTTTTTTAAATAATGATCGAGGAGTTTGTAATCACTAGTGTTGACCATTTAAATGGCATAAATCACTAAAATTTTAGAATGAAATAAGGGCGTTATGGATTGTTGAGAGCATATAGTGGGGGCTGACCCTTCATGTCCTGGGTCGAGAAGACCCCTGCTGTGTTCATATGTGTAGCCTTGTTTCACCTAGTCTGCCACTGTCTGGCCTGTGGGGCTTGATCATTCTTCTCGATTCCTGCCCCTTCCTGCTTGACCCACAGTGCCTTCTAGGATTTTGGTCACTTTTACCACTTTTCTGCTCCTTCCTGTGGTATTTTTGTTCCTGAGACAGACTTTCCTCACTAGGAAGTGCAGTAATATTGTCTTGGTGTAAAAAGAAACTGTGTGATGACAGGCATTTCATTTCATCAGCTGGCACACGTTGAGTGTCCTATATGTGTGTCAGGCACATCTTGTTTACTTGTATGTAGATCATCTCCAAGCTTCACAGCACCTCTGTGACCTCTGTGCCTATTTTATAGATGAGGAAACTGGGCCTTGACTTGAACTAGATTTCTCAAACCGCCAAGTCCTCTATTCTGTATGCTGTCCCTGCGGAAAGATCTGGAGCAGGATGTGCAGGGGTAGTGACGACCTCCTGATTTGTATCTCTGCTTCCTCCCCAGGTGGCAGATATGTTGCTGGAGCTCTGTGTCACTGAATTGGAGGATGTAGCCACAGACTCTCAGAGTGGCCGCCTGTCCTCTCAGCCCGTGGTGGTGGAGAGTAGCCACCCCTACACGGATGACACCTCCTCCAGCGGCACAGTGAAGATACCGGGTACTCAGGGCTGGCCCTGGGGAGGAGATGGGGTCTCTGCCGGTAGAACAACTTCATTTCTGTAATTGTATCAGGAGAAACAACCGTCATTGTTTTGTAGAAAAGAAGCTACAGAATTGCTTTAGAATCGCTTTTCCCCCCTTTTCTAAAGAACTTTTTTTCCTTGCAAAATTAAACCATGATACAGAAAACTGTGCAAAGTAGGTGTTTAGCTTAGTCATTATCAGGTGGATGCCTTAGTCACCAAAACTCAGTTCTAGAAGTAGTCCTCTGTCAGTCTTCAGAAGCCCTGTGTGTGTCCCCCAAAGGGACGCTGTCCTGACTTGGAGCCATCGCTGACTTGCATTTCTGCACAGTTTCTATTACCCAAGTATATATCCTCTTCTTAAGTCTGCTTTAATTAATAATTTCCATCTTTTAAGTTTCATATAACCTATAGTTTCTTCCTTTATTTTCTTCTCCCTTCTTTTCAATAATTTACCGGTTGAGGAACCTCGCCTTTGACCTGTCGGGCTTCCCTGCAGCCTGGATGTGCACACTCCTGCTGCACTGCAGCCTGTTCCTCAGCCTGTCTTTCTGCAGATTTGCCCTGATTCTAGGCCCAGTTAGTTCAGTCCCGATGGCAAGACCATTGGTGGTTGTGATCCAGCATCTGGAAGCACCTGGTATCTGCTTGTCTCTTTTTTTGTGAGGTCAGCAGCTACTGATGCTCAGTGCCTGAGCCTGTTCATCCATTGGAGGTTGCAAAATGGTGCTATTCTAATTGTTTCATTTCTTTCTTATTTATTAGCTAGAATTCTTTTATAGTCATTTGCCCATATCCTTCAGTTCGTTACCCAGGTGTACTGTTTGCATAAGAAAGACGGGATAAAAGCTTGATTCTTTTCTTCTGTTTACATTTTCAAGAGGATGAATTGGTTCCCTATCATTCGTTGAAGGTGACTAGTTAGATTTTTTTTTCTTTTGTATCATTATGAACTCATGGATTTAACATATATGATGGGCTTTAATTCATTGTGATTATTATCCTGTTGAAGTTCAAATTATCCCATTTCTGGCCATTGGGAACCCCTTGAGTTTGGCTCTTGGAATGACTCTCATGGTCCGTTGATAGCTTCCATGCAACCTGATATGACAAGATGCTTTAGGCTTGTCGTGTAGTTTCTGCCCTCTACCTGGTATCTGCCCTGGTGTCTTTTAGTGGAGATGGCATTTCAGGCCACTGGGCTGTCATTGTTTCTAGACCTTTTGAGTGGACAGAGATAGGATGAATGGGTAGACAGACAGACAGACTGACTGACTGACTTTATTTTGAGTTCATACTGATACATTAGATTCAAATTCAGAATTACAAGGTTTCTACTTAACCTCTTCTGTTACATGCGTCATTTTTCTTCCATAGCGAAAATCCTGGTTCCAAGACAAAGGATGACAGCATTAGAATATCTCATAATTATTCATTTGCTTTATCTCATATTACATATACAACAACTCAGGTCACAATTCTAATGCCACCAAATGTGAATATAGTTACTAAAAATAGTTAAAAAATTTTTTTTTGCTTTTGAGCTCTTCCTTCTCCCAACTTTATTTAAATTATTGTACTGTATCTACCAGAACGTGATAACTATTAGTAACTATTCTTCTTTCCTTTTAATCTTCAGTTAGTCTTAGTTTTACTCAATTTAATGCTCACTTCTGGTCCTTTGTCTGTCTTTCCTCATGGTGATTGTCTGAAGCTTTCTCTCCAGTCAGCTTCTCAGCAGGGCTCAGAGGACAGGAGCCCTGAGATGGGCTTGTCCATAAGTTTGTGCCCAGACTTGAAATTTAGCTTTTCTGGATAGAAATCCTTGGATCACATATTCTTCCCCTGTGAAAGTGTAATAATGATAATCTATTTTTTCCCCTTATAAGTTGTGCTTTTTTTCAGTAATTTTACTGGAGTATGTTTTTACATTGGTCGTTATGGGCAATATCCTAAGATAAAGAAATGTGTTCCTTTAAAACATAGTTTCAAGTCTTTTCTTTCAGGACAGTTTACCTTCATGACAGTTTCTAGTGTTTGTTGGCATCCTTGCTTTAGTTTTCTTTCACAGACACGTGGTCATCATCCTACTTTGGATGCCTTTTAAAGTCACTGTAGGCTACTTCCTCTCTCAAATTCTTTGCCTTCCTTTCTCCTTCTATTTGTCCTAAAGCATTTTCTGTTGTATTTATTTGCTCCTATGCTCTTTCTAGTTTAGTCTTCATTTCTGAATTTTTTTGGTAATTTTTCCTGTGTTTTATCATTATCTTAGGTCATTTTCCTAATTTCTTTTAACTTGTTTTGAAATAATAGATTACAATTTTGATCTTTTTTGTGGGCATCTGTTTCTGGCCTGCTTTCACAGTCTGTAGGGATGTTATTCTGTTACTTACTCTCTTTTCTAACAATAAGTTTGTATTGGATTTGACCTTGATAATTTTATCTTGCTCATTTTTTTTTTTTGAAGATTTTATTTTTTTTCCTTATTCTCCCCAAAGCCCCCCAGCACATAGTTGTATATTCTTCGTTGTGGGTCCTTCTAGCTGTGGGCACGTGGAACGCCGCCCCAGCATGGCCTGATGAGTAGTGCCATGTCCGCGCCCATGACCCGAACCAACGAAACACTGGGCTGCCTGCAGCAGAGCGCGCGAACCAAACCACTCGGCCACGGGGCCAGCCCCTTTATCTTGCTCATTTTCATGTGAAACTAGTTTTCTTAAACTTTTAGAATGAGATGGGGTTCAGAAAAGCTTTTTTAACTTAAAGCTATTATTTTTTCATGATACGAATTTAAAAAACAGAAGGTATTTCCACTGAGCAATTGTCTTCAGACAAAAATCTGTTGACTTTCTTCCTCTTTTCTGTTTCTCTCTTAACTTCATATCCAGTCCGCCAGCAAATCCTATCATTTCTCCTTTTAAAATATATTACAAATTCACCATTTCTCACCAACTCCAGACCATCCTGGGCCCAACCGTTTGATCTCATTGGTTTGTTATACTAGCGTCATACAGTAGTCTGCTGACCATGTTCCCACTTCCACTCCTAACCTCCTGTGTCCCCCAGAATCAACTCCCCACATGACATCCACAGAGATTCTCTTAAAACCAGTCAGAACATACTGGTCCTCTGATCCTCTGTTTAAAACCTATCAGTACATCCCTGAAACTTTAAAATAGGACCTAAACACCTTATCACGGCCTGCTTGACTTCATATGATCCCCAGTTACCTCTCCAACGTCATTTCTTCCTCTCTCCCCTGTCTCTCTCTCCTGGCGTCTCCATGTTGTCTTCTTTGCTAGTCCTTAAATATATCCAGATTCAGGCCGTTTGTCTCACTTCGTACTTGCCATCTGTCTGAAATCTTCTTCCCCTAGGTAATTAGTTATAGATCTCTGATCTTGTCTCCCCTGCTCAGAAAATCCTTTCCTAACCACCATGCACAAAAAGAGTCTTTCCCCAACCTCATTTGACACACTTCATTTTACATAGCAGTTATACCCTGTGACATTTAGCAGACACCATCTGTTTCTGTCTCACGCTAGAGCAGTGACTGGCTAGAACCAATGTTGCATATGAGGGGTGAGAGTGGAAATCTTTGCCTTGTTCCAACAGGGTGAATACATTCAGTCTCTCAGCATTAAATATGTTAACTATAGGTTTTTCATAGATGGCCTTATCAGATTGAAGAAGTGTCTTTCTATTCCTAGTTTGTGGGGGAGATTTTATCATGAATGGGTGTTGGATTTTGTTAAATGCTTGTTCTGTGTCTATTGACATACTATGTTGTCCTTTGCTCTATTAATATGGCATATTGCATAAGTCAATATTTGGATATTAAACTAACTGCATTCCTGGACAAGCCACAATTGTCCACAATATATAATCTTTATTATATGTTGCTAATATTTTGTTAAGGAATTTTTGCATCTGTTTTCATGAATGGTATTAGTTTGTAGCTTTCCTTTCTTTTTATTTTTAATTGTTAAAATTTTTTATTTATTTATGTGGCTTTCCTTTCTTGTGATACTTTTCTCTGGTTTTGGCATCAGGATAATACTGGCCTTATAGATTGAGTTGCAAAGTGTTCCCTCTTCCCCTGTTCTCTGAAAGAGTTTGTCTAGGATTGGTCTTATTCTTCTTTAAATAGTTGGTAGAATTCACCCGTGAAGCTGTCTGGGCCTGAGCTTTTCTTTGTGGGAAGATAGGTCTCGTCATATGTTCTGTTTCTTTTTGAGTCAGTTTTGGTAAGTGTCTTTTTGGAATTTGTTCATGTAAGTTGTCTGATACGTTGGCATAAAGTTGTTCATAGTATCCCTCAAGATCCTTTAGATTTCTGTAGGATTGGTGGTTCTAATGAAAAAAACACACTCCTGTGTATCTTCTTCACTCCAGTATTCTACTATAACACCAGATGTGTGGGTTTCTCCATACATCAAGCAATTCTGTGACACCAGCTGGGTGTCCTACAGATTAACTCAATCCTAAGATCTATCTGGAGATAGCATCAGATCCCACAGGTTAAGGGGCCCAGTTTCACAACACTGCCCCCAATTAAAACACCAATCACATATCCAGATTATTACCTGTGCTTCTGACCAACTTGCTATAAATCAGAGGTTTCCATGATTTAAAACCCCTCCTTGGGTTTGCTTAATTTGCTAGAATGGCTTGTGGAACTCAGAGAAACATTTACTTATGTTTACCAGTTTAGTATAAAGGGTACAGATGAGCAGTCAGATGAAAAGGGACATAGGGTGAGTTTCTGGTAGGGTCCTGAGTGCAGGAGCTTCTGTCCCTCTGGAACCGGAGCGCTCCACCCTCCTACATGTGGAAGCTCATCAGTTCTCGCTGTTCAAGAGTTTTCATGGAGCTTAATCTACAACTCCCCTCCCATGCCAAGAGGTTGGTTGGTGGAGTTGAAAGCTCCAACCCTCTAATTATTTGGTCTTTCTGATTACCAGCCCCATCCTGAGACCATCTAGGGGCCTCCCTCTAAGTCACCTCATTAGCATAAACTCAGGTGGGCTCAAAAGGGCTACTTAGGAACGACAAAAGACACTCCTATCAGGAAATTTCTAGAGTTTTAGGAGCTCTCTGCCAGGCATGGGGGACAAAGACCAAATATATTTCTTATTATACCGTGATAGTGATGTCCCTTCTTTCTTTCCTGGTTCTGCTAATTTGTGTCTTCTGTTTTTCCCCCCGGTCAGTCATGTTAAAAGTTTATCAATTCGGTTGCTCTTTGCAAAGAACCAACTGGTTTCATTGATTGTTTTTTTTCCTCAGTTGTTTTTCTGTTTTTTCTTTTATTAATTTTCACTGTGATCTTTATCAGTTTCTTCTTTCTGCTGCTTTAGGTACAATTTGCTTTTTTCTAGTTTCTTAATGCTGTGTTTTCATTTTTGTTCAACCAAAAATATGTCTAGTTTCCTTTCTGAGATCTCTTGTTTGAACCACAGATTATTAAAGGTGTATCAGTATTTTGGGACTGCCCAAATTTCTTTCTATTATTGATTTCTGATTTGATTCCATTGTAGTTAGAGGGTATATATTGAATCATTAGATTCTTTGAGACTTTTTTTTTTATAGCGTGTGGTCTATGCTAGAGAATGGTTTGTCTGCTTAATAAGAATGTACAGTCTTCCTTTGTTGGGGGAGTGTTCTATAAATGTCTGTGAGGTCAAGATGGTTGATAGTCTTGTTGAAATATTATGTATCCTTACTGATATTCTATTTACTTGTTCTGTCAGTTGTTGAAAGTTGGGTATTGAAATCTCCAGCTATAATTGTGGATTTGTCTACTTCTGTCATTTTCATCCGTTTTTTTCTTCATGTGTTTTGGGGCTTTGTTGTTAAGTGTGCATACCTAATTTTGTCTTAAAGTCCATTTTGTGTAATAGTTAGTTTAGCCACTGCAGGTCTTTTATGGTTATTTGCATGCTAGATCTTTGCCATCCTTTTACTTTGAACCTTTTTTGTCTTTGAATTATAAGTTTGTCTCTGGTTATGCACCTTTTAGTTGGATCTTGCTTTTTGTTATCCAACCTGCCTTTTGATTGAGATACTTAGGCCATTTGTATCTAATGTAATTGTGGATATTGTTGGATTTACATTTGCCATTTTGCTATGTTTTCTCTATGCCTCATGTCTTTTTTTGGTCCTCCTTTAGTGCTTTCTTTGTGTTAAACAAAAATTTTTTATAGTACTATTTTAATTCTTTGGTTGAATATCAGCCACTTTTTTTAGTGTTTGCACTAAGGATTAAAATATGCATTTTAATGTATCACAGTCTACTTCATGGTAATACCTTAATTCTGGTAAAATGTATCAACTTTTCTACTGTATAGTTCTATTTCCTCTTCACTCATTTTTCCTATTATTTGTCATACGTATTGCATCTATATATGTTACAAATCTGTGCAACGTAGTTTTTTAACCCTATCTGTTACAAATATATGGATATGATATAATAATCATTGCATTATGCCAGGGATTGGCAAACTTCATGTCACAAAATATCGTTTTGAATTTTTTTCCGACCATTTAAAAATATACAAACCATTCTTAGCTCACAGACTATGCAAAATCAAGGGATGGAACAAATCTGGGCCATGGACTATAGTTTCTTAATCTCTGCTTTATATAACCTTTTGTCTTTTAAAAATATTAAGAAAAGGAAAGAAAAAAAAAACTTATCCTATCTCTTGACCCACACATTACCCATTTCCTGTACTCTTTATTTCTTCCTGTGAATTCAAGTTACTATCTGTTCGCATTTTATTTCAGCCTGAAATACTTTAATTGATTTTTCTAAAACATTTCTACTGGCAGTGAATTCTACCTCAGTATGTGCATATTTGGGAAAGTTTTTATTTTGTCTTCATTTTTGAGGGATTGTTTTCTTAGTTGTTAGAATTTTTTTTTCCTGATCGCTTCAAATATGTTATCCCACTGGTTTTTGGCTTCCATTGTTTCTCAGGAGAAGTAAAAATTAATTATATTTTGTACCTCTATATGTATGTGTCTTTTTCTCTCTTGCTGCTTTCGTGATTTTCTCTGTCTTTGGTTTTCAACACTTTTGGTATAATGTGTCTGCCTGTGGATCTCTGTGTTTATCCTACATGAGGTTTATTAATTTTGAGAATTGTAGATTAATGTTTTTCATCAAATTGGAGAGGTTTGGGGCCATATTTGTTTAAGTACTTTTTCTGCCCCCTTTTTCCTCTCCCCTCTTTCTTGGGGGGAAATTCCCATTATGCATATGTTTGTATGTTTGATGTTGTCCCCCAGGTGTTTGAGACTTTGCTCATTTTTCTTTAATCTTTTTTCTCTTGTTCTTTAGATAGAGTAATATAAATTATACATTCTTCAAGTTGACTGATTCTTTTTTCCTGCCACTTAAAATCTGCTGTTTTCCCCATCTAGTGAATTTTTTATTTTGGTCATTTGGTCAACTCAAAAATTTCCTTTTAGTACTTTTTCATAGTTTCTCTTTCTTGAGATTCTTTATTTGTCAATTCATTGTAATCTTATATTCCTTTACCATCTTTTCTTTGGTTTTCCTGAATTCTTTGAACATATTTATTACTGTTGGCTTGAAGTTGTTTTATGCTAAATCTTGCATCTGGCCCATCAGAGTTCCTATTGACTGATTTTCTTCTTGAGTATAGTTCATACTTTACAGTGTTTTTGCATGTCTCATAATTTTTTATTGAAAACTGGACATTTTAGATAATATATTGTATCATCTGGATTCTTTTTTTGTTTGTTTAAGATTTGTAATTGTTGCTCAATTTCTTGGGTTATTTTGTGTGTTTCTTTTGTAGCATGCCTGGAATTGCTCTCTGAAATCCATTTCCCCCACAGCACGTAGCCACTGGTGTGCAACTTCACTTTTCTATTCTCATTTTTGTTTTCTAGCCTGACTTCTAGAGTTTGCTTCATATCTGCTTGGTTTAGTGCTCAGGCCCTTTGGTCTCCCCTTCTGCTGATGGATCTACATGTGGGTGGGGGTGAGGAGGGTGTAGAATTCAGTGTCTTGGCAGTTTTCTTGTGTGTGTGTGTGTGTGCCCTGACTCATCTAGGGCTCCGTGATGCCCACATTTAGCCCTTTTGTGCTCTCTGACTTCTAGATCTCCCTGTTAAATTTCTGGCTAGTTCTCAGGTCTGACACTCTCACCCAGTCACACCACGTTTTTGGGCCAGTAGAGCTGCAGGCTTACCCTTTGGACCTTTTACTGGCATTGTCCTGGCACATGTTTTATCTCCCCTGCTCTACACTAGTCATCTTCCCCTGGAGGCAGAGTCTTCTCCTGGTGAAAATGTACTCCAGCTCAGATAAGAGCAGCCCAGGCAAGAACGCCATAGGCTCTCACTGTCTACCTAGGTCCAGCAACTTTTTCATGAGTAGATACTTCTCAATTTTTTGTTTGCCTTTAATGGATTTGCAGAGCCCTGGAATCATCGTTTTTAAGAATTTTGTGTAGTTTCATAGTTGTTTTGGAGGGAGAGGATTTGCTAACCTCTTTCCTCCAGCATAACCCTTGTCTTGTCCTTCATTAATTCTTTTGTAAGCCAGTTTGACCCACAGAAGACTCTAGATGTAATGGTTTTATATGGCATTTAAAAGATTTTATATGGCATTTTAAATGTAAGGGGCAGGATAATAAAACTTGGTCCGAGGATTGGGGTTGCAGCATGAAAATTTGCCTAGAAGTGAGAGCACCAAATGAACTGGCCAAGTGAAAGTGTCTTTTGCCCTTTCCATTGCAGTCAAAGTCTTCTAAGGGATGCAGCATGCAGGGAGGGTGGTGGTCAGTCTTAGGTTCTTGGTTTTGAGGTCAGTTCTTCCTGACTTTCTGCTTTCATTAGCTGTTAAACATCATTTTAGTCTCACTCTTTCTACATAGTCTATTGTGGCTTTTGGCCTTGTCTGTGGTATGTCAGGTGGAAGTGTTCACTCTATGTTTTGTGCTCACTTGTCCTCCAGGTGCAGAAGGACTCAGGGTGGAGTTTGATCGGCAGTGCTCCACAGAGAGGCGCCACGATCCTCTCACAGTCATGGATGGTGTCAACAGAATCGTCTCCGTGCGGTCAGGTGTGAAGGGAGGTTGAGCAGGGCATGGTCTGCTCACCTTCATAAGATGGAAGCATTAACATTACTAAACAGAATACTGCTGCTGCTTCTTTCTTATGTGAGATTTAAGGAAGGGACAATAAGCTATTTTGCTGCAAAATACAGTAGGTTTTGTCTGCTTCTTCAGAGTACTTTCAATGAGATAATTATTTGAATAGTGTGTGCGCCTCACCACTGGTTGGGACTTCTGGGGGACTGGCAGGAGAGCAGATCCTTGTTGGGGACACAGGCTGTCCAGAAGGCCTAGCCTCGCCCAAACAGTGAGAGATCGTCCTGTGAGATGTGTCAGAGTGCCAGGCTCGTGAGAGGTAGAGGTTGACATGCTATAAAGCTTCTTAAAGGGTTTCATTTTTTAATCGATTACCAGTGAGGACTGGGCTCTGCACAGAGTGTTCTGTACGTGTGGTGGATATAGCATTGGAGTAGACAGGAGACATCACCTCCAGGCTTGTCTCTGATCTGCTGATGTGCTCCACGACACTGAGCAAATCACTCCGTCTGGGGGCTTGTTAAATGTTCTTTCACTGAGCTTTTTAGAATCATTAGTGTAGGGGTGTATAAGTGTGCATGCACGTATCTTTTCAGACTTCTTTATCCTCCATCTCGTGCAAGGATTGGCACACTTTTCCTGGCATAACTACTCCCCTCTGCCTTTGTAGTGAAAGCAGCGACAGACTGAATGTAAATAATGGACCTGGCTGTGTCTCAACAGAACTTTCCTCACAGGATGTTACTTATTTAAACCCTGGTATAAAGCTTTGAATGAAGTAGTCTGGTTATGGATGAGCACAGATTTTTTTCTGGCAGTTTGAGGAATGCCAGTATAGTTTTCAGGAGTGTTGTCAGAAGTGCCTGGATTCTCTGCTTCCAGCAGGAGATGGCCCTTCTAAGGAGTAACCTGGTTGGGGTAGCATATCACAGAGATGTCTTGTGGGCTCCCCTCCATGCTGCCCCAGGCCCTGGGCTCTGTCTGGGCTGTTCCACTCTCCCTCAGGGTGGTACTTCCATGCTGAGCTGCCCCTGTGTCCCAGGGATGCCCTGTTTGCTCAGGCATTTGCACACTTGCACCCTCTGGAGAAAGCTTGGGCTCTTCCTCCTGTTACCTGGGTAACTGCCATCATCTCAGACATTCCCCAGGAAACCTGCCTGGAACCCTGATCTGGGCACTGGCCACTCTGCAGGCCTCTCACACTGCATTGTAGTTGTGTGAATGTTTCCATCAGGGTGGTGCCCGCCTGCCCTCAGTTTTCCCAGTACCGGTGCAGTGTGTGTTGAAGGGTCGTATGTATTAAAATGTGGTTCACCAAGAGTGGTATGAACTCAAATTTGGGAGGACTTGGGTTAGAGGAGCCAGCTGTTCTTTAGACATGGTGTGCATGATTTTGCTTTGTATCTGAAGATGTTACTGTTGATGGAATGATGGAGTGAAGCTAACACCAGGGTGTGCCTTTCTCTACCAGGCCGAGAGTGGTCTGACTGGTCTAGCGAGCTGCGCATCCCAGGGGATGAGTTGAAGTGGAAGTTCATCAGTGACGGTTCTGTGAATGGGTGGGGCTGGCGCTTCACGGTTTATCCCATCATGCCAGCTGCAGGTAAGGGGGAGGCCTATGGCAACAAAGTCTTGATGACCCAAGCAAGGTGGACACACAAACTGTTTGCATTTGGTACTTTGTGGTCTGCCTTCTCCTGTGGGGTTGGGAGCCAGCACTGTCCAAGGTCCCACCATGGCAAAGATCAGAACTGCAAAGGTCTGCCACAGCCGTCCAGTTGTTGGGG
The DNA here is from genome assembly GCF_021613505.1 of Equus quagga. Classification (NCBI taxonomy): domain Eukaryota; kingdom Metazoa; phylum Chordata; class Mammalia; order Perissodactyla; family Equidae; genus Equus; species Equus quagga. The sequence continues at coordinate 72,229,973 of NC_060268.1, forward strand.
TGTTAGCACTCCATCCCCACCCAATGGGAACGAGCTGTTGCTGGTTGCAATTCTTAAGCCCTTTGATTTGCAGATAAAATGTCACTGTATGGAGCTTAGTTATGTGACATAGACAGTGGTGGTACCACAGCACCCCTCTAACCTGGCATCCAGGTGGACAAAGCCCACGCCTTGTTTGTCGGTTTTATGCAAGTCTGCTTATGGGGTAGCGCTCGCCCTGTCCAATATGGGAACATTTATAGCGTTCCTTCCTTAGGCCCTAAAGACCTCCTTTCCGATCGCTGCGTCCTCTCCTGTCCATCCATGGACTTGGTGACATGTCTGTTAGACTTCCGGCTCAATCTTGCCTCGAACAGAAGCATTGTCCCTCGCCTCGCGGCATCACTGGCAGCTTGCGCACAGCTGAGTGCCTTAGGTAAATGACACCTTTATTGTCATGTCTGTCATACTTAATGGGAAAAATGTTCAAGCTTCTGATAATTTCTGTCTACTCATTTCAGCTGCCAGTCACAGAATGTGGGCCCTTCAGAGACTGAGGAAGCTGCTTACAACTGAATTTGGGCAATCAATTAACATAAACAGGCTCCTTGGAGATAATGACGGGGAAACAAGGGCTTTGGTATGGAATATTGTGTTATGCTTTCTAGGTGTTTGACTCTTTTGGAATAAAATGTTGCTTTAATAATTTAACTTCTAAATTGCTGAGAAGAGTTGGGAAAGTCCATGTAAGAATGAGTGGTCTTTGTCACATCAGACTTCCTTATGTTGCTAAATATACTGAGTGCAGGTTGGACTTTGATTTTAAAAACAGAGATGTGTGTCGATGGCTGTGAGCATAGAATTGTGTCTTTTGGACTTTACAGTGGGTCTGACTCACCATATCCTCTTCGTTTTGCTGGATGAGGTGGTTACTGTTAAAAGAATGCTTAGTCCTAACCATTTTAGGGTACGGGGGTTTGTAGGCCAGAAAGGAACTGGTTCCCTGGGAGTTGCTGTACTGAAATTGAGACCAAACATTCTGAGGTGAGTTTTCAAGCTTCTCTCATTTTAGTATTCATCACGTCCTTTTAGGTTTTTTCCTATTTGAAAATATTAATACACTTTTTTTGGGGAGAATAATACCAATATAAAACATTTGACTCATAGAAGCAAAACACTCAACTCTTGCCTTTTAGATTCCTGGAATAGGATATAATTTTGTTATTTTCTTAGAGTTTTACAGGCAGTGCTCTTGCTGCTTTGGTGAAAGGGCTCCCAGAAGCTTTGCAAAGGCAATTTGAATATGAAGATCCTATTGTGAGAGGTGGGAAACAGCTGCTCCACAGTCCCTTCTTTAAGGTAAATACTTGGCTTGTTTTAAATTGATGGGGGAGCCACAGAGAGCTCTATGCAGTGTATCAAGTTACAGGCCCCTTTGAGGACAGGTGTAGGTATTGCTGAAGTTGAATACGAAAAATTTCCAGAAATGACTGTGTGATCTAAGCCCTTATACTTTAAGTATTAGCATGCTTTGAGGTGCAATCACTTAGGCAGCAAGTGTTGTGGATCTGAGGTCCTGTGTGTCAGGTCCTTCACTGGAAACTGGGTAGGAATAATTCACATGACTGGTGATAGTAAAACACTTGCTGGGCATGTGGCGGTCAGCCTGAAATAGGAGCTCCTGAATGAGGACCCGTGGAAACCCTGTGATGGTGGCTATCTTTGCCATGCAGTGCTGGTGAAGTGGAATATTAGCTGCATTTATGGGGGTCCCTGTGTTAATTTTTGGTGGCTGCAGGTACTGGTAGCTCTTGCTTGTGACCTGGAACTAGACACTCTCCCTTGCTGTGCTGAGACGCACAAGTGGGCTTGGTTTCGAAGGTACTGCATGGCATCCCGTGTTGCTGTGGCCCTGGACAAAAGAACACCGTTGCCCCGTCTGTTTCTTGATGAGGTACTGCACATTATTTTGGAATCACTTTTGGAATGCAAAAATGTTTTCTTTATTCAGCTGTAGTATAAAAAGATGCCAATATTATGAGACACAGCAACATTTCTCTTGGAAAGGAGTACCATAAAGGAAAAAGCAATGGTGAAAGTGAATGAGCTGACACTGTGAATTTCACTTAAAGTTTACTTTTAGTAAAGTAAACTGAATATGATAATGGTGTAGCCTAGACTTAATCTTAGACTTGATATAATCATATTGGTTTTGCTTTTTTAACCATAAAATCACAGTATTGGTGTTGGCATTCCCTCATGTTCTCAGATGGGGATTCTTCCTGTCTTCTTACCTTAATAGTATTTGTTTTGTTCTTGAGAGATGAGTGTTTGATCTATAATCTCATAAAAATATTGTCTAGGTGGCTAAGAAAATTCGTGAGTTAATGGCAGACAGCGAAAACATGGATGTTCTCCATGAGAGCCACGACATTTTTAAGAGAGAGCAAGATGAACAACTCGTGCAGTGGATGAACAGGTTATTATATCAGAAACAAGAAATAATGTTGTATGAGAGAGCAAGGTGTTTCACATGCAGTTCTTCCCATGTCCATTGTTTGTTTAATGTTTGTTGTAGGCGACCAGATGACTGGACTCTTTCTGCTGGCGGCAGTGGAACAATTTATGGATGGGGACACAATCATAGGGGGCAGCTTGGGGGCATCGAAGGTGCAAAAGTTAAAGTTCCCACTCCTTGTGAAGCCCTTGCAACTCTCAGACCCGTGCAGTTAATTGGAGGGGAACAGACTCTCTTTGCAGTGACAGCTGATGGGAAGGTAAAGGAGCATTTTCTGTGTCATAAGGACATTAAAACTGAATGACAGCTGTGACTAGAGTGCATTGTCTGGTTCCTAATGTGTGTCAAGATTCTGTACTGAAACATTATCTCAAGATTAATAGTACTTAAGATGTGCTAGAAGCAGTCATTGTTCTAAAATATTTATGATCTTTAGTGTGTTCTCTAGTTTTAAAATTTTTATTTTGAAATACAACATGCATACAAAAGTGTATTTTAATTGTTTGCATATCAGTAATTCATTAGATGCATTCCTTTTTTGTTTGCTATTATAGTGCTTTTAAAAAATGAATTGCTGCTGGTGTTTGGAAATAGTGGATGTTTATATATTGACTTTATGTCTAGTGACCTTATTCTACAGTTTTCTTTCTTATGGTGTCTCAAGATTGTTTGTGTCTTTATGGAGAGCCATAATCTCTAAATGAATTTTGTTCCTTCCTTTCCAGTTCACCTATCTTTTATTATTTTCCTTTTGCTTGAGACAAAGGGAGCTCCTTATGCTGGCTGGGAGTTGCAGTATAATATTGAACAGGAGTGGTGGTAGTGGGCCTGTTCTTGTCTTGATCTAGGCTGCGAAGAAAACACTGTGATCGAACATTTCACGCACTTGACTGTGGGGGTTTGGTAAATGCCTTTTATCAGATTAAGGAAGTTTCTTTCTGTTTCTATTCATGTATGGATATTTATTTTTGTCAAACACTCTTTCTTCATTAAAAAAAAAAATGTTCTTACGGATGTTTTTAGTCCAGAATCATGAGTGCAATTATCGTAACGTTCCTGTCTTATGCACGCCTTGTCTGGTCTTGGTACTATATTAGTTATCTGTTTAACTTACAACAGTTAATTTAAAACAATACACATGTATTATCTCACAGTTTCTCTGGGTCAGGACTCTAGAGGTGGGTCTTCCAGCCCAGAATCTCTCACCAGGTTGCAGTTGCCTCAAGGCTGTCCTGAGGAGGATTCAGTTTCTCATGAGCTGTTGGCTGAGATCACCCTCAGTTCTTTGCTATCTCATAACATGGCAGCTGTTTTCGTCAGAGAGAGCAAGGGAGGGGTGAGAGAGAGTGATAGTAAGATGGAAGTCACAGTCTTGTGTGACCTAATTCAGAAGTGTCAGTCCGTCCTTGTTGCCATATGCTGTCCATTAGAAGTGAGTCACTAGGTCTAGCCCATGTTCAAGGAGAGGAGATTACACAGGGGCGGGAATCCCTGTGAGCAAGAACCAATGAGAACCACGTCAGAGGCCACTAGCCAAGAGTATCAAGTGGTGCTAGCTTCATAAAAAGGGTTGAAGTGTATCCCTCTTTTTCTATTCTCTGGAGAATTCCGTGTCTTTTAGTTGTTTCCTGGTTATTTTAACATGCATATTTAAAATCTAAAGTTCATTAGTATTTCTGCCTACCTCCCAAGTAACCCATATGCTGATTCTTTGTTATGCTGTGTTTTGGCACTAACCTATGTCCCTAATGATAGGCATTATTATTGTTGTTGTTTTGTATAATCCATGTTTTTTCTGGACTTACCCAAATGTTACACTCATCTTTACTCACCATTATTTCTTACGTCTCAGACCTTCTATCTGCAATTCCGTTTATTTTACTTTAAACATGTATTTTCAGTTTCTTGTAGTGAGGGTCTTTTGTTGGTTAATCCTCTGATTGTTTTTGTTTGTTTATTTGAAAATATCTTTATTTTGTTCCTTTTCTAGAGTAAGGGTTGCAAACATTTTCTGTGAAGGGCATGATAGTATTTTTGGCTATGTGGGTCACAAGGTCTCTGTTACAATTATGAAAGCAGCCTGTGGACACTATGTAAATGAATGTGTGTGGCTGTATTCCAATAAAACTTTATTTACAAAATGGGCTTGATTTGGCCCATGGGCCATAATTTGCCAGCCCCTGTTCTAGAGTATAAAAGTTTCAGTTGACCATTATTTTCAGTTAGCCTCTTAAAAATTTTATTCTTCTGTTTTTTTTGGCCTTCATTGTTGCTAATGAGATGTCAGCAGTCAGATTAGTTTTTACCCAAGTGAAGGTAATAAATCTTTTCTCTGTGGCTGCTTTTAAGATCTTTCTTTAGTGATTTACAGTTTCACTATGATATATTTAGATTTCAATTTCTTTTTATTTTTCCTGACCTGTTTTGTTTTGTTTTGTTTTTGCTAGGTAATGAGGGCTGAGGGGTGGGCTTCCTAGCTCTAAGAAGTGGTCTTTTGACAACTGGTAAATTCTCAGAGATTATTTTTTTCAAATATGCTCTCTACCTGAAACTCTGAGTTCTGATGGATGTTCAATTGAGGTCTGTCCTTCATATCTCTAACCCTCCTTTCATATTTCCTCTTCTCTGTGTGTTTCTGTGCCGTATACTGGATATTTTCTTCAGATCCATCTTCCAGTTTTCTAATCTCTCTTCACCTGTTTATAATCTGCTTTTGAATACATCTGGGTTTCTAATTTCAATTATTACCTTTTTAATTTCTGGAAGTTCTGCTTTGGGTTGTTTTACAGTCTCTTATTCTTTGGGAATACTGTTAAGGTGTTACTTCTTTAAACATAATATTGGATGTTGTTCTGCTGACTCTGACTTGTGGTACCTTCTTTCCTTTTGTATGATGTGAATTTTTCAAACTATGAGTGATTTTTCCTTGGAAAATTTTGTATAGAAACCCTTTGAGTCCTAGTTTGAAATCATTCATCAGAGAGAATGTACAACCCTGGGTTACTACCAACCTAATACAATGTAAGCTAAATCCTCTGCCTAAGGAATTTAGACAATAGGTAGCATAAGTTCAGACAGAATAACTTTTAACAATCTACTTTTGTGATTATGAGTTCTCAGGAGAAATTTCGCCCCCTTCTTATTCAGTGCTAAGATTGAGAAAGACAGCTTTCCTCATTGTTGTCTTCTTAGTTCTCATTCTCAGTCTGAATGAGGGTATAGCCCTTTGGAACCTCACCTTTCTACAGAGACTCTCCCTTTAGGCTTGGCATCTTACCTGCCATACCGTGTGTACTCTGGATCCTCAAAACCTTCCCAGGGAAGCTGGCTTTGGGGCTCATTTATCCACCTGAGTTCTTGGTTTCACTTCTTGTTTTAGTCCTTGAGGTTGCCTTACTGTTGTGTCAGTGCAGCAACACATTTAAAACAGCATTTAATTGTATAGGAGGGATGTTTGACATGCATTTTGAAATGGCAGTCTGATTTTTTTTTTTATTGATGGTAAAGATGTTTGGTGTCTCAAAACAATTACCTGCTTAGAGTGAAAGAAAAATAGTGTATTCTGGGTAATTTATATGCTGCCTTACTGAAATATTAAATATGTTAATAATTTTTCTGTGGGACTTATTATCAGGATTTTACATATAGTAGATAATTAAATCTTTTTTATTTTTCTTGATAATAGTTGTAGTTGATATTCTAGACAAAAATAGAAATGCTTCCAGGAAAAAGACCTTATTTTCAAAATACATTTTGTGAATTTGAGATTTCTAATAATCATAACTTTTTCTTTCATTTTTAGAGCTCTGATAAAACACGAAGTCTTAAACATTTATGTGATTGTCAAATTTCATTTCTCTGTAGTAAAAATGTCTAGAGCATTGATTGAGTTTATTATTTACTAAAATTTAGGAATTTTAGATAAAAATCTGATGCTTATATTACTTTTTTTGTCTTAGCTGTATGCCACCGGGTATGGTGCAGGCGGCAGACTAGGAATTGGAGGGACAGAGTCTGTATCTACCCCAACATTACTTGAATCCATTCAGCATGTGTTTATTAAGAAAGTAGCTGTGAACTCAGGAGGAAAACACTGTCTTGCCCTCTCTTCAGAAGGTGAAGTTTACTCTTGGGGTGAGGCAGAAGATGGAAAGTTGGGGCATGGCAACAGAAGGTATTACATCAAAACGTTATTTTCAATGTTGTATTTTCCTTTTCTTGTTTGTTTATTGTGTACTGTATTAGTGCTTTGTTATTTTCAATGTTGTATTTTCCTTTTCTTGTTTGTTTATTGTGTAGTGTATTGGTGTTTTGTTTTTCAGAACAACATTTACTCAAATTAAATGTTAATGACTCGTGGCAGAAACGAGTTCATGTGACACTATGTGGGCTTGCCTACATGACCTGCTTTGGGGTAAATCAGTTTTGAGTTTTGGCTTCAAGTACTAAGTTTGGTGAGCTTCTTTTTGTCCTTCTCCCCAGGTCACCTTCCCTTGATCCCGAGTCATCCTCCTAGTTGCAATTAGCATTTTGTTAGCGTGCATGATACTAAAACTGTGTAAATACAGAGGAAATGGCAGGTGTGAGGGGAAAGGGACACATAAATGACACAGTTTCGTAAACAAAGCAACCAAACCCACTAGTTTTTAAAAACTAGTGGTAACTACCTGCCAAGTTGGAGTAAGAGGGACCTTCATGTCTGAAATAATTTTAGTACCAGACAAACAGTATGAACCAGCAGGCCTGAAGACACTGGATAGTAGGCAGTGAAGTCCCTACAGTGATCTGCATAGGTGAATACTGACAATCTCGTGTTTGAGGAGACTACCTAAGAGGCCAAGGAACAAAGCACCTGAAGGATTAGAAGGAACAGTTCCCAGAGTTCAAAGAAATAATAGCTGAGAACTTCCCAAACCTGGGGAAGGAGCTGGAAATACAAGTCAAAGAAGGTATCAGAACTCCTGATTATATCAATGTTAAAAGACCTTCTCCAGGACGTATACTAGTAAAGCTGGCAAAAGTTAATGACAAAGAAAAAATATTAAGGGCAGCAAGGAAGATGGGCGTGGATGTTAGTTAGCTCAAGGCCAGTCTTCCTCAGCAAAAGGAGGAGTATTGGTGGCAGATGTTAGCTCAGGGCTAATGGTCCTCAAAAAAAAAAAGACAGTGGCGGGATGGATTGAAAAACAAGAACCAACAATATGCTGCCTCCAGGAAACACATCTTAGCTCTAAAGACAAAGACAGGCTCACAGTGAAGGGATGGAAGGTGATACTCCAAGCCAATGGCAAAGAAAGCAGGTGTTGCCATACTTATAGCAGACAAAGTAGACTTCAAGACAAAACAGGTAACGGGAGACAAAGGGGGGCAGTATATAATGATAAAAGGGACACTCCACCAAGAAGACATAACACTTATAAATATCTGTGCACCCAACACAGGAGCACCAAAGTACATAAGGAAGCTACTAACACACCTAAAAGGGGATATTAACAACACTGCAATAGTGGTAGGGGACCTGAACACCCCATTTACTTCAATGGATAGATCATCCAGACAGAAAGGCAACAAGGAAATAGTGGATATAAATGAAAAACTAGACCAGATGAACTTAATAAATATATATAGAACACTCCATCCAAAAACAGCAAAATACACATTCTTCTCAAGTGCACATGGAGCATTCTCAAGGATAGACCATCTGTTGGGAAACAAGGCAAGCCTCAATAAATTTAAGATAATTAGAATCATATCAAGCGTTTTTTTAACCATAAAACTATGAAACTGGAAATTGACTACAAGAAAATGCTGGGAAAGTGACAAACATGTGGAGACTAAACAACAGGCTACTGAATAACCAAAGGATCACTGAAGAGATTAAAGGAGAAATCAAAAATATCTGGAGACAAATGAAAATGAAAATACACCGTACCAACTCATATGGGATGCAGCAAAAGCAGTCTTAAGAGGGAAATTCATCACAATACAGGGCCACCTTAACAAACAAGAAAAACCTCAAATGAGCAATCTTAAGCTACACCTAAAAGAATTAGAAAAAGAACAGCAAACAAAGCCCAAAGTCAGCAGAAGGAGAGAAATAATAAAAATTAGAGCAGAAATAAATGAAATTGAAACAACAACAAAAAAACAACAGGAAAGATCGATGACACAAAGCTGGTTATTTGAGAAGATAAACAAAATTGACAAACTCTTAGCCAGACACAAAAGAAGAAAAGAGAGAAAGTTCAAATAAATAAAATTAGAAGTGAAAGAGGAGAAATTACAGTAGGTACCACTGAAATGCAAAGGATTATAAGAGAATACTCTGGAAAACTATATGCCAACAAATTTGGACAATTTAGAAGAAATGTGTAAATTCTTAGACTCGTACAACCTCCCAAAACAGCCAAGAAGAAAGAGAGAATCTGAATTGACCAATCACAAATAAGGAGATTGAAAACAATAATCAAAAACCTCCCAAAAAATAAAAATCCGGGACAAAATTGTTTCTCTGGAGAATTCTACCAAACATTCAAAGAAGATTTAATACCCATCCTTCTCAAACTATTCCAAAAAAATTGAAGAAGACAGCACACTTCCTAATACCCCACGAGGCCGACATCACCCTGAACTAAAAGCCAGAGAAGGACAACACAAAGAAGGAAAATTACAGGCCGATATCACTGATGAACACAGATGCAAAAATCCTCAACAAAATATTGGCAAACAGCATACAACAATATATTGAAAAGATCATACTCCATGTTCAAGTGGAATTTATACCAGGAACACAGAGATGGTTCAATATCTGCAAATCAATGAATGTGATATACCACATTAACAAAATGAAGAATAAAGCCCACTTGATTATCTTAATAGATGTGAAAAAAGCATTTGACAGGATCCAACATCCATTTATAATAAAAAACCACAATAAAATGGGTAAAGAAGGAAAGAACCTTAACATAACAAAGGCCATATATGACAAACCCACAGCCAACATAATACTCATTGGGGAAAAACTGAAAGTCCTTCCTCTGAGAACAGGGACAAGATGGGGTGGCCACTCTTGCCACTCTTTTTCAACATAGTGCTGGAAGTTTTTGCCAGAGCAATTAGGCAAGAAAAACAAATAAAAGGAGTCCAAATAGTCAGTGAAGAAGTGAAACTCTTCTTGTTTGCAGATGTCATGATTTTATATGTAGAAAACCCTAAAGAATCTATTGAAAAACTATTAGAAATAATCAACAACTACAGTGAAGTTGCAGGGTGTGAAATCAGCTTAGAAAAGTCATTGGCATTTCTATACTCTACTAATGAATTAACAGAAAGAGAATTCAAGAATACAAACCCATTTACAATTGCAACAAAAAGAGTAAAATATCTAGGAATAAATTTATCCAAGGAAGTGAAAGACCTATACAATGAAAATTATAAGACATTATTGAAAGAAATTGATGACCATAGAAAGAAATTTAAAGATATTCTGTGCACATGGATTGGAAGAATAAATATAGTTAAAAGGTCAATACTGCCTAAAGCAATCTACAGATTCAGTGCAATCCCAATCAGAATCCCAATGACATTGTTCATGGAAATGGAACAAAGAATCCTAAAATTCATATGAGGCAACGAGCGACCGCGTATAGCTAAAGCAATCCTGAGAAAGAAGAACAAAGCTGGAGGCATCACAATCCCTGACTTCAAAATATCCTACAAAACTATAGTAATCAAAAAAGCATGGTACTCGTACAAAAACATGCATACAGATCAATGGAACAGGATTGAAAGCCCAGAAATAAAACCGCACATCTACGGACAGCTAATCTTTGACAAAGGAGCAAAGAGGATACAATGGAGAAAGGAAAGTCTCTTCAATAAATAGCGTTGGGAAAATTGGAGAGCCACATGCAAAAGAATGCAAGTAAACTAAAATTAACTCAAAATGGATAAAAGATTTGAAGGTAAGACATGAAACCATAAATCTCTTAGAAGAAAATATAGGCAGTACACTTTCTCATCAGTCTTGGAAGGATCTTTTCAAATACCATGTCTTCTCAGACAAGGGAAACAAAAGAAAAAGGAAACAAGTGGGACTTCATCAGACTAAAGAGCTTCTGCAAGGCTAAAGAAACCAGGAACAAAACGAAAAGACAACCCACCAACTTGGAGAAAATATTTGCAAATCATATCTCACAAGGGGTTAATCTCCACAATAGATCAAGAACTCACACAACTGAACAATAAGAAAACAGCTTGATCAGAAAATGGGCAGAGGATATAAACAGACATTTTTCCAAAAAAGATATGCAAATTGTCAACAGGTGCATGTAAAGATATCCGACATCACTAATCATGAAGGAAATGCAGATCAAAACTACACTAAGATAGCACCTTTCATCCATAAGAATGGTTATAGTCATCAAGACAAAAGATAACAATGTTGGATAGGATGTGGAGAAAAGGGAACCCTCATACACTGCTGGTGGAAATGCAAATTGGTGCAGCCACTATGGAAAACAGTATGGAGATTTCTCAAAAAATTAAAAATAGAAATACCATATGATCCAGCTATTCCACCAGTGGATTATCCGAAGAACATGAAATCAACAACACAAAGAGATTTATGCACCCCTATGTTCACTGAAGCAGTATTCACTATAGCCAAGACTTGGAAGCAGCCCAAGTGCCCATCAACTGATGAGTGGATAAAGAAGATGTGGTATGTATATACAATGGAATAGTACTCAGCCATAAAAAAAGACAAAATCCTGCCATTCGCAACAATGTGGAGGGACCTTCAGGGTACTATGTTAAGCGAAATAAGCCATACAGAGAAAGACAAACAGTATATTTCACCCATATGTGGAAGATAAACTAACACACGGACAAAAAAAACAGCTTAGTGTTTCCCAGAGGGGAAGTGGGTTAGGGGGTAGGCACAAGGGTGAAGGGACATATTTATATGGTGAGTGACAAATAAGAATCTACTACTGAAATTTCACAATGTTATAAACTATCATGACCTCATTAAGAAAAAATTATTAGGCATGCATCTCTTTGGTAGTGTTGGGGAAAATTGGATATTCAAATGCAAAACACTGAAATTGGACCCCTATCTTACTCTACTCACAAAAATTACCTCAAAATAGCTTAAAAACTTAAATGTAATAGCTGAAATCATGAATCTCCTGGAAGAAAACATAACTCCCGGAAGAAAACAGGAAAAAAGCTCCCTGACATTGGTCTTGGCGAAGATTTTTTGGGTATGACATCCAAAACACAAGGAACAAAAGCAAAAGTAAACAAGTGAGACTACGTCAAACTAAAAAGCTTCTGCACAGGAAAAGAAACAGTCAATGAAATGAAAGACAACCTATGAAATGAGAAAAAATATTTGCAAATTATATAACTGATATGGGGTTAATATCTAAAATATATAAGGAACGCATATATCTGAACAGCAAATAAATAGACAACGCATTTAAAAAATGGGCAACAGATCTGAGCAGACGTTTTTCCAAGGAAGATATATAGATAGCCAACAGATATGTGAAAAGATGTTCAATATCACTAATTATTAGGGGAATGTAAATCAAAACTACAGTGAGGTATGATCTCACACTTAGCAGAATCTCTATAGTTAACAAGAGAAGAAATAACGAGTGTTGCAGAGATAGTGGAGAAAAGAGAACTCTCATTCACTGCTGGCAGGAGTGCACACTGGTGCAGCCACTATGGAAAATTCCTCAGTGGAGATTCCTCAAATGTCAAGAATAGAACTACCATATGCTCCAGCCATTCTGCTGCTGGGTATTTATCGAAAGAACATGAAAATACCAAAGCTTAAAGATGTATGCAGCCCTATGTTCATTGCAGCATTATTCACAATAGTGAAGACTTGGAAACAACCTATGTGCCCATCAAAGGATGAATGGATAAAGAAGATGTGGTATATATGCACGATAGAATACTACTCAGCTATAAAAAAAGATGAAATCTTGCCATTTGGGACAGCACAGATGGACCTTGAGGGTATTATGCTAAGTAAAATGAGTCAGAGAGAGAAAGTCAAATACTATATGATCTCACTCATAAATAGAAGATAAAAACAACAACAAGAAACAAACAGATAGATACAGAGATTAGATTGGTGGTTACCAGAGGCTAGGTGGGGGAGAGAGTTGGACGAAAGGGGTGACTGGGCACATATGTGTGGTGGTAGATGGTAGTTAGTCTTTGGGTGGTGAACATGATGTAGTCTACACAGAAATCGAAATATGATGTACACCTGAAATTTATATAATGTGATAAACCATTGTTACCTCATAAAAAATAATCCATACTGAAAAAATGTTATATATGTATATTTATTTCTGTGGAATATTATTCAGCCACAAAAAGGAAACCCTGCCATTTGCAACAACATGGATGAACCTTGAGGACGTTATCCTAAGTGAAATGAGTCAGAGAAAGATAAAAACTATGATCTCACTTACCTGTGGAATCTAAAAAAGCTGAACTCATAGAAATAGAAAGTAGATTACTGGTTGCCACCAGCTGGGGAGTGGGGAAATGGGGAGATGTTGGTCAAGGGTACAAACTTCCACTTATAAGCTGTGAATAAATTTTGGGGATCTAATGTGTAGTATGGTAATTATGGTTAACAGTAGTATATTATGTTCTTGAAAGTTGCTAAGATTGTAAGTTTTAAATGTTCTCACCACAAAAAAAAAGCAAATTAATTATATAATGTGATGGAGGTTTCAATTAACCTTATTATGGTAATCATTTCACAATATGTGCATGTGTCAAATCAACAAAGTAGATTTCACAGCAAAGAGTATTGACAGAGATAAAAAGGGTCATTTTATAATGATGAAGTGGTCAGTTCATCAAGAGGACATAATAATCCTAAATATTTACAATAAAAGACCTTCCAAATACTTGAAATTAAACAAAAAACAGAGCCACAAGGAGAAATAACAAATCCGCAGTTACAGTTGGAGATTTTGATACCCCTTCCTCAATAACTGATAGAACAGGTAGAAAATCAGAAGACTTGAACAGCTCTATCAACCAACTGGATCTAATTGCCATTTATAAAACACTCTGCTTTATGAAAGCACATTCTTTTCAAGTGCACATGGTACAATTACCAATAAAAATCATAATTTGGGCCAGAAGACAAATCTCATAAATCAAAAGGTTTCAAGTTATAGGGGCCAGCCTGGTGGCGTAGTGGTTAAGTTGGCGCACTCCTTTTCAGTGGCCCATGGTTTGCAGGTTCGGGTCCCAGGAATAGACCTGGCACACTCATCAAGCCATGCTGTGGTGGCATCCCACATAAAGTGAAGGAGAATTGACACAGATGTTAGCTCAGTGACAATCTTCCTCAGGCCAAAAGAGGAAGATTGGCAACAGATGTCAGCTCAGGAGTAGTCTTCCTCATTAAAAAAAAAAAAAGAATTCAAGTTATACAAAATGTATTCTCTGACCACAATGGAATTAATTAGAAATCAATAATAATGAAGTCTCTGGAAAATCCTCTTAATATTTGCAAAGTAAATAAAATAATTTTAAATAACTAGTGCATCAAAGAAGGAATCATAGGTAAATTAGAAATAATTTTGAACTGCGTGAAAATGAAAACATATAAAAATGTGTGGGATCCAGCAAAAGCAGTTAGGATTCTTAGAAGGAGATTTATGGCATGAAATGTGTCATTTATAAAAGAAAAATGGTCTCTAAACAATGACTTCAGCTTATACCTTAAGAAGCTAGAGTAAGAAGGACAAATGCAACCCCAAGTAAACAGAAGAAAGGAAATAAGAAAGTTCAGAGCAAGAATCCATGAAATAGAAAACAGAAAAATAGAGTAAAATCAAAGAAAAAAGTTGGTTCTTTGAAAAAGTCAATATAATTGAAGAAACCTCCATCTAGACTGATCAAGAAAAACAAGAATATACAAATTATAGCAATATCAGGAATGAAGGACTTTTCATCACTGCTGAATGTACAGTTATTGAAAGATGAAGTAGAATGAACGACTTTATGCCAACAAATTCGACTTTTTAGATGAAATGGACAAGTTCCTCAAAGGACACGTACTTTTAAAGCTCATTGAAGAAGAAACAGATGACTCAGATAGCCCTGTGTCTATTTAAGAAATTGAATTTCCCAGGGCCAGATGACTGGTTATTTCTACCACATGTGTGGGTAACAGATAATACCAGTATGATACCAGTTCCTCCCAAACTATGTCAGAAAATTGAGGAGGGAATTCTCCCCAACTCATTTTTTTGAGGACAACTTTATTTTTACATCAAAACCAGACTCAGCTATTATTAGGAAAATATCAGTATCCTTCATAAACGTAGATGTAAAAATGCTTAACTTTTAAGAGCATTAAATACAACAATATATAAAAGGATAATACAACATGACCAAGTGAGATTTATGCCAGAAGTTGCGTAATGATTTTAACGTTGGAAAATTGACATAAAAAAGAAAAATCATACATCATTTCGGTGGATGAAGGAGGAAAAAAAGCATTTGGCAAACTTCAACCTCTGTTTCTGATAAAAATTTTCAGCAATCTAGGAATGAAAGAACTTCCTTAACTTGATGAAGGGCTTCTCTGTTAAACCTAGAGCTTATGCGGTACTGAATGGTGACAGACTAAAAGCTTTCCCTGACTTCAGGAACGAGGCAAGGACGTCTGCTGTCACCACTTCTATTCAGCATTGTTCTGCAGATTTAGCAAGTGCACTATAGCAGCGCAAAGTAAGAAGCGACATTCAGATTGGAAAGAGAATTAAAACTGTCTATTTATACAAAATATGATTGTTTATGTAGAAAATCTGAAGGTATCTACAAAAAAGTTAGCAGAATTAATAGCGAGGTTGGGAGGGTTGCAGGATAGGAGATCAATAAATAAAAGTCAGGGGCCGGCCCCGTGGCTGAGTGGTTAAGTTTGTGTGCTCTGCTTAAGCAGCCTGGGATTTTGCTGGTTTGGATCCTGGGCGCAGACATGGTACTGCTCTTC
The DNA here is from genome assembly GCF_021613505.1 of Equus quagga. Classification (NCBI taxonomy): domain Eukaryota; kingdom Metazoa; phylum Chordata; class Mammalia; order Perissodactyla; family Equidae; genus Equus; species Equus quagga. Next base: position 72,245,518 of record NC_060268.1, read on the forward strand.
AAGCCGTGTTGAGGTGGCGTCCCATGTAACACAACCAGAGGGACCTACAACCAAGAATATACAGTTGTGTACTGGGGGGCTTTGAGGAGAAGAAAGGGAAAAAAAAAAAAGATTGGCAACAGGTGTTAGCTCAGTTGCCAATCTTAATTAATAAATAAATAAAAAATAAGTCAATTGTATGTCTTTATACATGTACGTATGCAATCAGAAATTGAAATTTAAAAGTACCACTACAGTGCCCTCCCCACAAAACTGAGATAGTAAGGGAAAAATTTTACCAAAAAATGTGAATGAATTATAGACAGAAAATTACAAAATATTGCTGAGAGAAATTTTAAAAGACCTAAAGTCAGGGAGGAGTATACTGTGTTCATGGATTGGAAGACTCAATATTGTTGAGGTGTTGGCTTTCCCCAAATTAACCTATAGGGTCAACCCCTTCTCAATCAAAATTTCTGTAGAAATTGACAAGCTGAGTGTAAAATTCATATGGAAATACAGAGTACCTAGAATAGTTAAAACAACTTTGGGAATGAGGAACAAAGTTGGAGGACTGACACTATCTGACTTCAAGCCCCATTTTAAAGCTACATTTATCAAGACAGTGTAGTATTGCTGTAGAGCAAGAAATATATCAGTGGAGCAGAATAGGAAGTCCAGAAATGTATCCACAAATACTGACACAATGAGTGTGGAAAAAATGAAACTTGATTTCTCCCTCACAGTTTCCAATGCAGAATTTACAAAAGTGCAAAGATAATTTATTGGAAAAAAGATAGTATTTTCAACAAATGGTTTTGAACAATTGGATAACCATATGGCAAGCAGTAAACTTAAATTCTTATCTTGTGCTATATCCAAAATTAACTCAAAATGATTCATAGTCATAAGTGTAAAAACTAAAAACTTCTAGAAGAAAACATGAGAGAAAACCTTTATGACCTTAGGTCAAAGATTTTTAGCTAGAACTGCAAAAGCGCAATCCAGTAAAGAAAAACAGGACAAATTAGACTTCATAAAAATTGTGAACTTCTGCTCTTCAAAAGACGCTATTAAGAGATTAAACAGACATGCTACAGACTGGGAAAGCATATTTGCGATCATGTGCCTAAGATCTTATCGAAAATTATAAAGAGCTTTCAAAACTCAGTAATAGGAAAACAAATTTGTTATCAGTCTTGCCACATTGTAGATTACTTGACATTCATACAATAAAACTCCTTAAATAGTTCGGGTGGTGAACATGATGTATACAGAATTTGAAATGTGATGTACATCCGAAAAAAATAAAAATTAAAAAAAAACAAACCAAAAAACTCCTTAAATGAAATGATGATTTATAGTGAGGGTGGGCAGCCTGTTTCTGTAAAGGGCCAAGTAGTAATAAATATTTTAGGCCAGCTACGTATGGTCTCTGATGTATATGTTTCTTTCAGGTTTTTTTTTTTTTTTTACAGCCCTTTAAAAATGTAAAACCCGTTCTCAGCTCACTGGCCTTTCAAAAACAGGCCATGGGTCATGCTTGGCCCATGTGTGGGCACTAGTCTTCCAGCCCCTGATTTAGACTGCAAGTCTCCTATTCTTTGGCGTTAGGGCAGCTTGTACAAAAGGAGGGGGTAGAAAGTTATGAAATTTTGCATTCAGATCTGAATGATTCTTTTGATTGATTTAACAACTGATTCGAAGAAGGTAGATCGAGAAGTATACATTGAATAAGTGAGTTGAAAACCAAAAGCCTAATACTTAATAATTTAAGAATTAAACTATATTTCACTTATATTTGGTGACCTTTTTTGCAGTCCATGTGACCGCCCTCGTGTCATTGAGTCTCTGAGAGGAATTGAGTTGGTTGACGTTGCTGCTGGCGGAGCCCACAGTGCCTGTGTCACCGCAGCCGGGGACCTCTACACATGGGGCAAAGGTCGATATGGCCGCCTGGGGCACAGCGACAGTGAGGACCAGTTAAAGCCAAAGCTGGTGAGAAGGCCTGGAGGGGCAGCTTGCCGTGGTCATTATAACTTTTAGAAGTCAAAAGTATTTCCTATCCCAGATTCTTTTTAGTTTTAGAGTTGATGGTCATGGCCTTATTATTTACAAAGTAGCTTTGGTGGAAATAAAAACCATCTTGATGCTTGATATGTATTCCATGGGTCATTTAAACAGAACAGTATTTGAAATATCCTTTTATTTCTACTAGTAAATATTCCTTGGCATCAGCCAAATGCTTTGTCTTCTAGAACTGCCGCTACATTTTGAGTGAGGCAATGGAGAGAATAAGCAGCCTTCCTGGCGTGGTAGGACTGGCTCCTTGGCGACACTAATTCCTGCCTCCTACAGTTTAGAGGCTTATAGTTCAAATAGATGAAGATGTTTTCTGTTTTGTTTTACAGGATTATTAAAATTACCTGTTCTCTGTAAAGACTTAAAACAGGCACCGCCACACAAAGAATCATAGCATTTTGCAGCCTTTCCTTGGGGAAGCCTCCTTTCTGTTGCAGTCAGATAACCCTGATGCTCCTTTTTCTGAAGGTGGAGGCGCTGCAGGGCCACCGTGTGATTGACGTTGCTTGTGGCAGTGGAGACGCCCAGACCCTCTGCCTCACTGACGATGACACTGTCTGGTCCTGGGGAGATGGGGACTACGGCAAGCTCGGCAGAGGAGGCAGCGATGGCTGTAAAGTCCCCATGAAGGTATTTCTTTTTACACAGAGAGAGAAGGGCGCCTTTCCCTGCGCTCCTGACCTGTGAGTGTGAGGTCTCTGGAACTCAGGCTGCTCATGGGCACCGTCCACAGTGCACAGAGTCCCCATAGACCCCCTGGGCTCACCACCCTGTCTCATTCTTTGTGCTTCTCAGGAGTCATCTAACCTCATCTTTACCTTCTTTGCAGAAAACATAATGGGTAATTGGGTAAAAAGTGAGTGAAAGGACCAAAGGTATTAAGATATTTTAGGGTGCTATTTGTGCTCTCTTGAGAAATGTGTGTAATTTATTGGGTGCCACAGAGCCTGTGGTTTTATTTAGTATGTAGAGCTGTTTGAAGAAAAGGATAACAGAATGTTTACACTCTTCAATTTGCAGAGAACTCTAGCTGTGGAATGTAATAGTACTTGCTGAAAGGATTGCGTCTGGCTTAGCCAGAGGACATCCTGTGAGAAACTAAGAGCCGGTAGGCTTGGGTCAGGGGCCAGATTGCTTTGCTCAACGCGAGCTAAGTTATTCAGCGGTTTCTTAATTTTGCGAGACTGTCTTTTGCCTTTGTGAATGGGTAGTTGGCAAAGGTTAAGTTTGTTGATGTATTTAGATCAGGTACTGACTGCTTAGTGGCCTGCAATGCATGAACATGACAGGGCCATTTAGCTGAGGTGATTGGCTGTGGACTTGGGGGGGTGGGTGCTGTGAAAGAAAATTAGAAGCCATCTCTGCTTAGCATCCTGTCTTGCTGGGGCTCTGAGACTGCACGTGCAGAATAGAGACCCTCACAGTTCCTGTGTCCCCTGTCAGGGACAGCATGCCTGTCAGATCAACAAGAGCCTGAGCCAGAACTGTGTAGCATTTCTTCCTAGGGCTGTGCTGCCTGTGGCCACACGGGGCTGTTTAAAGTTTAAATCAGTTAAGAGTAAGTAAAATTAAAATTCACCTACTCACTTGCACTAGCCACATTTCATGTGCTCAGGAGCTGCATGTTGCTGGTGCTTCCGTACTGGGCCTTGTTGGCACAGCATGTTTCCATCACTGCAGAGAGTGGTTTTGGTAGGTGCTGCCTAGAGCCAAAGCCTGGTGGAGAGCACGTGCCTAGAGGCCGCACTGTACCCCTGCACCCGGGCAGGTGCTGCTAGCCAACCAGGGGCTTAGGGCTGCCTTCTTGTCCTTATTAGCTCCTGCTCTTTTCCCCTTATGGGGATATGGTATTTTAACCATGTTAGGGATTACTTGGGATTTCCATATTTATGAAAAAATTGTTATAGACTTTCTTATGCTAAGGAGGCTTTAGACCAAGGCTTTGCACCTTCAAGGATTAGGATGTTGGGCATTGCGGGAGATGGAGGCCACTACTGATGTGATAGTGCCAAGGGTAGGATGAAGAGAGAACTGATTGAGAGAATTAGGTTTTAATGGATTTAAATTTAAAATTAAATATGAGAACTTCAGTCTGAAAACAGTCCCAGGTAAAGGAGCATAACTTGATGGGTGAGGAAAGATGACAGCTAGGTAAGTGAGCTCCAATGAGACCTCAGGGTGCTGGCTGTGAAGGGTCGGACTCCTGAGCTTGCAGGTTGGAGATAGGTTCCAGTACTGGCATGACCAAGGTCAGTAATGTGTAATTGGATAAACCTGGACAGATGGACAGGGAGTGTCTGAAGGCCAGAATACTGGTCCTCTTAGCCATACCCTGCCCTGTTGTCTGCTGCTCCTCCCCTGTGGGCCTCAGGCATCTAAGAGGGTGGGAGGGCAGATAGGAAGTACAGGGCTTGCTGGAGAATGGGGTTACCACACCACAAAGAGAAATGGGGTTGGGAGAGTGAATTCTGGGGGAAAATGATCACAGGCCTTCAACTGTGAAATGTCTTATTTCTAGTAACATGGTGGGTCACATGGTGCAGTGGCATGGCTCATGGCCTTGTGTCAGCATGTGTGCCTTCAGAGCCAGGTGGTCCTGCTCCTCCCGAGAATGCTTATGTGGTTAAATGGAGTAGGATTTTAAGGTGTAAAAGATATTTGACATGGGTAAAGGTTTTCAGAGTTCTTCATTAGATTTAGTCCAGTCACTGTGTGGGTGCAGCAGTCAGCTAAAGGCTTGACTGAGTAGGTCTTATTGAACCTTTTCCCTTTGCAGATCGATTCTCTCACAGGCCTTGGAGTGGTTAAAGTGGAATGTGGATCCCAGTTTTCTGTCGCCCTTACCAAATCTGGTGCTGTTTATACTTGGTATGTGAGATTCTTTGTTTAATCCCACCAAAACTAGCTTGTTAATTTGAAGTTACATTAACTGTGCGTTTTGTAGATTGAAATGTAACTTTTATGGCAGGCTGTGCTTGTGCCAGGAAGGTGAGGCAGGGTGGTAAATGAGATGGCCTTGTGCTCCTCAGTTCCATGTTTCCTTGTGTGCAGGGGCAAAGGTGATTATCACAGGCTGGGCCACGGATCCGACGACCATGTCAGAAGACCTCGGCAGGTCCAAGGGCTGCAGGGGAAGAAAGTCATTGCCATTGCCACCGGCTCCCTGCACTGTGTATGCTGCACTGAGGACGGTAGGTGGGAGGCCCGATGTTGCAACACAGAGCTCTTTAAATCTAAGTGGTCTGCTCAGGGATAATATATGCAGCTGTAAGGTAGGGGGGCAATGGTACTATATCCTGAGAATGCCTCTGTGGTAAGCAGGGTTTTGTCCCTTGTCATCTTTAGCCCCTGGTGTTAAAACCCATGAATATGTTACAGTTCGTGGCTGTGCAGCAGAGAGCCAACAGAGTAGGCCTGAGACTGCTGTCCTTGGAAAGTCCTACTTGCAAGGTTGGCCCTCGTCTGGCCTCTAGTAGCCTGAATTTTGGGAGGGCTCTCATGATTCCCTAACTGACAAAAGGCCTTGCTGTTCCTCAACTGTCTGCACAAACAATGTGGTCTCTGCTGAAACCTGCTTCCTTCTGGGATCTGGAACTTGAGTATGTGCTAGGCAGAGGTGCCTAAGTGACCTGCCCCCATGAAAACCCTGGGCGCCAAGTCTCTAATGAGCTTCCCTGGTAGACAACGCTGCACATGTGAGGTCACAACTGTTGCTGAAGGAATTAGGGGCATCCTGTGGGACTCCACTGGGAGAGGACCTTGGAAGCTTGTACCTCGTTCCTCTGGACTTCGCCCCAGGTGCCTTTTCCCTGTGCTGATTGTGCTTCCTGTCCTTTCACTGAATAAATCAAAGCTCTGAGTATAATATGTGCTGAGTCCTGGGAGTTCTCCTAGTCAGTCATCAAATCTGAGGGTGATCTAATGGATCCCAATCCAATGGCAAAAGTGACTTTACAGATGGAATTAAGGTTGCGAATCAGCTGACTTTGCCATATGGAAATTATTCTGGATTATTGGGTGGGCCTAGTATAATCAAATAGACCCCTTCGAAGCAGAAAAGGAGGCAGAAGATCAGTGAGAGAGAGATGTGATGGGAGAAGAGGAAGGAGAGATTTTCAAAGTGTGGAGGGTCTTGACCTGCCATTGCTGGCTTTGAGCTAGAGGGAAGGGGCCAAGGAGTGTGGGTGCCCTCTGGAAGCTGGGGATAGCTGTCAGCTGACAGCCAGCAAGTAAACAGAATCTCAGTCTTGCGAAGAACTGAATTCTGCCAATGGCCTGAATGAGCAAGGAAACAGGTTCTCCCCTTGGGCCTCCAGAAAGGGATGCAGCTTGCTGACGTCTTGATTTTAGCTTAGTGAGACTCATGCTGGACTTCTGACATAGAGAAGTATGTAATAATAAATATATAAGTAATAATATAAGTATATATATTATATACTTATATATATATAAGTATATAAGTATAAGTAAGTAATAAATATATAGTGTTTAAACCAGTGAGGTTGTGGATGGTCTGTTATGGCAGTAATAGAAAACAATTGCACCATCTTTCATTGAAACAGTTCCCCCAGTTGTGTTCTGTTTTAAAACCCTTGGTGAATTACATAAACATATACTCTTTAATTATTTCATTGATGGAAGAGTTTCATATGTGAATAAGCAATTTTTATGGTCTGTGGTAGGACTGACATTGTAGTTGTTGATCAGGAACGTACAACACACTTTTTATTTGCTTTATTTTAATTCTTTAAATTTTGAAGCAAATCACACCCTTAAAGAACAGTTGGAAGTACAGCACAAAGAACTATTTTTTGATCTATGTGAGAGTTAGGTGCTGCTCTGATGCCCCATCACCCTGAACGTTTGAGTGTATGTTTCCTACTAGCGGGGAAACTCTGCTCCACAACAGTTGGAAGTTCACAGCGTAGTTACTTGTGCTCATCTTCACGCCCATACATGTCACAACGCAGGTTGCATTTAGCTGTTATGTCCTTGTCTCCTCTATTTGAGACGGTCCTCAATCATCCCTAGACATCATTCTCTCATACTTCTTCAGTCTTCTTGGGAATTTTGGACCTGGACACTTCTGAAGATTACAGACTGGTTATTTTGTAGAACATCCATCAATTTGAGTTTGTCTGTTTCCTCAGTAGATTCAAGTTGTGTGTCTTTGATCTTAATTCATGCTGCATTCTTAATTCATTCTTCATTCATCAGGTGACATGCAGTTTTGCTCTCTCCTATCGTTAATGATGTTGACTTCACTCACTTGATTAAGGTGGTGTCTGCCAGGCTTCTCCACTGTGAATGTCATTTGTAACTAATAAGTACTCCACATGGTATTTGAAACTACTTAAATATCCCTTTTCTCATTGAATATTTTATTTATTCTCATCAAACATTTAATATTCATTTTCTGTTTACATCTGTGTGGGACTCATGATTTCCTCATTTATTCAATGAGTTAGATATAATCTGTTACTATTACTTATTTTGATGCTCAGATTGTGTCCTGTTTGGCTAGTTGCGTCTCCTGACATGTCCCCATCATTCACTGAGTACTTCCTTACTTTCTGGCACAATAAGACATTTCGTCCTCATCTTGACTCTCCATGTCCCAAGCCTAGATTTGACCATTTCCCCAAGAAGCCCTGCTGTCTTTAGAAGTGAATGGTATTTGGAAGACAAGATTTGGTTGATAGGTGTGCTCATTGATACTGGAATGTCACTGCTCCCAGCCCTTCTCAGTGGATAGAGCCAGTGAACATATATGTAAATAACATACAAGTAGACATCTATGTTTATTTCTGTATCTATAGATATATATTGAATACCACACACTCACACCATTACCCTAAGCCCCAGTCTGTGCCACAGGGTTCATTCCACTTTTGTCTCTTTTCACACTTGTAACTCTCTCTTTTGATGAGAAACCTGGATCCCATTATCCCTAATGTTGTGATTCCATCTCTCTTCGTGTATGTGACCCAGGGTCCCATCATTGCCTTTGCCCTCTCCTTGCATGGATCCTCATCCCACTTGGGCTGTGACTGCCCACTCTGGGCCACCCCCCCATACCAGGCCACCCCACGTGGAAGTCTTTGTCACTCATAGACTCTGATTCCCTCTGCCTGACTGGTCTCTGCAGAGAGGCTCTCCTCTCCTTGCTCATGCTCTGACACCCACCCAGTGGCTTTAGGACTGAACTGTGGAGAGTGGGACAGGGCAGGAGACAAGGACACTGCCCTTGATCAGGCAGGCGCACACTTTACAGAGTGGTACTTACGGCTGCATGGCACCCAAGGAGTCTGCAGATTTGGCAAAGCTAATGACTTCTCCAGAGAATTAGCCTCATTTCTATTCTAGTCACCGAGTGACCTTACCCTTAGAATAGTTTCATGGTAGTGTTTGATGGTTGGTATCTATCATGGTACACAGAAAAAGATGTTTCTCATCTCAGTGATTTCATCTCAGTGATGAATGTCATGTTTAGGATATGAATAAGTATAGGAAAAACTACATGTTCCTTAAAAAAACATGGATTTTATTTAGTTAAAAACAGACTTTTTCTCTTCTATTTAACATGCCAAATCAATTTGTGTTGGTAAGGATATTACCATCTGTTTTAATGTTATTTGTTCTTATTAAGAACTGCTGCAGTTCCATACTCGTCCTGTGAACAAACACTGTTGGATTTTTAAGACCAGAGTCTTGTGCCTCTTGCTAAAAAAGACGTGTTGGCCCCCAGGGGCAGTCAGGAATCCCAGGAAGTGGGCTGCCTCTTTCAAAGCTGTGATCAGAGACATCTGGGTCATACATGAGGTTAACATCTACACAGTTGACTGCCAACAGCCAGTTGAAGGGCAGCCATGATTGTTTGTATCGGGAAGACGTTAGTGGTTGTTTATTCATTGGCCCTAGTATACCTATTCTTGTTCTAAATTCACTTTGTTTAGGTGAAGTTTATACGTGGGGTGACAATGATGAGGGACAACTGGGAGATGGAACAACAAATGCCATCCAGAGGCCCCGGTTGGTACCTGCCCTTCAGGGTAAGAAGGTCAACCGTGTGGCCTGTGGCTCAGCACACACTCTTGCTTGGTCAACCAGCAAGCCTGCCAGCGCTGGGAAGCTCCCTACACAGGTGGGTACTGGTTGGGCCAAGTGGGCTAGGAGGCGTGCAAGTAGCGACAAAGTCATTATGTATTGAATTATGTGTGCACAACCACACAACACTTCATTCTTCCATTAATATTTACAGAGGTGTTCTGTTGAAAATAATTCAGGTTCATAATGTTAAAGATGATACTTTTAAGAACCTTAATATTCACACCAACCAACATTCTATATACATCAATATGTCACCTTCAATTGAAATCTTGTATAAACTATACAAAACCATTCTGATAGTATAGGCTTAGTAAATATATTTCTATGGACTAATATTTTTAGCATTCTCCTTGGTTTATATTACTTGACTCAAGCAAACTGGCCAGAGTATCATTCTAACAACAAAGAGATTTTTCAAACCAAACTCAGAGCTCATAATGCTTCTCTGTTTTTGAAAAAAATATTTTCAGAATTCATCTACAAAACTGTGGCTTATCTGTACATTTGATAACTAAGTTGACTTAATGCAGTTTCAATGTTTCAGGTCCCCATGGAGTACAATCATTTGCAGGAAATCCCCATAATAGCACTGCGGAACCGGCTGCTGCTGCTGCATCACATCTCAGAGCTCTTCTGCCCCTGCATCCCCATGTTCGACCTTGAAGGCTCTCTCGATGAAACTGGACTCGGGCCCTCTGTGGGGTTTGACACGCTACGGGGAATTCTGATATCCCAGGGAAAGGTATACTTGTAGCAGTCTTTGCGGTAGTTGAAACCAGTATCTTCAGTAAATTTTAATCCAACAAAAATTCCTAAACTGAGAATGTATGGAATACAACTCATTCAGTGAGTGTTCATTGGGTGCCTGCTATGTGCCAGGCTGTGTTCTGGATGCTAAGGATGCAGCAATGACCAACAGACAAAAATCCTCTCTTTTGGAGCTTATATTAACAATCAGAGTGTGGTGCTGCATTTCCTGTTGTAATCTCTGCTTCCACCTCACCAAAAGGATGGAGAGGGTTGCAAAATGAAGCCTCCTTTCTTGCAGTGCTTTCTGCTTGCCTGGCCTTGAGGCTTATGGCAAATCACCACTGGCAGCAGGAAGGAAAAATAATGAATAATTTCTTCCCCAGGGATGTCCAGCAGAGGATGCCAGAAGTTACAGATGGCTTAGATAGAAATTCTGCTCCAGGATATGTGGAGATTCCTAGTCGAAGGATAATTTAACAGTCTGTGAATAGAATCATGAATGAGGACATCAGAAAGTCACCAGACAGATTTTGACCCATTGACATTTATAATAATTTGAGTTTTATAATAATTTGAGTTTTCCAGAAGTGGAATGACTGATTCAGGATTTGGGGGTTTCCCCTTACTGGAAGTCATCAAGTTTCTGTCAAGCAACTTGACAGGATGTTCCAGAAGAGGCTCGGTCATTGTATGATAGGGGGAATATTTGTGTCAGGAAAAAAGGCATAGAGGTCAGATTGAGGAATCTTAATTCTGAAGAGTGTGATTCTATGACATATTTTGTTATTCAAGATTATGGTCTGTTCTTAATGATAATAAATTTAGATGTTTTGGAGTCCTGTCCAAACAGATTTCTTTTAGGATTGGCTTTGTTTCCACCTAGCTGAAGAAGACTAGTATACACGTTTTATTTTCGTGTGTGGTTAGAGACACTGGGACAGTGATAAGGATTGTGGTGATGGTTAGATCTCTCTGGTGATGGGGAGTAGGAAAAAATTGTGGGCAGGTAAAATTGATATGAAACTTCAACCATTTTTCAATAATAAAAAGTAGCAAATTTGACTACTTCCATCATTTTTTTGGTCCTTTAGAGTGGAGGTGATAATAGGCAGTGAAGGAAAAAAAGCCCTTCCTTGTAAGGAGAAAGCAAAGTGAAAGGCAGGATGAGTCCCACACAAACTTTGTGAGTGTCCTGCAGGCTGTGAGCACAGGAGCGGGGCATCAGGAGTGCTGAGGGAGTCCAGAGGCACCTTCAGCATCAGGGAATGTGTAGCCAGCGTCTCTTCCAGTCTTGGGTGGGAAAGGATCACCTCTGCTGGAAAGTTTGGGGAGGGGGTTTTGTTGGTGACTCCGGAGAATTATTACCAGGATGTGCTTCAGAGCACAGAAGTGATAGAGCACCTAAGGAGGAGAGGGGAATGCATGCTCCCATGGAAGAGGAGCTGCCCTCGGCTGTGGGCTGAGTAGTCTGGAAAGCAGAAGTCAGGCACAGTAGAAGGCAGAATTAGCCAGTAGGTGTACAGGGGTGCGTGTTGATGGGTGCATCTCTGCGGGCCCCTGCATGTGATGGGTGCAGCTCTGTGACACCCTCACTTGTTCTTCTTCTACCTCTGGGGCCACGTCCTTGGGCTGCCTAGGCCCTCACCTTCCAGCCTTTAGAGTTTGGAGTTCTTGGGCTCTGACTTGAGAGAGGGGCCCAGACTCTGCTGTGGGTCCCTTGTGCCCCTCCAACCACCCTTTCACCAAGAGAAGGCATCCTTGTCCACTTGGCAGAGACCCGAGACTCCCACTGATTCCACCTCCTTTGAGTGTCTCTTGAGTTTACTTCCCTCTTTTTGTCCTCAGACCTGTATAACAACATGCTCCCTGTGCCCAGGTCCGTACCAGCACAACGGGCCTGCTTCTCCCTGAGTGATGTTGGGCCCACTCCCTTTCCTCACTATCTTCACCCTGGGTATTTCAGGTTTCTGTCAGTGCAGGGTGCCTACGTGTTCCCCCCCCATCCCCATCCCAAGCCTGGCCCGCTCCCCGACTCTGCTGCTGCTTTGTGGTTGGTGTCTCTGTCATGACAGTGACACCGAGGCATAGTTAGTGTTTAACATCTGTCTTGCCACTAGTGGCCTTGTGGTTTGGCTGGGAAACCTTGGTATTGTAGTTGACCCACAGAGCCAGCCCGAGAAATGAGTCAGAACAGGTGCTCACCAGGTCCTGGCCCTCCCTCCTCTTTGCCCAGCGCAGGCTGCGCTCCTCCTGCCTCCAGCTGTCAGGCCAAGCGCACTACCAAACACTTGCCCTGCCAACTGGCTGAGTACCCCTGGGTGGGTTTGCACACTGATGCTAGGCTGCTCCCCTAAGACTATCGCACCACTTGAAAATTAGAGTTTGTAGTTATGTGTTCTTAAGAAAATATGACTTTTAGGAATAGAAGATTTAAAATAAACTTATGACATGATTTATCTGTGGGTACTACTTTCTATATCTGATTCTAAATTTTGTCTGTCTGTCATGTTTTAGGAGGCAGCTTTCCGAAAAGTAGTACAAGCCACTATGGTGCGAGATCGCCAGCATGGACCCGTGGTGGAGTTAAACCGAATCCAGGTAATAAGTGGAGGTGGTTCTCTGTTCTTAGATATCATGTTTGCATGGTTGCAAGTCTCGTCCCTGCAGTGGGATAAGAATGCTCATTGCAGACTTCACCTGTCCCATGCTTTAGAGAACAAGGCGCCACCTGTGCATGATGGCTTGTGGCACTGAGGCCTCCAGGTGGGTATATGAATTGTTTTCTTTAAACAGAAGTAAGGAAGTCTTATTTCAGATAACCTAGAAGCACAAATACAGAAGAGCAAAAAGGAAAAAGTAAAAATGACCCATATTTCCACCACATAGTGGTAACTACTGCAGACATTTGAGGATATGTGTGTGTGTTATAACCTGAACTGGATGACTCTCTTGTGACTTGCTGCTTTTCCCCCTTAATGCATTGTAAGTGCCTCTCTGTTCCCTGTAGTGGGGCTGTAGGATTTTTTGTGCTTACCAGTGCCCCCTGTTCTCCTGGTTTTCTCTGTCAGATTCCTCTGCTGGGGCTGGAAGTCCATGCCCGCTTTTCTGGGATCCAGCAGGGCTGCTTGGCGTAGTTCTGATGATGACTGTGCCTTCACTTGCCCCCTTGGGTTAGGTTCTGAGCAGCAGGGCAGGTCAGAGGCCCTTGATGTATCGAATTGTAGGTGGTGACAGTCCCTGTTCCCACCAGTGTCACACCTTCTCTAGCTCTGGTAGCTTACTTTGCTAGTTTAATAGTCTACAATCACTAATACTGTCTCATGATAGTAATCAAAGAAAGACCACCTCTGAATTTATACTGCTGCCAAATGTATATAAGCTTACAGTTAAACAAATTAATTAAAAACCAGAGGAACCCTGGCACTTACATTGTGCAGCACTTGACATTTAGCGTGCAAGTGAAATTGGCCCCACCTCTTGGAACAGAAACAGCACCAAGAAGAACAAATTCTTTGTTTCCGTACCTTTGTATTAACACATGATTTTTACCCTGATGTTGGTTACATGACTCAAAGTTTTTCCAGAGTTGTACTTGGGGGCATTTTGAATTAAGACATCAAACTCTTGTCGTTTATTGGAGAACACATGTGACCAAGCTGATGGAAGTGGTTCCCTTCACTGACGTCAGAGTGGTTAATGCCAAACTGGAGGTCAGTCAGCCCCTTCCATAAACAAATGGGATGTTTAATTAGGTTCATAAGTAAGCTTTTATTTCCCCACCTTGGAGGATCATTTTGGTTTGCTCTGCATTGAGTCTTAAATACTAAAGTTTATGAGTGAGGAAAGCTGATGGCTACAGATCATCTAATGCAGATGGTTGGGTGTTCCTGGATCATATGCCTTCCCCAGCCATGTGCAGGCACCTCATCAGGGCCAGCTCCCCAAAAGTTCAAGTCTGGGGGCTTTGGGCATTGGTGAGCCGTGATAACGTCATGACCTGGAACCACTCAAGGCCTGTTGTTTCTTTCTCTTGTCTCTGATTTCTCCATTGCCATGTGCTGGGTGCTTCCTTCCTTCTCGTCTTTGCATCCCCAGCATAGGGCATCATGTTATGAAAGTGTTCAGGACATGTTTGAAAGAACAGAATAAGTAGAGGACAAACAGATTTACATTAGGCATTTTTTTAAAGGCAGATAACAACTTTCAAGGTGGCATGTGATGCACATTGATGTCTGGAGGGGCTGCTACATTATACCCGGCAGCCTTCAGGTACCAGAGAGCCAGGTCCCTTCATTCAGGGTTTCATACCCCTCTCCTGAAGCTAGGAAGATCTTCCACAAAGATGGAAATAGAATTGTTTTTCTGGCTAAAAACAGAGCACAGAGCGGGGTTTAGGCATTCTGTGCGTCCAAGTTGAAGGCAGATACCAATAGTGATCCAGAAAGCAGTATAGGTACCTCTTCCCTGCCCCATCCTATGGCTGCAGGATGCCTGGCCTCAGCCTTCTCCTGGGGGAGTATTCTCCTGCTGTCTATGGATAGTGTTCTGGAGACACCAAAACATAGGCCATGTTCCTGGAGAGGTTTTCTTTTTTGTTTGAATTTGCTTTGGTTTTGTAACAGAATCTGAAATCAGTGTACATAAAAAATTTTAAGTTTATTACAGAATTAATGCATGCTCATTTCTGAAAATCCAGATTGAAGACAATTTAAAAAATTACTTGTATTCCTACTGCCCAAAGGTAACCACCATCAGCACATTGGCACCTGTCCTTGCAGTGTCATAGCTTTATTCACATAGCCGTGTACCTTCATAGAAGCTGGAAGCATCAGTCTCTGTTAGCTGGCTTTTGTAAATGGAGGTGATGTTACCTTCATTCAGAGTGGGAAGCAGGTCTGTGTCTTATCCCTCACATATAGACACATCCTTCTTTCTATAGCACAGTTTCCTCTAGGGTATCAGGTGCCTTAAAGAACTGCTGTGAGATTTAAATGAAATCACATTTGTGAATATATAGCTGAATCTGTGGCACACAGAAAAATTCATTGCACAGGAAACTATTATTGTCACTATTCTTGTCACTGTTCTTATATTTTTAGTCTTGAGTATAGTAATTTGTGCAGTAAGAGAATTAGCTGTTTAAACTCAGCCTAGAACTCACTAAGAAATTAAGGATGGTGAGAGTTTAGCCTGAAGGAGTCAACATGAAAGTACATTCTCCAGGCCAGCCCTGTGGTGTAGTGGTTAAGTTTGGCATGCTCAGCTTCGGCACTCAGGTTCGCCAGTTTGGATCCTACACCACTCATCATCCATGCTGTGGCAGTGACCCACAGACAAAATGGAGGAAGATTGGCACAGGTGTTATCTCAGGGCAAATCTTCCTCAGCAACAAAAAGAACATTCTCATGATCATTTTTTCTGTAACTTCTCTTTTTGTCGTCGTTTCAGACTGAGCTTCCCAGGTGATTCTGATGCACAGCCTAGGCTGAAAAGCTGTAGGGTTACTGAGTCCACACTGAGTGAGGGCCTTGAGCACCCTTGGTCTGATCTGTTCAGAAATCCCAGGTTAGGTTGAAAAACAGAGGTAGGAAAAGTGATCATACTTGGGGGAGAAGCAGTGATCTTGAGGGTTGGAGTAGGAGCCACGCAGGTGAGTGAGGGAGGGAAGGTTCTGTTCTGGCCAAGATAGTGCATCCAGGTTTGGTCTCAGAGCCATTTGGGATGAATCTCCAAGTGCTGATAGTCAGCTAGGAGGGCCGCTTTTGGAGTTCCTGGCATCTCATTCATGGAGGCCATGGTGATGCGATGAAGTGGTTGGCAGTGGTTAAGGTTATAAATTGTGAAGATGAACCAGGTTGCAGTTACCACACAGCTGATCATGGCTATTGCTGTGGTCTGTGATTTCTCGAGGGTGGGTTTGTTTAGACACCGCCAATCCTGAGGGGTGCTGTGCTGTCGCTGGCAACCTGCCAGACCTGTGCAGGTGAGCCAGGGCCTGGCCTCTTATGTTTAGAGCTTCCATCAGCAAAGCCATCCAGTTGGTATCCTGTGTGTAAGGCCCAAGTGGGTGAACATGTGGCATCAAGTGAGGGGAAAGGAGATGGAGGTGGGTCTTTGAGGTTCTCACAGGGTTTGGCTGCAGGAGGTGAGGAACGTGAGTTAATCCTGGAGGAGATGTCGTGGTGGAGGAAGAGGTGTGCATAGTCTGGAAGCTGTCACCCTTGCACAGGCATGTCCCATGGGTCATTTTTGCTTTTTTTGCTGGGGGCTCACAGAGGGACCAGGTTGTAGGGGTGACACCACATGGCTAAGTGCTGCTTGCTGTCTGTGGGCTGCACTCATAACAGCTCTCCAGGTCCTGCAACAATGTGCTGGTTGGACTCTCACCTGGTGACCAGGAGGGGAAGTCAAGGGGAATAGAGGGGCTAGCTGCCACAGGCTTGGTGTTGGTGTAGGCATCCCAGGCTGGTCACATGCTGGAGATGGCCACTGTGTGCTTTTGCTGTGGTAGCTGTTTCAGCTTTATGTCTTCTCCTCTCCAGGTCAAACGTTCGAGGAGTAAAGGAGGCCTGGCGGGCCCTGACGGGACCAAGTCTGTCTTTGGGCAGATGTGTGCAAAGATGAGCTCCTTCAGTCCTGATAGTCTTCTCCTCCCTCACCGTGTCTGGAAAGTCAAGTTTGTCGGTGAGAGCTGTGTGTACACTGAAGGGCCTGTGGTCTGAGGGTCCTGGGCAGTGGTGCAATGAGCAGTGCAGGGAGAGCTGGGTAGCCCATCCGGTGGCCTCCCACGGGGCTGTGTTGGGGTGACTGTGAGTTGCTGACTCTCCTTTCCCTCAAGGTGAATCTGTGGATGACTGTGGTGGTGGCTACAGCGAGTCCATAGCTGAGATCTGTGAAGAGCTGCAGAATGGACTCACCCCCCTTCTGATTGTGACACCCAACGGGAGGGACGAGTCGGGGGCCAACCGTGACTGCTACCTGTTCAGCCCGGCTGCTAGGGCGCCTGTGCACACCAACATGTTCCGCTTCCTCGGTGGGCCTTCTAGCATGGGCATGATGCTGTGGTTATGCGGCTGTGTGCATCCTCAGTTAGCTTAATGCCTACTCTGTCTTACGAGTGGTGGTAGATATTTTGAATATCTGCTTTTAGCTTTTGCAGTGTGTAGCTGCAGGGATGAGCACAGCTGGACTGTCAGCAGCTGTGTGCCAAGGACTGAAAGGTGCTTCGGCACTCAGGGGCTCTGAAAACTGTGTTTCTCCCTCTTAAATGTATCTGAAACTTGGGATCAGACCTGATGGAGTTTTGGTATTTGGCCGTTCCCTCCCTCCTATTTCATTAAAGGTCTGTGCCGTGCACTCCCGGCACTGCCTGCACATCTCCAGGCACAGTGCCACCTTCCTTGAGGAGCTCCAGCTGTTTGCTTTGCCGTCAAAGGAATGAAGATTGGCCTCTGTGTGTCTTACCACCTGTTGGTGGAAAGAGTAGAATAGTTAGAAACTTGGCCCATAGCAACAAAAAGAAACAATGAACTTAAAATAGGACAGATGTGTTAAGGATGGACCTAAGTATCCATGAATTTGGGTACTGTTGGTTTAGAAGGCACTTAGGCCCCAGCGTAGAGCTAGTCTCCACTGTGTTGTTGAATGAACTAGATGTTCTGTCATCAGTTTCAAGTATCTCCTGTCACTTGTGCCTTGAATGAGCAGGTGTGTTACTGGGCATTGCCATCCGGACTGGGAGTCCCCTGAGCCTCAACCTGGCTGAGCCTGTCTGGAAGCAGCTGGCTGGGATGAACCTTACAATCGCAGACCTCAGTGAGGTAACCGCAGGAGGGAAGGGATGGGGAAATGTGACATCCTGTGTGCCAGGTACAGAGCACAGTAGGGGTCCCGTGGGGTCTAGTTAAGAGGCACAGTCTGTCCCGAGGTCCTGCCTCACATGGGTGATCAGGCTGCTGGCCACAGACCACATTCCAGTAGCAAAGAAGGCATGTGGATATGAGGCCAGTTTGCTTCTAAAGCTTGATAGATCATCTGTTTTGTGTTGCTTGCAACTTGCACAGTCTTCTCAGATAAGAAAGCTCACCATTTTTCCTGTGGAGGTGCTGAACTTGCAGGCAGCTGGGCTGAGGCTCAGGCTCCTGGGGACGGTGAGACCTGGGTGGCCACCGTTAGCGCCCTCCCTGTGGCCGCTCTTCCCTAAGTGCTGTGACTGCAGGGCAGGATCTGTCTGTGACCAGTGGCTCTTGCTTTCAGTGGTTAATTTTAAGGACTTCTTGAATTACAGTTCCTTCCTTTCCTGAAGTACTTCCTCATTGCTGCTCTTTTATTTCCCAGCATGTGCAGCGCACTCACAGCCTTGCAGTACACCCAAGGCAGACCTAGGCCCCTCACCTAAGTGACCAGGGTGTGAGCTGAGGCCTGGGTTGCAGGAACAGACCTGACTAAACACATGGACTCCCTTTTCCCCCTTGGAAGGTTGATAAAGATTTTATCCCTGGGCTCATGTACATCCGTGACAACGAAGCCACCTCAGAAGAGTTTGAAGCCATGAGCCTGCCCTTCACAGTGCCAAGTGCAAGCGGCCAGGACATCCAGCTGAGCTCCAAGTACACGCACATCACCCTGGACAACCGCACAGAGTATGTCCGGCTGGCGATAAACTATAGGTGGGTGGTCATCTGTCCTCCGTTGTTTTGACTCAATGAACAGCAAAAATAGCAGAAAATGCTTTGCTTGGATGGTTGCAGTTTTTTAGAAGTATCATGTGTAGTAAAATGCTAATGGTCTTGGCTCCAACTAATGCTGATCTGTGGTCATCAAAACTTATTTTGTGATCAGGGTCAGAGAACTTGTTATTCTCACCTGAGATACCTGGCTCTGACTAGAATAGTGAGGTGAATAGAATTCTCCATTTGGGGGACAGTCCCAGCAGAGGTCACAGGGCCTATGTATGCCCCTCTGTGCTCTGTCACCTCTCCTGGGGCAGGGCTGTGTCTGGGCCATCTCCCTCCCCACTGCATGGCCCTCAGCCAGCATTCAGGTGCCATTGCTGCGTGGCAGGTCAGCACCACCACCCATAACTTCTGCTGCTCATCTCTGCCTCTGCCCAGTGTCCCAAGTCCACGTGGTATGGTCGTTGGGAGCCTCGTCCTCCAGAAGCACCTGGCTGGGTGTTGGGACAAAGCCACACATGTATAGTGGGCTTTGCTGGCTGGGCTCTGGTTGAAGGTGGTCCTGGCAGGCATCCTATGCTGTGCTGTCCCCTGTGTCTGTTTCTGCCTTGTGCCCCAACTCACCAGTCATGAGGGCCCTCAAGACAGCATCTGCTTCCAGAGAGTCCTTACTGTGGGTGTTGATGGGCCTGATTCTCTGAGTCTGCATGTCTCATTCTCGCTCATTCCTGGGAAGGAAGGAAATATGAAGAATTGTGTCTTGGAATGTGTAGAGATGCAGATAGTTTTTGAGATTATCTTCTATGTGCCAGTCAAGATGAACTCATTGTGAGAAGCTTTGTAATGCCGTGTCTATATAGCACCCACCTCGGTCATCTGTATGGTAAGGCTTGGTGTGAGCAGAACAAGATCTACCCCACCAAAGATAGAAATGCAAAGTGAGTTTTTTCTTTCAGACTCCATGAATTTGATGAGCAGGTGGCTGCCGTTCGGGAGGGGATGGCCCGAGTCGTGCCTGTCCCTCTTCTTTCTCTATTCACTGGATACGAACTGGAGACAATGGTATGCCAACCCCTGCAAGCCTCTGGCCTGGAACTGCTTTTTGCCTGAGGACCTATGAAATCAGTGCCACTAGTTAATCTCTCAGTTAAATCTTGGAAATCTGAGATATGCTTATATCTGTTGAATGAAATGAAAACATGCTTGGGAACCAAGTGTCCCCTGCCTCCCTCCCTCACAGCCCCTACCTCACACAAGGGTGGGCCACAGGGTTGAGGGCATGCAGGACCTGTCCTCCCACCTGTCTTCTCATGCCCCTTATACCCACTCTTCCCCAAACAGACCTTGGTAGAAAGAGTGATTGATTCTGTGCCACAGTGAAGAGTCTTAAGTGTCAGCCCACCCTGAAAGTGTGTCCCTCTGCAGGTGTGTGGCAGCCCAGATATCCCTCTGCATCTTTTGAAGTCAGTGGCAACATACAAAGGGATCGAGCCTTCTGCGTCCCTGATCCAGTGGTTCTGGGAGGTAATGGAGTCCTTCTCCAATACGGAGCGCTCCCTCTTCCTTCGCTTTGTGTGGGGCCGGACGAGGCTGCCCAGGACCATCGCTGACTTCCGGGGCAGAGACTTTGTCATCCAGGTGTGGCTCCTGCACGTCTTGTGGTGTCAGCTGAGGGGGCATGATCCTCGCACACAATCTTGCAGCAGATTGGAAAATGGGTCTCCTGTGTTATGTGGTTTTCCTTCTCCCTGGAAACAAAAATGAAAAACATCCAACTTCTTTGATTTGATAGCTCAAAATTTTATGACTACACGTTCTTGGGTACTGGTACCTACTTTTAAGAAATTTATCTGGCCACCACCAGAATATACTGCTCTTATGTCAGAATATTCTAGATTTTGAGCACACACATCATTTAAAGCATTTGTTTGATTCTCTGCTCAATTAGGTGAATCACTAAGTAAATGCTGCTTACTGAGAAAAATCAGAGTGAGAGCAAGAGTTTTGCTTTAAGTTCTAACTCTGTGGTCCAATGGTCAGAAACAGGCTGTGTCCTGCCAGCTCACTGAGGTGGAATGACCTGACCCCCTACTTCCCTCTCCTGAGACCCTCAGGTGTGATTTTCCTGGTAGCAATACAATGGTGGGGGTGGGAGGCTTCCTTGTTGGGGTGGAGTCTCCACTCTCCTCGCATGCTTGGAAGGGTGTAGGGATGGGCTCTTTCCCAAGTGCAGCCTGACCGTGTCTGTAGCCAGGGTTATAAAGGTAGCCACCTCTCAGGGAGATCTTTGAAAGCACATGTAGTTTTTTTTGTCAAAAGGTAGGTAATCCCTAGTTTTTGTCAACGATTCTTGCTGGCTTCCTAGTGTCTTAATCTGTAGTGGTTGAAAGTGGGCTGATGGATTCAAGGAGAGCTTCCCCATGTGGGGAATGCTGAGCCAGGCCCTGTACCCATGGGGCTGGGGTCCCACCTGTGTTGACCGAGGCTGGATGGAGCCATCTGACCCTCTCCTCGCACTGATTTGTAAAAAGTAATTGTCACAGTAACCAATTGCTGTTTTTCACTACGAGTCCTAGGAATTAATAAGCTGCTTCTTTTTATTTCTAAAATTGGCTAGATGATATGTTTTCTATTTTACTATTCTTAGCCAAAAATGTGATGATTTTTGTGAGAGTCAAGAGTCTAATGAACAGAATGAAATAGATTTTCAGTGTTTCCTTTCCTTGTACGTAGTCTGTGATATATTTTGCATCAACAGGTATTGGATAAATACAACCCTCCTGACCACTTCCTTCCTGAATCCTACACCTGCTTCTTTTTGCTGAAGTTGCCCAGGTATTCCTGTAAGCAGGTGCTGGAGGAGAAACTGAAATATGCCATCCACTTTTGCAAATCGATAGACACAGATGACTATGCTCGAATAGCCCTCACGGGAGAGCCAGCCGCCGATGACAGCAGTGACGACTCAGAGAACGAAGATGTGGATTCATTTGCTTCAGACTCTACGCAGGATTATTTAACAGGACACTGAGATGGAGAAGTGCCATCCGTCACAAGACACCATGGGACTGAGCAGGGAGGAGAGCGCTACAGCTTGGAGTGCGGGAGGTCTGGTGTGTCTGATGAGAGTACAGTCCTCTGGAAGTCTTGGGAGCGGGCAGAGAGACTGTGGCTGTTCGTGATTGGAATAATGAATGGAGTAATCATGGGGAATCAGCCTTGACTTGGGCACTATGTGGACACTGACAGTTATTTTTAAGACTTAAAAGGGTCTTCTCACCCATAATGCTGCATTACATGTAGGACTTCTCTGTTTACTAAAGTGTGTGAACATTTATATAAATACTGAACTGCAGCATCCCAAAAATGAATAAAAAGCCTTTTTACTTGTAGGTGCAATAGATTTTTTTTTCCTTTCTAGTGTTGTGCATTGTCTTGATTGTACATTGGAAATACTGTGTAACAGTTAAATCATATTATAAGTATTTCAATTAATTTTACTCTGAATTTGTTTATTAAAAGTTTTTGAAGATTAAATCATCAACATTACTTGAATGCATCCAGAGTTTATTTAAACCAAAACAAAACAAAAAGGTCATTGGTCTCCCTCTTCCCCCAGTGCACATTGTAGCATATACAATATGTAACTTGAATTGAGGCCTTTCTGTGAGCAGTGTCATAACTTCTGTCATGGAAAGGGTACTGTATATAATGTTTGTGTCATGTATATGCCTACATTTTAATTCCCTATAAATAAAATATCTGTCACAAAATTATAAGCTGAACTTTCTTATCTGGTCAGACTGTGGATGTGCTACAACCCCAAATAAATGTCTTTGATATAGCATTAGTTAAAGCCATTCCAGTCTAGAGTTTTTTGGTTACAAACACCAAACTCACTCCAGTGACAAAGGAGTGGTTATTAGGAGAATGGAGAGGTTTGAGGGGAACCTTCAGGGTCCCTTCCCCTGTCCTCCATCCCCATCTGTCTGGGCAGTCTTCGTTCCTGTCCCACTGGCCTGGCATCAGGGTGGTGTTTCTGATCCAGTGAGCCATGGGGTAGGATTTGAGCTCCTTGTTCTAGGGTCATGTGAATGGCAGGCTTTCTGCAAAGGGAAGGACTAAGAATAGGGTAGGAAAACTGGCTAACAGGTCTAGTGCCCTAGAACTTGAGGTAAACAGTACAGATGAAAGCAAAAATTAGATATTTCATGTTGGGAGACTGTTTCTTTATTCAGGGATACAATGTTTCACATTGGAAGATCCAAAGAGAGTTTTTTCTGGGAATTTACCCATGACCAAATTGGTGAATGCCTAGATTAGCCGTTTTTTCAACTTGGCTCAAAATTTCCATAAGCTGTGAGGTGTTTTACCCTCTTGTTGTCAGTCAGCTTTTGCTGCATAACAAACTACCCCCAAAGTCAGTGGCATAAAGAAGCAGCATTTCTTTCTCTCATAAGTTTGGGCTGGCTGGTCTTAGCTGAGTGGCTCTTGTCAACAGGTAAGGTAGGCTCTGCTTTGCACGCCTCTCTGACTACCCAGGGCAAGACAGCCAGTGAAAACAGGTGAGGTCCACTCTCAGAACTGCACTGTCGCCTCCACCCATGTTCTGCATGTGGCCAGCCCCAAAATCAGCGGGCTGGCAAATATATTCTGTTTCTGCAACAGTAGTTCTCAAAGTCGTCTTTGAAGACCCTTGGGGTTCCCAAATCCCTTTCACGGTGTCCATGAGGTCCTCCCTTTTCCAACTACCTATCTGCATGAGGCCAGATTTTCTTCATATCCTTCAGCCAAAACAATACATTGCGATATGTGGACTGCAGAAGCAGAAATGAGAATCCAGCTGTCTTCTCTTAATCCAGATAGTAAAGAGATTGATAGAATGTTAATGCCATTCTTCTCACTAAAGTTTTTTGTTTTGGAAAATAATTTTTCAAAAATAGTATGTTAATAAGTAATGGGTTTGTTGTTATTTTAAAGAGAATAAATATTTCAAAACTTTTCCATTTTATTTCCAATACGTTAACTATTGATAGATTAACCCGGATAAAAATTATTGAGGATCCCAAAGAACTTTTAAGAGGGAAAAATGGTCTTGAGACTAAAATTGCCACTCCAGAAGGAGGACTCACAAAGTCACAACCAGAGGTGTGGCCCAGGGAGGTGCCAATGTGGGACAACTGTGCCTTCCACCACGCCAGCTTGTCTCTACTGTTTTTGCACTGTTCACAAGCAATTGCCTAAGACATACCTGTTATGAGGACTTTTTTTTTTTTTAACTTCAGTAATACTGGAGGATTATCTATATCCTCTTATACTACTCCACTCATGCTCAAAAAAAAAGATAGGAGGGACTTTGATTTTCATAGTAACAGTTTCTTCATTTCTGCCCAAGACAAATCTCTAGGACAGTTATATGTCACCTTCAATTTAATTTTTTATTTTCATCCTATTTGTGAAGCCTAAAGTTATAGTTTATTTTGGCGGATTGAAATTTGTGCAGCAGAACCTATGGAAAGGCAAACTGGGAAAGACAGACTCATCCGTGCTAGGAATGGAACTCACCACACTGATAAAGCCTCCTTGATTTTATTGGCAGGTTCCACCAACATTTTGAATCATGGGTTAATCCTGTCTGAGGAAATTAGATGGTGTGATGTATCATGTTTTTCTACCAGTAGTGGATGTGCACTAATGATATGTATGAAGCTGCAATCTGCTTACATTTACAAGAACTTCATATGGTGCTGGACACCAGTGTTCACCCTTAGAGTTCCTGACAAATTCTTCCTGGTATTCTCAACAGAGACAGTCCCCAATATTGTCCCTCCAGGTCTTATAGCCTCCCGTCCCCCAGTGCTTGGTCAAGGGGTGGCTGGCCTTTCCTACTCCTCCCTGCATGCTCTCCCACAGCCACGAGGCTGTCACTTTGCGGTTTATCCATTGGTACACTCTGTCCTGAGCCCAAGGGCAAGCTCCAGTCCCGGGTCGGTGTCCTCTGCACGTTCCCCACTGGGACCAGGCGAGTGTGGAGCAGTGCAGGTGGATGCCGAGTGGGCGACCACTGCTTCACTCTTGATGTGGGACCTCAGAAGTGGCCACTAGGTCTGTGTTGTCACTGGACACTTGGCCCAAGTATGGCAGGTGCGCTTCTGGAAAACGTATCTCATCATCTACAAATGGCACCTGCCCCAGCGGCTGTTGGAGCAGGAGAGCATGTGGAAGCTGTATATGGCAGACGGGATCAACTATGAATAGTACTGCAGGTGGTTCATTTTCATCAGCATGGAATACTGCCTGGCTTGACGGTGACCACTGGCTTCTGAGATTGTTAAGTAGAAACCTCAGGGCTAACTAGAAATCTGGGGACACCAGAGAGAGCTTCCTAAGTCCATGCACGTGTGAACTGTCTTAACTTGCAAAACCAGCCAATCTTTCATTTGGGGGCAGTTGAAGAGAAGGCAGAAGTCTGAGGTATGACGTTCCTTTGGAAACGTCATGGTTCATTGTGAAATCCGCTTTGAGTTGCTCTGAATTAAGTTTGCGGTGCAGACCGGCTCTTGGAGCCCCAGAGCGGCTCCGGGGGCCCGGGCTTTCACACAGCGCAGTTCGTACTTGGCCGCGGCGCCGGGCTGGGCCCCTCCGCCCGGGTCCAGAGGGGGTGCTCTGTAGGGCAGGGTCTTCTCATTCTCCGTACAGCTTAGACATGAGCACCAACAACCTTGACTAAGCACCCATTGTTTCGCAAAGAGATTCTTGACAGCAAGGATCCCTGCGGGGGCGCGTCTCCTGCAAATCCCGGTGGGCGAGAGAACCTGGCCTGAGAAGGGCGCGAATCCCGGCGCCAGGGCTGCGGTGCCAGGCGGGCGGCCAGGCTCGTGCAGTCCCCAGGACTGCAGGGACAGGGCGCCGAGGCTCACCACTCCTGCCCCGTGTTAGCGCCGTGTCATTCCGACGGCGGGCTGCCCGCGGGGAGCTTCCGCCCCTTCCCGGGTCAGGAAGGGGGTCCAGACCGTGAGACTCAGCCCCTGAGACCTCCGCGCGGCAGCGCCAGGTTACCCCGCCTCGCCCGGGGGCAGCCCGGACGCTGCCCGGAAAGCACAGGACACGTCCGGCGAGGCCCTCCTCCTTGGCTGCGGGCTCCTCCGTCGGTCCTGACCCGTCTCTGCGGCGCGGCAACCTCGGCCCGCGGGCTCCTCCGCTTTGCAGGGAGAGGGTGTGGGAGGGACGAGAGCGCTCAGCCGCCCCTGCGGGGGCGCTTTGGCCTGTGGACCGCGCGCTCTGCTGCTGCGACGCGCGCCAAACACCCTAAACTCTGCCACCAGCTGACAGTCGTCCTTGGCCTCCTGCGCTTGCTCTGCTATCATGTCCTGGGGGCCACAGGCATTTGGCGTCACCGTTATCCCTGGGGATGTTCTTTGTGAGGAAATGCTGGGTCGCAGCCCAGCTCCATCAGCGCCCATGGAAGCAGGGGCTCCCCCGGGCCCTGGTCTCACCCGTCCTTTAGCCGGCTTGGATGGAAACAGCCCCTTGGAGGGACGACGGTTTCTCGAAGCAGTGACCCCTAGTCTCAGTCCGCACTACTGGGAAACCTGTAGCTGACACGTCGGGCCTAGCGCAGCCCGCAGGTGCAGGGATGCGCTGGGCTGTGTTCCAGCACTGGGACCAGGCCCCTTTTCTCTCCTGGGCTGGAGTGGGCTCGACCTAATGATGGCCTGAGTCTCAAGGACACGCTCCACCAGGGTGAGGGGTTTGAGGAGCATGCCCACCACAGGGAGCTCAGGCAGGTGGGTCCCACTCCAGCCACTTTTCAAAGGTGTTTTTTTTCCCCCATACACTATGGAGACTTTACCCTAAGGAATTCTGCCCAGTGAATTTTCCTCTAGCTCACTACATCTTTAAAAAAATAGACTTTATTTATTAGAGCAATTTTAGATTCACAGCAAGATGGAGCAGAAGATACAGAGATTTCCCAGATACCCCTTGCTCCCACACACACAGAGCCTCCCCCATTATCAATATCCCCCACCAGGATGGTACTTTTGTTACAATTGATGAACCTACACCGACTCATCATCATCACCCAAAGTCCACAGTTTACATTAGGGCTCACTCTTGGTGATGCACATTCTATGGGTTTGGGCAAATAGATGACGACGTCTATTCATCATTGTAGTATCACAACGAATAGTTTCACTGTGGTAAAAATCCTCTGTACTCTATCTTTTCATCCCTCCCTCCTGCACTCCCTTCCCACAACCCCGCCATCCCCCTCCGTGCAAGCAGCCTAACAAGGCCAAAAGCAGGTTGGTGGGAAGGCACCAACCAGCAAGGCCACATGTTCTCCCTCCCCTACCTAAGACCCCAAGTAAAAACCCCTACCTTTTTCTCTTCAAGGAGGTGGATTTGAGTTTTAGCTCCCATCTCCTCATCTGGCTGCCTTTTGATAATAAAAGCCCTTTTCCTTTCTATAAGCCTGGTGTTCCAGGTTTTTATTTTTTTATTTTTGGCCCCTCTTGTGTGGCAAGTAAAAGAATCTGTTTGTGTTCGGTGACAGAATTACACAGTATGTAGGCTTTTCAGACTGGCTTCTTTCACGTTAGCATGTCTTTAAGGTCCCTCCACATCTTTTCATGGCTTGATAGCTCATTTCTTTTTAGTGCTGAATCATATTCCATTGTCTGGATGTATCTCAGTCTATTTATCCATTCACCTACTGAAGAACATCTTGGTTGCTTTCAGGTTTTAGCAATTATGAATAAAGCTGCTATAAACATCCATGTACATGTTTTTGTGTGAACATGTTTTAAATTCCTTTGGGTAAATACCAAGGAGAAAAATTTCTGGGTGCTAAGGTAAGAGTATGTTTAGTTTTGTAAGGAACTGCCAAGTTTTCTTCCAAAGTGCCTGTACCATGTTGCGTTCCCACCAGCACTGAATGAGAGTTCCTATTGCTCCACAGATCATTATATTTTAAAATGACTTTAAAGTGTGTAATTTAAGTGTGTAATTCCTCCCATTGCTTGCATTGTGCTTTCATTGTTCAGTTGCTGCATCCTTGGCTAGGGTGCAATCTGTGATGATTTAAAACATGGCTCTAACATTCTCTGACATTCCTTCCATCAAGAACTGGGGGCTGTGTCCTTCCCCTTGAACCTGGCCTCTGTGACTGCTTGGTCAATGGAATATGGCAGAAGTGACACCTGCCCGTCCTGGGTTCAGTCCTCAAGGAACTGGCGGCTTCCACTTCCTATCTCTTGGGTCCCAGCCACCATGCTCTGAGGAAGTCCAAGAGTCAGGGCGCAGTCTATGTGGCAAGGCCAGCAGACCCACTCCAGAAGTGAGGGAGTGCACCTCCAGATGATTCCAGCCTCCACACTCAGGGCTCTTCCTGCCTTGTGCCACTATGACTGTCCTGGGGTGCAGATTAGCTGTTTCCACTGTGCCTTTCTGAATTCCAGACCCACAGTATCTAAGGGCATGATAAATGGGCACTATTTTTGTCACTAAACTTGAGGAGGGGGTTGTTACAGCAGTAGATAAAGGGACCCCATGTGAATCTGCATTTGATTTTTTCTCTTTCTCAGGTCACTCTCTGACCTTGGCCAAGAGGCAGAGGAAACTGGCCATGCGTAGTCTCTATGGTGTGTGTGTTTGTGTGTCTGTGTAATTTATGTGCCTGAGTGTGTGTGTCTATGGCTGCGTGTGTGTACAGTTTATGTGTCTCTGTGTGGGTCGTTTGTATTTCCTTGTGTTCCTTGCATGTTTGCGTGTCAGTGTGTGTGTGTCCATGCATGTGTATATCTGTATATGAATGTGTCTGTGTGTAGTTTGTGTTTGTGTTTATGTGTCTGTGTGAAGTCTGTGCATATCTGTGTGTACGTATGAGAGAGAGCACTTTGCACAAGTGTAACCTGGGCGACAGCCCTAGGCTGGAGGTGGAACCAGGCAATGAGAATAAGGGGAACCCTGGTCAGCTTTATCAGCTCTAGCAGAGAACTCTTAAAATGCAGAACCAGGCAAAAGTAAGCAGAATATTCACTCAGTTACGTTTCCTCAATTCTTGTTCATAGGGAAAAATGTGTTACAACACTTTGGCTACCTTCCATAAAGTAGAGCTTGAAATGGGCACAGCGAGCGGAGATTATCGTCCAGCTCTCGGAGAAGGCACTGAGATGGGTCTGGCCTTTCACCAAGAGCCTTGTCCCGGTTTCCTCACGGCTCTCTTCAGGCTTTGAGCGCGGAGGCGTCCTCCTCCGGGTCTCGCGGGATGCCCTGGGGGCGCGCCCGTAGTGACGTATGTGGGCGTGGCCAGGCGGGGAGAGCCTTTCTCCTGGTCCTGCCTGCCGCCTTGGGGGGCGTGCCCGCGGTGACGTCTGTGGGCGTGGCCAGCCCGAGCGCCGCGCCCCACCGGCCCTGCCTCGCGCACCCCAGCGCCCGAGAGTCTGCACACTGTCCTGACTGGAGGGTTGCGCTCCACTCACCGGTCAGAGCTCTCTGCTTGGGCCTTAGACTTCACTCTTGGCGAAAGTTCAAGTCTTCAGGTTAGTCGGGAGGGAGGAGTGAGGAGCTAACCTATTTTGGGGGCAGGTAGGGTTTTAACAAGCTTGTGCTGAACTGTTGCTTATAGAGCAAGGAGAATGTGCAAATACGTGTAAGACCGAGTGTCTGGTGTGAGCACCGGGCGCCCAGTGCCACACTGAGCGTTGTCTGGGTTTACTGGAGCGGCGCGCTGGGAGGCGGGTCCCAGGACAGGGCGGGTGGGCCGCGGGACTGGGGATTTGGAGGCGCTCACACGGAGAATGTTCTGCTTGAGCTGCAGCGCGGCATCTGCTCCCTGCCGCGCACACGTGAGCTGGTCAGGCGTTCTGCGGAATGGAATGCGCGGGGCGAAAACATTCAATCCCCAGAGCCCTGTTCCTCACTCTGTCACACACGGTGAATAAAGGATTTGAAGTTGCCAGCTCTTTCCGAGGACATGGACATTAGGCACAGGCGTCCCCAGGTGTGGACGTTCTTGGGTTTACAGACCCAGGCCTGCGCAGGGACGCAGGGTGCCCGGCACTCACGAGGAACAGGGTCTGGCTGCTTGTGAAGTTCCCCAGGGGATCCTCTGAGCAGGGACTTAGGGGATGTGACAACTCCGTAACGTGTAGTGATTCTGAGGGAAAGGAAACAGGAGGCCGTTAGCAGTGTGGGCAGCTGCTATCTCCTGAATACAAGGCAGTCCATTATAACCTCAACCACCTAGGAAGTGCTATCCTTGAGGTTTTCTTGTCTCTGGTGGGCATGTGGTCTGCTGTCCAGGCCCCTGGGGCAGGGCCTGTCTGCCTATGGGGGCTGGAGCTTGAATGCATCTGGTGATACCAACTGTCACATAATTGCTAATGAAGATTAAATCTTATTAGAAACAACAGAGGTGAAAGCTCTAGGTAAACTGTAAAGGATTGCATGAAAACTGCTTGTTATTGCAAATTTAATTTATAAACACTTGAGTGCACTTCACATCAGGTGCAAAGTGGCAGTGATCTAGGGACATAAATTCCTAAAGTTTTATTACACTAATGAAAAGCAAATCTTGATTCTGTTCTTGTTCTTTGAGTAGGTCTTTGGGGTTAGCTGAGGTCTGAGGACATCAGGAATTATGGGGGAGAGGGATGTCCTGGCTGCTGCTGGAGACCCAGCAGTGCTCACACCTGGAACACCTGGGAAAGGTTTTAAGCCTGTGGCCATGTGGTCAGATGTGCATTTTGGAAAGATCACTGTGGTTGGGAGCAGATTGGGGGCTTGAGAAAGCCACTCCTGAGTCCTGCCCACTAAGAGGTGGCTGCATGGCCAGGACAGAGGGCGCTTGACTGGGGAGGGGTTTGCAGGGAGAAGGCGGTTGTCAGGAGGGCTCCAGGTTTGTGGATGAATGCACCTGGATGGATGGTGGGATTAGTCACAGGATCCTGGGGAAGGGCCAGAAGTAGCCTCAGACATCTGCCAGGGCATTTGAGTACCTTTGAGACATCAGGGGAGACAAAAAGGCAGCTGGACACAGTGGTCTGGGCTGCAGAGGGGAGCCTGGGGGTCACTTGTCCATGGGTGAGATCGAGGTCTCTTGAGAGAGGGGAGAAGAGAAGGGCCTTTTAACTGAGCTGTGGGGAGGTGGGCCTGCAATGGAGACATGAGAGGCCAGAGGTGGGGAGGACAACCTAGAGACTGGAGGTTCAGAAGGAGGCGGCCTGTGGAGGAGGGAACCAGCCAGGGTGTGGCTCTGAGACTGTTCCAACTTCTCATATATTGGAAATACGAGAAGAGACCCCAGAGACCGAGTCTCTGGTTAGCACTTGGGGGAGCTTGCTGGTCTGACTTTTGTCATTGTTTCCAGTTGTCCTGCCTCGTGGGGTGTGTGGAGGCACTTCCCTGTGAGAGCAGGCTCTTCTGGGCCCATTGTCCATGTGCAGTTCTTCTTTTTTTATTTTTTTGCCAATGGATGTCCACTTGCTCCAGCGCCACTTGTTGAACAGGCTGACGTTCTTAGATTGAATTGCTTTTGCACCTTAGTCAAAATCCACTGGGCATATTTGTGTGGGTCTGTTTCTGGGTTCTTTGTTCTGTTCCATTGATCCATGTATGTTTTTCCCTGCCCACACCACACACTTGGTTACTGTAGCTATAGAGTAAGTCTTGCAATTGGGTAGATTGGTTCCTCCCATTTTAATTTCTTTCAAAACTGCTTTAGTTTTTCTAGGTTGTTTGCTTTTCCATATAAATTTTAGAATAATCTTGTTTATATCTACAAAAGTTCTTGGTGGAATTTTGATAGGCATTGCATTAAACCTGTATATCAATTTGGGGAGACTCAATATCTTGACTATGTTGTCTTCCAATCCATGAATACAATTTCTCTCTCTACTTACTTAGATCTTCTTTGGTTTCTTTCATCAGCTTTGTGTAGTTTCCAGCATATGAATGTATACCTACATATGCAGTAATACAGCATATTAGATGTATACCTAATTATTTAGTTTTTTAGAAAATATAAATGATACTGTATTTTTAATTTGGATGTCAGCACATTCATTGGTAGTATATAGAACTATTAGAGATTTAAAAATATTAATCTTGTATTCTATAACCTTGCTGAACTTTTTAGTTCCATGAGTTCTAGAATTTTTTTGTAGATTACTTGGAATTTTTCACATAGAAAGTCATACCATCTGCAAATTGGAACAGTTTTACCTCTTCCTTTCTGTTCTGTATGCTTTTGTTTCCTTTTCCTGCCCTATTGCACTGGTTAGAACTTCTAGAACTATATTTAATAGGAGTGGTGAGAGTGGACATCCTTGGCTTGTTCCTGATCTTAGCAGGAAAGCTTCAGGTTTCTCATCAAGTATGATGTTAGCTATAGATTTTTGTAGCTATTCTTTATCAGGTTGAGGAAGTTCTATATTCCTGTTTTTCTTGAGTTTTTATCATGAATGGGTGTTTAATTTTGTCAGATGCTTTTTCTGCATCAATTAATATGATCATGTGATATTTCTGCTTTAGCCTGTTAATATGATAGATTATATTGATTGATGTTTTTATTAGCTTTATTGAGATAATTAAGATACCATACAATTCACCCATTTGTGGAGTATGTTTCACTGGTTTTTAGTATATTTACTGAATTGTGTGCCCATCCCCTAAATTAATTTTAGAATATTTCCACCAACCAAAAATGAAACCGCATACACTTCAGCAGTGCCTGCTTATTTCCCTCAGACCATGCCTTCTTCCCTCCACCCTAGACAACCAGTATTCTACTTTTTGTCTCTATAGATTTACCTCTTTTGAAGATTTCATATATAAATGGAATCAAGCAATATTTGCTCTTTTGCGATTGGCTACTTTCACTTAATCTTTTCAAAGTTCATCCATGTTGTAGCATATATCAGTACACTATTACTTTTTTATTGTGTTAAAATATTTCATTATTTGGGTATATCTCATTTTATCAATTAATCAGTGATGGACATTTGGATTGTTTCCACTTTTTTATTATTGTGAATAATGCTTTAATGAATATTGATGTACGAGTTTTTGTGTGGACATGTATTTCCATTTCTCTTGGGTATATACCTAGAAGTGGAATTACTAGTTCATATGGTAACTCTACCTTTAACACTGATTAATTTGTGAATGCTGAACCAGCCTTGCATCCCTAGAATAAACTTTATTTGGGCATGGTAATAATTCTTCTTTATATATTGCTGAATTTCCTTTATTAATATTTTGTTATGGACTTTTGCATCATATTCATCAAGATATTGTTTTGTAGTTTTCTTTTTTTGTATTGTCTCTATCTGATTTTGGTGTCAGGGTAATACTGGCCTCATAAAATTAATTGGGAAAGGTATCTTCTATTTTCTGGAAGAGACTGGGTAGAGTTGGTGTTAATTCTTCTTTAAATGTTTGGTAGAATTTTCCAGTGAAACAGTCTGGGCCTGGAGATTTCCTTTTTTGGGAACTTAAAAATTCAAATTAAATTTTCTGAGTAGTTACAGGGCTATTCAAACTGTCTACTTTATATTGGGTGAGTTGCATTAATTTGTGCTTTTTGAGGAGTGGTTCCTTTTCATCTAAGTCGTCAAATTTTTGTGTGTAGAGTTGTTCCATTACTATTCTTTTAATGTCTTCAGGGTCTGTAGCGATGTTCCCTGTTTCATTCCTGATACTGGGAATTTGTATTCTCCGTTTTTTTCTTTGTCAGTCATACTAGAGGTTTGTTAATTCTATTGATGTTTTCAAAAAACCAGCTTTTTGTTTCATTGATTTTCTTTGTTTTTTTTTTTTGTTGTCTATTTCATTGAAGTTTCCTCTTATGTTTGTTATATTCTTATTTCTGCTTGCTTTAGGTTTATTTTGGTCTTTTTCTCTAGATTATTCAGATGAAAGCTTAAATTATTTATTTGAGACTTTTGTCCTTTCTAATGTGAGCATTTTAGTGCTATAAATTTCCCTCTCATGACAGCTTTAGCTGTGTTCTCTAAATTTTTATATGTTGTATTATCATTTTTACTCAGTTTGATATAATTTTGATTTCCCTTGAGACTTCCTCTTTGACTCCTAGATTATTTAGAAGTGTATTGTTTAATTTCCAAGAGTGTAGATATTCTGCCTGTCTTCCTGTTATTAATCCTTAATTTGATTCCATTGTGTCGGTAGAACACACTGTGTATGATTTCAGTTCTTTCAAATTTGTTGAGATTTGCCTTATGGCCCAAGGTGTGGTCTATCTTGGTATATATTCTGTAGGCACTTATAAAGAATGTTCTGATGTTGTTGGGTGGAGTGTTCCATAAATATCAATTAGATTCTCTTGGTTGTTGGTGTTGTTCATTTCTTCTATATCAGTGCTTATTTTCTATCTAGTTGTCCTGTCAATTGCTGAGAGGGAAATGTTGAAGTCTCCAACTATAGAACTCAACATGTCTCTTTCTCCTTTCAGTTTTATTAGTTTTTGCATCACATGTTTTCCAATTGTGTTGTTAGGTGCATTCACACTTAAGATTTCTATATCTTCTTGGCAAATTGACCCTTTTATCACTATATGATGTCTCTCTTTGTCCCTAGTAATTCTCTTTGCTCTGAAGTATATAGTATCTTCTAGCAATACAGCCACGTGTGCTTTCTTTGTATTAATGCTTGAATAATACATCCTTTTACTTTTAAGCCTACCTATATTATTGTTTTTGAAGTGAGTTTCTTCTAGACTGCACATAGTTGAGTAATGTTTTTGAATCCACTCTGCTAATCTTTGGGGTTTTTTTCTTTCTTTAAGGAAGATTAGCCCTGAGCTAACTGCTGCCAATCCTCCTCTTTTTGCTGAGGAAGACTGGCCCTGAGCTAACATCCATGCCCATCTTCATCTACTTTTTTATATGTGGGATGCCTACCACAGCATGGTGTGCCAAGTGGTGCTGTGTCCGCACCCGGGATCTGAACTGGTGAACCCCAGGCTGCTGAAGCGGAACATGCGAATTTAACTGCTGTGCCAGTGGGCCGGCCCCCTAATCTCTGTTTTTTAATTGTTGTATTCAGACCATTTCTATTCAATGCAATTTTGATATGTTATGGCTGTGGGGTAGTTGAACATATTTTACAATTCCATTTTGATTTATCTATAGTATTTTTGAGTGTTTCTCTTTTATAACTTTTTAAAGTGGTTGCTCTAGACATTGTTATATATACATTACTTGTCACAGTACTGGTGTCATCATTTTATCAGTTTGAGTAAAATCTACCTCCCTCTACATCCTTTTATCTGTCCTATTTGTGATAAGATTGTCTTAAATGGTTCCTTTACATGTGTTGATAATCACATCAGAGAGTGTTATAATTTTTGCTTCAAACATCAAACATAACTTAAAAAATTCAAGAGGAGAGGGAAAAATGTATTGTGTTTACCCATACTTTTCTTGTTTCCATTGTTCTTTTTACCTTCTTGATGCTCCCAAATTCTTTCTTTTATCTTTTCCTTTCTGTTTAGAGAATGTTCTTTAGCCATTCTTTTAGGTTAGGTCTGCTGGCAACAAATTATCTCAGTTTTCTTTCATCTAAGAAGGTCAGGATTTCCCTTTCATTCCTGAAAGATTCATTCTTCACTAGATAGAGAATTCTAGGTTGACAGTTCTTTTCTTTCATTTCTTGAAAAATATTGTGCCACTTCTGGCCTCCATGGTTTCTTTTTTAGAATTGGTTTTTTCCTAGAGGTACATTGTCATTTCTCTCTTACTGGTTTCAAGTCTTTAGTTTTAAAAAGTTTAACAATGATATGTCTTGGTGTGGGTTTCTTTAGATTTATCGTCTTTTGGATTCACTTAGCTTCTCCATTTTGCCAATTTTGGGAAGTTTTCAGCTGTTGTTTCTTCAAATACTTTTTTAGCTACATAGTACTTCTCTTCTCCTTCTGAGAATCTGATTACTTGAATGTTAGATCTTCTTTTATAGTCTCACATGTCTCTGAGGGTCTGTTAATTTTTTTTCTCTGTTATTCAGATTGCGTAATTTCTATTGTTCTATCTTCATCAATTCTTTTCGTTTTGCTATTGAGCCCATCTATTGAGTTTTTGATTTTGCTATTGTGTTTTTCAGTTCCATTTGGCTCTTCTTTGCTGAGGCTTCCTATTTATTTGTTGAGACTTTTATTTTTTTCATTTGTTTCAAGTGTGTCTGTTCTTGCTTGTTGAAGAATTTTTGTTTTGACCGCCTTAGAAATCTTTGTCAGATAATTCTAACATCTTTGTCATCTCAGTGTTGTCATCTATTTTCTTTCAAGTTGAGATTTTCCTGGTTATCACTGTGACAGGTGATTTTTGGTTGAAACCTGCCTATACTGAGAAAAATTTAAATTATTAGTATGAATTTTATTGCTCATTTTATATTCTGCAACGTCCGTTTAAAATGCAGATATGAGAATGTTTAATTTCTATGTGGAATTGCATAAAACTAACTCAGATGTTTTTATTTCACTTTATGATACAATCATATTCTACCAACACTCTCTGCCTTCTGCTTACTGATGAGTAAGTCATCATTTTCAACACAACTGATGGGTTAAAGTAGGGAAATCATAATAGTGAGGAAGTAGTAAGACTTTATTGCTCATTTGGGTTTCTTCAAATGCCATTGCCTTTCTGTATTTGGAGTAAATTCTGGTTTCACCAGAAAGTGTGGCTTCTTGGGCTCTCAGTGCTCCCACTTAGTCAGCTGTACCCATAACACACTTACCTTGTACTTGCTTTGAACTTGTATACATCCTAGGTTCTCCAGAATTTGTGATCCTGGGGCATTTACAGCCTCTCTGTGGATTGGGTGACAAGGAGTGGTGGACCCACAAATTTTACTCACTCCACCCACAAGCGTGGGCAGTGTTCTCAATGCTGCAAATCCTACCTAATCCTACCTAAATCAAGCAAGGCTCACAGTAATTCTTGGCTTCACAGCAACCCTTGATAACAAACCAGGCTGCTGCAAATTAAAGTTGTGGGATGCTGCCAAAGATAAAAAATAAAATGTGATGGTTTAAAATGAAATCCAAAAATTAGGACACCATAACCTTATAAGTATAGTATTTTTTCTCATTTTTATAATAGATATTATTGTTTTCTTGTTACAAAAGTATTAATTTGCTAGAAGCAAAAATCGTTAAAATCATAGCATAGACAGAGACAAAGGGGAAAGCCCCAATCATCTGTATCTCCACCCTCTGGAGGTAGCCATGTTTTGGAGTCTGTTTCTTTTTGTTTTTCTGTTCTGTGCATACAATACATACTTATTTAGTTCAAGAAGAATATCCTAATATATCAATTTTTTCCCCATATCCTTAACATTTACCAATATCAGTCAATATTCTTTTAGAGCATTTTTCTGATTTCATAGTATTTCATGCTATGCACATATCACAACTTTCTTAACTAATACTCTGTTGTTGAATACTTAGGTCATGACTAGTATGAAATGTGCTAGAATATTCATCCTTGGAGGTGAGCATACTTTGTTTCCTGTATGATATTAGAATGTTGGAACACTGGAAGGGCCTAGTTATAAGAGGCCTTTCTATGGTACCATTCAGTAGTATGAACTCCCCAGGGTGCAAATGATATTCCCAGTTTGCTTTCAATCAATGGTGGTTTATTTTTGGCTGACTCTAGTGAGAAGAGTGGAAACAGACCATGCATCTAGAGAGCAAAGATGGCGGGCTGACCTCCGGCACACTGGAAATGGAACTACATCAGACTTCTGCTCCCACCTGTGCTGGCCTGGGAGGGCCAGGGCTGGTGAGACACACCATGAGCAACTGCAGGCCACAGCCGGGAGTCAGCAGGGCAGACCCCCCAAGCCCCTGCTCCAGCAGGGCAGCCAGGTGGAGCCACTGGGCTCCTGTGGATCAGGAACTTGGCCCATTCCTCACAGAGGGGAGGTGAGTTTAAAATAGTTTTATCTTGTAAATGTGGAATTCACAAGTATTGGATTTCCATGAGCATAGTTCCCCCACATTTTTGGTGGAAAAAATTTCCAAAAATTTTTCCAGAATCTTTCCAGCATTAGATCACTTTCCTGGCCTGTTTTGAATAAATGCTATTTCTAAAATGTGGCTAACATAACTCGAAAAGATAATAAAAATATAAAAGAGAGGTTTTAGCATAAAGACTTAGCATTTACTATATTATTTAAGGCATTAGAAGTATTACATGGGGCTGGCCTGGTGGTGCAGCGGTTGAGTTCCCCTGTTCTGCTTTGGCAGCCGGGGGTTTGCTGGTTCGGATCTTGGGTGCAGACCTGCGCATTGCTTGTCAGGCCATGCTGTAGTAGACATCCCCGATATAAAGTAGAGGAAGATGGGCACGGATGCTAGCTCAGGGCCAGGCAGCCTCAGCAAAAAAAAGAGGAGGACTGGTGGCAGATGTTAGCTCAGGGCTAATCTTCCTCAAAAAAAAAAAGAAGAGAAAAGTATTACATGATTTTTAAAAGCATATATATGTATCTTAAAACATATTTAATTCCTATAAATATGTCGTAAATCAATTGAGTATTGTTTTTCACGTCAGAGAACTCTGGATTTACATAAAAATGAAAACCTTTTGATAAACTCTTAAATATTTACCTATGTAAAAATAATAAATAGACATAAAAGTAGCATCCTGTGAGTGAGTGTCTATGCATGTCCATGTAGGAACATTTCGATACTCTGAAGATCTGGGTGCCCTCATCCCCGCAGCTGGTAAGTCCTGCTCTGTGCAGTTGTTCAGTCAGAAGCCTGATTTGCTCAGTACTGACAGTCTATCATTGTAAAACACAGAGTATCTCAGAAATGCACAC
Organism: Equus quagga; assembly: GCF_021613505.1. Taxonomy (NCBI): domain Eukaryota; kingdom Metazoa; phylum Chordata; class Mammalia; order Perissodactyla; family Equidae; genus Equus; species Equus quagga. Next base: position 72,283,965 of record NC_060268.1, read on the forward strand.
AGTGTGGCAGATGATGCCGCCACTTGCTATGACCCTATCTCCTCCTCTTCTCTAAGGTAAGACTTATCCTGATTTGCTATCCATCTCACCAATGCACATGTTCATACTTTTACTGCGTGTTTATGTATCACTAAATAGTATATGCTCTTGTTTTGCAAATGGTGAAACTTTGACTTGCTCTTTTTGTCCATGTTTTTCAGATTTATCTATGTGGGTGCCTATAGTTATTATTAATGCATTTTGACTGCCTGCATAAAATGTCAGTATATGAATATGCCATAATTTATGTATTTTCTCCTGTCAGTGGCTATTCAGTTTCTCCTTTCAGTATTTTGCTATTAAAAATGGCCCACAACAAACTTTCTCATATGGGCTTTCTAGGGTACAAGTAGGGGGTTCTTTGGAGTATGTCTCTACTTGAGAATGGAATTGTTGGTTCATGAAATATGTGCACCCTGGAATTTACTAGATGCTACAGATTGGTAATTGTATCTATTTACCATCCCACTAGCAGGGGAGGGTTTCAGCACCTTCCCAACATTTAGTACTGGGGACTTCAACCTGGGAAGATGTGATGCACATGGTATGTTGTGTCACGATTGTCCTGATTTGCATTCCCTTGTTGACCAGCAGAGCTGACCTTCCCACATGTCTGTTAGACGTTTGGGTTTGTTTTTTGTAGTGTGCCATCTCATACCTTTTGCTCATTTTTCTAATGAGTTTATATTTTTTTCACCATGTTGCAGTTTTAAAAAAAAATTCTGGGGGCCGGCCTGGTGGTGCAGCAGTTAAGTTTGCACGTTCCGCTTCTCAGCGGCCCAGGGTTCACCAGTTTGGATCCTGGGTGCGGACATGGCACTGCTTGGCAAAAGCCATGCTGTGGTAGGCGTCCCACATATAAAGTAGAGGAAGATGGGCATAGATGTTAGCTCAGGGCCAGGCTTCCTCGGCAAAAAGAGGAGGATTGGCAGTAGTTAGCTCAGGGCTAATCTTCCTCAAAAAAAAAAAAAAAAAAAAAGTTCTGTGATTAGCCTTCTTCTGTGTTGCAGGGTCTTATCCCAGCCATAAGCTCATCCTTCCATTTATTGTTTTTTTAAAAAAATAGAAGTATTTAATATGACCAGATTTATAAATCTTTCATAGTTTCATGCTTTTGTTGGGTGGTATAATTCTTAAGAACTCCATTTTCTCTCTGATTTCATAAAAAATTGTATTTTCTAAAAGTTTTAAACATTTTGCTCTTTAGATTTAGCTCCTTTACCTACCTGGAATTTATTTTTAAATCTCCTTTCCCTCCCTCGCTTCCTCCTTCCTTCTTTCCTGCCTTTAAAAAATAATTAAAAAAACCCACTAAAGTTTTTGATAAAAATTTTAGGTCTGAAATGCATGAAGTATTTAAGGCACTCTTGGAAGTTGAGGGAGTGGTTCCAGAATTTCCACGTAGGAATGGCTTAGGGCAGACTGCAGGGAAGCTGGGCCTAGAGACCTTCCCTAGGTGCTGTGTTTACTTGGTCCCTCAGTCATCTCTTGCCACAGTGATGGTGCAGTACCCAAACACAAGCTTCATCATATGGGTCGTGGGCTGGGTAGTCCCACTCCTCCTGGCTGGCCTGCCTGTGCAAGGGTGGGATGGCTGCTGGTTGACATAGGGGCCCCATGGGCCACCTGCCTCTTATCATTCCTCAGGCCCCATCAAGGGAGAGGGGAAGCCCATCATGAGCCTCTGATACCTAATGTCTGCTAACATCCAACCAGCAGACCCAGGGTCAGAGTGGCACCTTGTACTTTGAGAGTCACTAGATAGAATACAGGATGTAAATGTGAATTTCAGATAAATAATGAATAATTGGGGGGAAATGCTGATACTGAAAAATGACTTGTAGTTTATCTGACACCAAATTTACCTGGCCACCCTGTATTTTTATTTGCTAAATCTGGCCACCCATTGCTCAGGACATGCTCCTCTCTGGAGACTAGGGCTCGTGTGGGCCAAGGAGGCTGGCCACAGCTGTGCCCATAGCAGCCCTGCCAGCCAGGTGGTGGGGGCTAGGTGGTGGGGCGACCTTCTCAGGTCCTGGTTCTGCACCGTGCCTGCTTGGAAGACATCTTATTGATTTCCTCTAATTAATGAATTAAATAAAATATTTGATATTTGTTCATTTTATATCTGTATGAGAGTCATGATTTTACCGTCTTTTAACAATGATCCTATAACAGAGAGTATAACAGAGGGAATAATCAATCTCAGAACTCTGTTGGATGCTTCTCAGGGCTGCTCAGCATCTGTCCTAGCTGAGAACCTGTCCTAGCTAGGACCTGTTTGCTACATGAGGCCTCAAAGTTAGAGGAATACACTGTTCATACTGTTGTAATGACATGGAACAAACAACATTGCCAAATTAAAGATGATTTTTTTGGTCTAATATGCTAGTTTTCTTCATAGAAAAAGTAAACAGCCTTTCACACAGTCTCCCCTATTTCTGCACCCTCTTTCTCATTCCTTTAGCCTAATTAAATATAGCATGATTTGAATCTCAAATCTCATAAAATTTTGAATTGATGCCCCTTTTTATCTTAAAATAACACACAAGAACTAATAGATGTACTTAAGTGTAATTGGTTGTTAGACTGAAGAACTTAAATTACATATTTATTCTTCTTTGGCAAGATTGTGTAGGAAAACTTATTTCTAATTAGTGGAAAATGAAATTTATTTTTCTCATTATTTCCAGAAATCAGGAACGGATTGACCTTAAAATTTGCCATTTCAAAATCAGCTAATTACCTTTCAGTTTTCCATTTAGCAGTATTGTATTTAGTGGCAGGTTGGATGGGGGAAACAAATTTGAGAGAATATGTGAAAAATAATTAAGATAAATTATTGAAAGACAAATTTTTACATCTGTCATGAATTGGTTACTATATTTCATTATTACCAAACCAAAATAAACGAGTTGCTGAAAGTTTGAAAATTGAAGGGAAAAAATAATCCTAACACAATTGTGATTATCATCTACTGGAATTTATCTGTATCTGATTTTACATAGATGAGCTCATAGTATATGTCTTATTTTGTCATTCTTTTGGTAACAATATGTTGTAAATGCTATCAGTGTTGCTACGTATTGCTCAAAGCTATTCTTTTTGTTTTTTTCTTTTTAAAGATTGGCACCTGAGCTAACAACTGTTGCCAATCTTTCTTTTTCTGCTTTTTATCCCCAAATCCCCACAGTACATAGTTGTATATTTTAGTTGTGGGTCCTTCTAGTTGTGGCATGTGAGGCACCGCCTCAGTGTGGCCTAATGTGCGGTGCCATATCTGTGTCCAGGATCCAAACCCGCGAAACCCAGGGCTGCTGAAGCCGAGTGCACGAAGTTACCTACTTGGCCACGGGGCCAGCTCCTCAAAACTGTTCTTTTTAATATATTTTTCATTGAAGTATAATTCATCAAAAATAATCTCTAGATCTGTGATTTTTGACAAATGCATATAGTCATATAGCCATCTCCACGATCAAGATATCAAACATTCAAACGTTTCTATCGCCCCAGAAAAATTCCTTCAGTTCTACCCTCTCCAGCAGCACCTGCTAGCCACTGATCTGTTTTCTGCCCCTATACTTCTGCCTTTTCAAGCACGTCATACAAATGGAATCATTGAGTCTGTCTTCTTTCACTTAGCATAATGCATCTGAGATTCATCCAAGATGTGTGTCCCTTTTCATTGCTGAGTTGAGTTGTACACTTTGTTTATCCATTTACCTGTTGAAGGACATTTGGCTTGTTTCCAACGATTGGCAGTTATGAATAAAACCACTGTCAGTATTTGCATACAGATTTTTGTGCAAATTTAAGTCTTAATTTCTTTTGGGTAAATGCCTAGAAATGGGCTGAGTGCCTAGGAATGCCTAGGAATGGGTTGCTGAGTCATTTGGTAAGTATATGGTTAACTGTATAAGAAATTGCCAACTGTTTTCTAAAGAAACTGGACCATTTTGCATTTCCACTAGCAATGTATGAGAGTTCCAGTCCTCTGCATCCTGCCAGCACTGAATATCTATTTCAGCCATTCTAATAGGTGTGTAGAGGTATCTTTTTGTGGTTTTATGTTTTTGGGAGGTGGGCTATGCTTGTTTTCCTATTATTGAGTTTGCAATTCATTATATATTCTCAATACAAATCTTTTATCAAATATATGTTTTTCAAATATTTGCCAACAGTTTGTGGCTTGTATTTGTATTCTTATAATAGTATCTTTTGAAGAGCGGAAATTTAAAATTTTAAAGTAGTCCAATTCATCAATATTTTCTTTATGAATTATGCTTTTGGTGTTGTAACTAAGAAATGTTTGCCTAACACAAGGTCACAAAGATTTTCTCCAGTTTTTTTCTTCTAGAAGTTTTGTAGTTTTAGGTTTTATATTTAGCTCTATGATCCATTTTGAGTTAATTTTTGCATATGCTGCAAGGTGTGGGTCAAGGACTATATTTTGCTTATGGACATCCAGTTGTCTCAGAACCATTTTTTGAAAAGACTACCCTTTCTCCATTGAATTGCCTTTGCACCTCTGTCAAAAATAAATTGATCATATATCTGTCGGTCTATTTCTGAACTCTATTCTGTTCCATTGATCTATGGACTATGTCTTAATACTACACTATCTTGTTTCCTTTAGCTTTATAAAAAGTTCTGAAATCAAATAGTGAGTCCTCCAACTTTGTTACTTCTCAAGTGTTTTGGTCCTCTATGCCCTTTTCCTTTTCACTTAAATTTGACCATGTTTGTCAATTTCAAAAAAAAAAAAAAATTCCTGCTGGGATTCTGATTGGAACTGCATTGAATTTATAAGATGAGTTTAGGGAGAATTGATATCTTAATAGTATTAAGTATTCTGATTCAGGAACATGGTATATTTTTCCCTTTATTTTGTTCTTAAGTAATTTCCCTCAGCAATATTTAGAAGTTTTCAATGAGCAGGTTCTAGACATATTTTGTTAGATTCATCTCCAGATAGCTCATTTTTTGATGTTACTTTAAATGGTGTTTTAAAACATTAATTTACATTTGTTCATTGTTAGTATATAAAACGTAATTAATTTTCATGAACTGATCTTGTATCCTGCAAACTTGCTAAACTCACTTATTAATTCTAGTAACATTTTTGTTTGTAGATTCTTTCGGATTTTCTAAGTAGATAATTATGCCTGTGATTAAAGACTTTTTATAATCAACAACAAAACCAATTGTCTTTCTATACACTATAATAGATAATCTGAAAATAATATTAAGAAAACAGTTCCATCGGACATCAGCAACATGGTGGCGTGAGCTCACCCGGGACTCTCTCCCCTCCAAATTACAACCAAAAAGAGCAACTGCTTTCCAACCGAAAAAAAAAATCCTAATAACAGAAATCATTAGAGACCCACAGCAGCCAAAGACGGAAGTCAGAGAGGTTGGAGCCGCCCTTGGAGGAGCTGAAATGGGGTAGGAGAGAACTTCGCTCCCTGCCCTAGAGACTGGGATCGCTGCCACAGGTGAGGGAAGGAGTTGGGGAGGGGCCACGCGTCCATGGATCATCCAGGTCTCCCACCGCCAGTGGAGTGGAAACCCTTTAATGGGGGAAAGCTTTGGAATGGGGGAACCCAAGCAAGCCAGGGCCCCAGGAGACCAGAAAGTGAGAGCTGATCCAATCCAGGTCAGCATGAGTGAAAGTGCCCCTCCTCCCTCAACCCATGCTGTGTGCCACCATCTCGGCTGAAGGCGGAGGGCTCAGAATGCAAGGCTCTCGACCCACATCTAGTAGTGACAGGCTGTAACTGCAAGTGAATAACAGCATCATGCACAAAAACTGCTCCTCTACCATCCAGCAATTTATAAAAGCTCCAGCCCAAAAGGAAAACAATAAAAAGTAGGTCCTGAGGGCTTGGAAATGGGTAAACTAAGTGAAGATGAGTTGAAAATAGCTATCATCAAAATATTCAAAGAGGTAAAGGGAAATATAGAGAAACAAGTCAACGAGTTCTGGAGTTACTTCACAAAAGAGATTGAAATTATAAAGAAGAATCAATTAGAAATACTAGAGATTGAAAATACAATGGATCAGATAAAACAGAATATGGATTCCCTGAATGCCCGTGTAGACACCATAGAGGAGCAAATTAGCATAATCGAAGATAGACAGGCTGAATTGCTCCAGACAGAGAAACAAAGAGAACTAAGAATTAAAAAAACTGAAGAAAATCTAAGAGAAATAGCTGACTCAATGAGAAAATGCAACTTAAGAATCATCGGAATTCCTGAGGGTGTGGAAAAGGAAAATGGAGCAGAAAGTGTGCTCAATGAAATAATACAAGAGAACTCCCCACATCTAGGGATCGAGAGAGAAATGTTTGTGGAGGAAGCTTTCAGATCTCCTAGATTTGTCAGTGTAAAAAGACCTACTGCAAGGCATATAGTAGTAAAAATGGCAAAAATGAATGACAAAGAAAGAATACTCAGGGCAGCAAGGCAGAAGAAAATAACCTACAAAGGAACCCCTATCAGACTTTCAGCAGATTTCTCTACAGAAACCTTACAAGCTAGGAGAGATTGGAGTGACATATTCAAAACTTTAAAGGATAAATATCTTCAGCCAAGAATACTCTATCCAGCAAAAATATCCTTCAGATATGAGGGAGAAATTAAATCTTTTCCAGCCAAACAAAA